>NC_047506.1:26555874-26905874 GCF_902827115.2 Pseudochaenichthys georgianus | reverse complement strand
CAATTATCTGATTCCAGTGGCCAGTTGGAAACAGACAATCAACAAGGTTTTCATTTTGCAGCAACAGCGCAAAAGTTTCAATTACTGTCTGACTACATTGCAGTTAGCTGACGCTTTTATCCAAAGCGACTTACATTAAGTACATTCGACTAGGAAGACACAACCTTGAAGAAAACAGAACCCTATAAGTACATCAGGCCTCACAGAGCCAAGCACCTCAAGTGCTTCTCAACTGGCTATAGATAAGCCAGTCCTCATGTCTGAGTCTGGTTCTGTCTTATCTTCTTTGTTTTGGAATGTGTTCAATACATTACGTTTTTTTATTATTCATTATTACCATATAATACATAGATTTAAGAATAAATGAAACAAATAATACAACATTGAGCTGTTTGAGCTTTTCATCTTTACATTATTGTTTTATTTCTCTCAAGTCATTTAATTTTGGTGAAATAACTGAAGTTTTAGTTCATTTTACCCTGGCTGTGGACTGATTCATTATGAGTTGTTACAACGCATGCACAAGACGGCGGGTAGACAAACCAACACGAAACAATTATACAAACAAACACTGCAGTTAGACAAACAAACATAAAAACTCTGAACAACTCAGCCTAACAAAAACTCTTCCAGCCTATTTTAATCCGAATTAGGGAGACTTTCAGAGGGGCCATTAATTATGAGAGCCCTCAATACTCATAATTCTCGTGTATCAGCAAACACAGCCAAATTCAGCAATTCATACAACATTCTCAAACCACACATTGGGCACTTTCTTTAGTTCAAAAGTGTCAATCATCGCGGATAATGCTGTATGCTCCTTTTTTCTACGTGCAGCTCTCCCCAGGGGGCGGAGAATCGGCACCTCAGCAGAAATGCTATTTATCCTCTGAAAACTCCTAAATTCGGCGATTTGTTTAAATACAAATCTTGCGACATTGCTTCTAATTCAGAAAATCCACTTTGCTGGTGCATCTCTCAAAAGTATCTCTGAATATTTGTTGTGTGTAATTGCCTGGTGAGTTAATTCCAAGAAGCACACACAGAGGAGATCGATGAAATTCGATATTCCTAGGTTATCATTAGCCCCAAATATTCTCATAGTTTTCACATAGGCCGTGTTTGCTCGTAGACACCTGTCCCAGCAACAAACACGGGGAAATCGGCCAGGACAATATCCCCTTGACACCGATTCCTGAGGTTATAGATTAGCCTCCAGATGTAAATGAGTAGAGAAACCCAAAAAAAAATGCAGCAGCTCAGTTCTCTCAGGTAATTTTAATACACCGTTGATCTCAAACGCTGGCGAGTCAATCTCAAAATAGAAATGCACTCACCAATGTTTCAAAGATCTGAAGGTGCCTGTTCGTGACGCCAATCTGTGAGAGAAACTTCCTGCTCAGCAATGTTGATGGAAGAAATGGAGGCTGGAGTCCGCTTTATATCAAACACTGAGTTTAATGAGAGCCAACGGCCGTGAGTGAGCTCAAAGCGTTTACACAACATGCTATGAGAAAACCCTCCAACTCACTGAAGCATTACACAGAAAACACAGACGATCTACCGGAGAATCCGGGAGGGGCCTCTATTTTGCGCGTCTTCTGATCGATAATCACAAAAACACATGGATTCAGAGACAAAGACAGTCTGTTAAAGTCCTCTGGCAGTTAGTCACAGTCCCCCAACAGGAAAGCGGAACCTTTAACCCTTTAACCTTTAAACCTTTAAACCCCTGCTCTAAGTTATGGCAGACCTATGTGAAACACAAAATGCTTTTTGGTACAAACACTTAAACAAAATATTTCCCTCACAATAATTATCGTCCCCACTACTGCTGTCAACTATATATCCACACATATACATCAAAAACCTTTCTCTACATTGTATACTTTTAACTGCAGCCTAAACAATATGTGACTACAAAGAACGTGAGAAATATTCAAACAATTGAAGTCTTAGGGGTCTTTACACAACCAATATAAAGTATTATATTACTCCAACACATTGTACGTGAATTGATAAAGGGCGGGACCTCTCTAAGCGGTTGACCAATAGCAACAGAGCCAGCCACTTAACCAATCAGAGCAGATTGGGCTCTGGTTTCAGACAGAAGGTGAAAAGAGTTGCAGTACAGGCACTATGAGAAAAATAAATCACTTTGTTAACATTAAAGCATGGAGACATGTCAGAGTGTAGGGACAAAATCCAATTATGAAACCTGAACATAAGCATCATATATCCTCTTTAAATTAAAAGCATTTTAGTGTTTAGTGACCTATTAGTCCATTTCAAAAGGTTCGTAATCACTGAGCAAGGGAATCTTTTTTTCTTTCATAAATCATTTTATAATGTAATGAATTCACCAGTAAAGTATCCATCAGTGATGCAGCCAGGCTTCTTGCTTCCTAGTATAACCTTTTAACTCACCACTGTTGTCTCTTTCTCGCACGCAGCAGATGCCAAATGCTGTGCACTCTACATAAATGCCCTGTCATGTCTCAATTAAGATGTAAAACACACATGACAGACAACTTTGTCAAGCAATCACTTCAACAGCTTGATTTGGCCAGAAATTGTATATATGCCATTTAGTATTATTCATAGTAAAGATATACCAGATGCAAATGCTCACTTATGCTGATGATAATGCCTTTTTTGCACAACCCAAAACAATTATTTAGAATTTCCCCTCGGCTGTTAGAAACCATCTCTTTAACCTCACATAGGTTGAGGCACTGGAATATCAGAATTCATGAGGCCATTTTTGCGTTTATAAATCATGCATTTACATAATTAGAGTGGGTTTCTCACTTTATGTATGGTAATGCATCACCAAACTGTGTGTTTAATTCAAGCCCAAGACTACGTTTTCTTAACAGTCGGCAAGGTCTGCACTGAATAGACCTACATTACATGTTTTGGATGATGCTACTAACACCAAAATCATTATGCAAAAGGGATAAACACTGCAAAAAGTGGTCTACTTCAGGGAACACGAATGATTGCTGCATTAGATTTAAATGGGTTGATATTACAAATTCATAATAAATCAGAAACATAATAAGATCAAAAATAAGGCAGAAACAATTGGTTTACTGTCCAATATTGCCTGTGTAAAAAGTGTATTCTGCTTGTTTACTTGAGTATAATTAGTTTATAACTGACAAGATCACAGACTACATGGTTTGTTTTATCTTGTGTGACATAAGACATTAGTATGTTTAGACATCAGTGTGATTACAGGAGATCCCTGCCTTCTATATTCTGTACCACCAGGTCGGATGTGGCTAAAAATCTGATGCTTTACAGAAAATCTGCAGCATTAGTTGTTAACTAAAATAGACTTACCGTTAAGTGTTTGTGAGACTGTAGTCTGCATTATGTCTCTTGGCAAAAAGTAAACATTGTTTGTGTTTTTTTCCATTTACCACATTGTTCACAACACTTTACTAACTTTTGAGGTTTAACTAAACCAAATCTTTGAGTTCTCCAACCAAAGTACTTGCTGTCATACGTGTCCTTTTTATAACTGTCATTTGCACCCGTTTCAAATGACTGTTAGTTTGACTAACAATTGTATCCTGACAAACCCGGCTCGGATCAGAAAATAAATCAAAGAAAAATCTAAATGTTTTTCTGTTGTCCTCTCAAAACCTGCTTTGGGAAACAAAGTGTATTATTTATAAACCACAAACTGAGAGAGGGCATCTCTGAGGGAGTTTGTGTCTGTGTGCTTGCTAACTTTGAAAGCTAACAACTTTACAGAATCGCACAATCTATTTATAATAACTTATTCACTTTCATGCACAGAGCAGAAACTGCCAATGCAAAACATAAAAATAACTAAACATTCTGAATATGTTTGCACATAGTATTTTATTTAATGCATGGAAGTTTCTGTGCAGAGTTGGACTGCAGCGCTTCAGTTGATCTTTCTGCTTTTGCATCCAGACCTCTCTTCTGGACAGCTCTCCTCATCGGCCTTCTTCCTTGAGGGCCGAGGTTGTTTTTTTTCAAACTAATGCTAGTATCACCATGTCAGATATTTCAGCCAACTAAACAACCCACATACATGAATTCATGTCAAACATCTCCAAAAACCATGAGCTATTCTGTGAATGGGTTTATGACATTTCTGTTACACAAATCATTTTATCATACAGAAGAAAAGGCTTAATAAATCCTCAGTACATGTGTGTTGCCATAGGGATGCTTACTGTTGGCGCTGTCCTCCAAGTCCTCATTGAGGTTCTCAGTCTTCCTCTTTTTAGCTGAGGAGCTGCCACCAAAGGAAGAGCACGACTTTGCTTGATCCCTCTTTCGTTTGTCTTCTTGGTGGTTTTTCATAACCACAATATTTTAACTGATTTTAATGCGGAAACTGGGGTTATTCATCAGAATCTCGTATGACTTGACTTGTGACTTGCTTGACCTGAGCAATGACTTGACTTCACTTGCTAACCTTTAAATAATGCAAAGCTATATTTTCTGTATGATTAGTGTATTTAGTAATCGTTAAACATCAGCAGCAGAGATGAGGATTGATGAAGACCTTTGGAAAACAATATGACTGTGAGATCTTGTTTCTACTCAAATAATTATGTGGTTTGATTATGAATATACTAAACCTGAATAAACCACAACCTCTGTGAGTTGGATGTGTCCTGTCAAGTATTACAAATGTACACACAATGTTTTGCTCAATGTCTCATACTTTACGGCTAACTCCGACAAAGTAATCAACTTTAACCCAGTTCCAACCTTATATTTTACATGTTTCTTGTTCATGCACATGATTTTACATATTTAACAGGAGATTTCAAGTCTTTGACACTGAAAAACGTGATGCTTATCAGAAAAACAAGAATCTCATTATCACCCACTATAATAATAAGTGTGAGTGTCATTGTCTAAGAAGTGTTGCATCTTTGCTGTGGTGATCACACCTTTTATTTGAGATAATGTTAAGGTTCTCACATCTGTTAGCAAGCTAACAGACAGTTTTAATATGCAAAACATAATTATGAACAATCACAATAGGCTCTACTGTCACATGTTGTAAGAATATTAAACCTACTTGCACTAAGCGATATTAAACCTTAATCTCTTTTTTTTCCATAATCTTTTTATTGCATTGAAATGTGCTTTTAATTAATTATTCAGTTTCATTAAAGCAGAGAGCACGAGCAAGGGCAGGCAGCAAGCGTTATTTTCTCAAATCATGTCCTTATACAGAGCTCTCCTGCTCATATAGCATAAGTAATTCAACATTATCTTAATTAAATCAATAATATTACCTTCATTGTGCCTGATTTAATTGCGTGCCAATACATCCACTGAGATTTCTTTCTCTAATTTAGACGACCTTGAGGTGGAAATCCTTGTGTGTCCTTCATTAGTAATTAACAGCTGTGTGCTTGTCCCTTAGAGATGTTCAGATGTCTGTTGCCTTTGTCCCCCCCCCCCCCCCCTCTGAACTGATGCAGGTGCTGATGGTCTCCAATTCTCTGCGAAGCAGGGGGGAAATTATCGGGACCTTTTGAACTTCACAAACCCCCCGTGTGAGATAAAATAACTTGAATTTCATTCCTGAAATTAACGCCTGCAAGAATACGGTGGAGCTTTCTCTGGGACGCCAGCAGATGCCACTCAAAATGAGATGGAGACTCCCAGCGTTCCCTCTACTGGGGTTTAAAGTCAAATATCCATAATGTTCTCATAATACAGGGAGAATATTTCTAAAGGCAGATTGCATTGTCGTGAATATTAGCCTTGAGCTCTAGCTGTGTTTGCATACAGTCTGTTATTAAATTACAATCATCTGTTACTTAATTAAAAAGAACATCGGTCTCCACTAATGATGTGTTCCGAGGTTGATGAGCAAAAAGAAGCTATTGTTTTCCTGGCACACATCCTCACTTTGTGTTTGTTCCAGGATTTATAAAGTTATGAATGTCTGCACAAATCCAAACAGACCACTGTTCTAATGTTACTGGAAGGGTTAAAACAATGTGACCAATGTTAGGTTAAGCTTTTGTCATTTTCATTTATTTTGCATTACAGGCTCCAGTTTGATATGTTGTATTCTGTATTTTTCAAATACATAACAAAAGCAGTAGACTGTTTGTTACCCTTTGTTCCCTCCAATAAAGAGTGGCCTTGGTTAGGCTTCAGATGTTTTTACTGGATGCAATGACTACTAACATAGAACTACAACAAAGCGTTACAGTTTGATAGCTCTAAAGTTGAATCAAGCTTTATCAAGGACACTTTACTCAACCAACAACAGTTTGAATTCAAAGGGGACTACAATTACAGGAGAAAGAATGATTCCTCTCTAATAAAACTTGTAATTCCAGACAACATTTTAACCATTGCAAGAGCCTAAAGATCATACCAACACCTACCTGTAACAGATAATGTTAAACACAGTAATACATGTAGTAAAATGAAGGAATAGGAACTAAACTAGGAATGTAGAAGAAAATGTATTAGCATCACAGACAGCTGTCTAATTTTAGGAACCGGTGGGCTTGGAGCAGAATGTATTGAGAGACACTCCAACATTTGGTTAGTTTAAATCGATTTTAACGAAAATCATATTCAATATTACTACATATATACAATACAAGAGAGGAGAAAATATATAAAAGGACTAGAAGAAATGATTAAAGCCAGACACCTGGAAGCAGTGACCCACAGTTGTTCAGTGTGTCAGCGAGGACAAAGGATAAAAGACCCACAATGCACCAGCGGAGGTTCAGCACCTTGGACAGTGACCGCCACACGTAGCTCCCCAGGAGAAGAAAACAGGATGTAAACCTGTAGCCCCGGGCCCGGCCGGTGAACCACAGCAGAGCAGAGGAGGCGGGGAAGGTGAGACACTCCACAGTCTGCATGCTGCTCTCACTATTGTTACTCTGACTCCATGTCCAGGACTCGCAGGTCAACTGTGCTGCCTGCCCATCATCCTCCAAACAACTGGACTGGAAACATAACCAAGCTGGGGCAGGAAAGACATTCTGATATTGGTGGATAAGGTACACCAGAGAGAGAACAGTATATTATAGGGAGAATGAGGTACTACGGGAACTAATTAAGGCAATGAATATGCATTGGGTTCTTTTTTTGTAATTCGATGTATTACATATGTTCCTAGTCAGACATAACAAGGGCAATGCACATGCACACAAAGAAACAAAACAAACAGAAGGAGTAGGGTGGGGAAAGGATTACAGTGTTAATTGGTTTTATATCATGGTCATTATATATTACATATAACATATATTTGTATGTATTATGTGTCGCCATTTGACACGTAATGTAAAACATGAAAGTGCAATGTGCATGCATGTAGGAACACATCAGTACATGGTCCATCCAAAAAATATATATATACACTTTCTTGCATGTATTGGAACCAATGGGAAACCCTTTATTTTGCAAGCTTCATTGTGGTTTGCACCACTGATGAATGCAAAACAGATAAAACAAAAG
Source organism: Pseudochaenichthys georgianus (assembly GCF_902827115.2). NCBI lineage: Eukaryota > Metazoa > Chordata > Actinopteri > Perciformes > Channichthyidae > Pseudochaenichthys > Pseudochaenichthys georgianus. Next base: position 26,898,377 of record NC_047506.1, on the reverse strand, counting down.
TACTATGAAGTTCATTCAAAATATTGAAATGTAATTCAAACAGTTCGCTACAACAAAACAATGTACCACCATCAGTGTTGGGTGTAACGCGTTACAAAAGTAACGGAGTTACAGTAATGTATTACTTTTTGCTGTAACGAATTAATGTAATGCATTACTAATGGGATTTGGGTAATATACTACTTGTTACATTTCTCAGTAACGCAGTTACAACAAATTTTAACCCAAAATGAAATGGCGTTTTGTTTTTTAAGAATTTACCAACATCGCGAGACATTCCGACACCAGAGAAAAATTGTGCGGGTAGATTAGTAAGCCTGGGTGTTTACCCTTCAGGCTGATTAAGATCCCTCCGCTTCGCGTCGGGTTCCCTGATCAGCCAGTCGGGTGTTCTTTTCCCCATAATGACCGCCTCGCTGCACATTATCCCGCTTATTACACGGCATATACTAAACAAATGAGTATTCAACCAAGTCGTGTAATAAAAGTTGTTAGTAGCCTTAAGGGCCTACACAGTTGTTATGCTATACCACATTGCCCTTCACTGTATATATAATGAGCTGCACTAAATTACATTTTAGCATTTAAAATACCTAGCCATTCTTTTGCAGGTATTTTGGAAAAGTAACTCAAAAGTAATATAAAATTAGTGTAACTCATTACATTTCAGAGACAGTAATATTGTAATGTAACTTATTACTTAAAAAAGACAGTAATAAGTAATATGTACTGTATTAAATTTTGGAAGTAACTTGCCCAACACTGACCACCATATAGGAGAACGCTAGGCCCTGACCAATTTGCTGCCCTAGGCAACATGTTAGCCCTGACGCTAGGAATCCCTGAATTGGGATGATCTAAATGCTCCTCTGCAGCTGATCCACCATATGTTCTGCGTCGCTGTTCCTCGTCCCACCACCCAATGTGTCCTACCTCTTATCTGTGGGCAAATTATTCCTTTCATCTCCAAATCTGTGGTCCGTCCCTCTCTTCCCTCCTCTTCCACTTCCTTCACTCCCAGTCTCACAATAAAAATCCTGGATGGACCCACTTGGGCACGTTTGTGTACGCTGTTAAAGAAAAGGTGACAGGTGAATAAAAGGATTAGTAAAGATGGGGAAAAAAAGTCAGAAGATCACCAATGCTCTTGCAATTTATCCTCTGGGTACAATAAAACACAGTCCAAAATGTCATTGCAATCCATTAAAAAAGGGTTTTTATTTCAGTTAGGATAGAGGTACTTAATACAACTATGAAACTGGAAAATGAGCATAATAGGGCTCCTTTACAATGTTTAATGTTTTTAAAAAGACAATCTATAGCAAATTAAAAACTATTCAACACTGTGTTTTATTGATATGTGTTGGGTTTTTCTTTAAATGTTTCTTTACATATATATAAATTCATTTATAGGCAGATGTATGAGTTCCAAAAAGTAGTGTAAGTTGATCTTGCATTCAAATGTCAGTTTAACCCTTGTATGTTGTTCATATTCTTGTTTTGTTACAATTCAACACAATCAAACTATTTTATGTTAAAATACTCAACAGATGTTTACTTCATCTCAATTACAAGCAATATAAACAGCATATGGTTAATATTTGCCCTTTTACATTTGTTAGATCACATTAATACATTTAAGTGCTACTTGTTTTTTTGCCCGCTGACCGGCTGGTCCTGTGGCTCATCTTTTTTTTGTAACTAGCTGATGTTCAATCTCATCCTCTTCTTCAAAGTAACTGTCAGACTCAGAATTCTCAGAAATGTGATCCTCACATTCTGAAACCTTCATTCCTCTACATCATCATCAAATGCTTCCAAAATCATTTGCAAGGCCCTCTGAGCAAAGAATCTGTTGGCCATCTTGATCAGTTGTGATAAGGACCCAAACTGGCTAAGCTTTATTTATTGTGTCTCGCCCCACATTTGCAAATGTGGGAATGTGAGAGCAGACAGGTGTCGGTGCTTGAATTGATCAACAATGTTGCAACCCTGTGCGGGAATGGCAGGGGCAGAAACACAAGTCACACAGACACACACACAAGGCCCAGACAGGTGCACAGGACCTACAATGTTCACACTTTTGTTAGCCCCGGGTCCCCGAACACCCTGTATGTAATATAAATGTGTAGGGGGGGGTACAGTGGGTGGTAATGTGTTCTGATATGTTCTTGAGCCAAGGCCATTGAGTGTGGGTTTGAAAAGTACTTTCTCATATAATTTTTCTTTAACTAAATAATGAAAACGGGTCCCACAGACCCGAATACCATGCAAGGGTTCAGAGAAAACATTTTCCCCAAGATGTACACTGTAGTGCTTGACAACACATTACCTTCTTGCTGTGGATTGCATGTTTTCTGTGAATAAAATAGATTTAGTTTATCGTCAATGAACAGTATGATTTAGAATGTTAGTGGCTCAAAAGCGGCAGTGGTCTGCAGCGGATTTGTGCCATGTAATTGTGGAAGATTGTAAAGCCGCCTCCCATTGTCTGCGAGACAAAAACAATGGTATCAGTAACACACAAATCCACTTGTTTGCTGGTGCAACTTAAGCCCGGAGAACATCCAGTAAATGTGTCGACCCTACTCCACTACAGGGTGGTGTTCACATTCACACGTGCACAAACACACACAAGCACACACACACAAACCCTCCCATGGCTCTCACTTAGGAGATGGTTTGGATCTTGCCTATTTCATGGATTAGTTACAGGAGGGTCTTTTAAAATTGTATCTGAGTGAACATTTTGGGAAGGAACCTTTCTATAACCTTGCCGCTTCCACACTGTCTGTGGGACTAAAGCTCATCTTCTCTGTAATAAAGGCAGACACAAAAGAATATCCTTCCTCCTGCCTTGTTCGTTTTGAAAGGCTTCTTTTTCTTTGTCCATCATTGAGTGTTTTGGCTGTCCTATTCAGGAGGAACATTTCAGCAACATAATGTATTATTGTGGAAACTTTGGAGAGGACAGAAAATGTTACACACATAGCACAGATAAGGAATAGATTACTAGCAAGGTTTCTGAAATAGAATGAATAAATAAAACAAATCTAAAAACGAAAAACTGGTAAATGTCATAAATTGAGGAAAAAATATGTGACAGAAAATGAAAAGAGGCAAGTCTTTACCTTTTCGAAACCTGCCAAGTACACAGGTTCCAATGCACAGAAAGGAGTATTGACTTAACATCTGACTTAACCCTCCTGTTGTGTTCATTTCCCCCCCCTTACTTTGGTGTTCGCAGTCAAATTTGACCGGTCCTGTTTTAACTGCTATTACATTAACACAAAAACCATTAATCATCACCAAATGTCATTTAACAACCTTTCAAACTGTAGATATTGCATCAGACTACTGGCATACATGAAAAACTGCAGTAACTATATACAAAGAATAGACACTGAACATGTATTGTGTGTGTATGTGTTTGTGTGTGCCAGGTGTGATTAACAGGGGGGCATAGGCACATAAGGGGGGGAAAACACATCTAGTGTTTGTGTATGTGTATGTGTATGTGTATGTGTGTGTGTGTGTGTGTGTGTGTGTGTGTGTGTGTGTGTGTGTGTGTGTGTGTGTGTGTGTGTGTGTGTGTGTGTGTGTGTGTGTGTGTGTGTGTGTGTGTGTGTGTGTGTGTGTGTGTGTGTGTGTGTGTGTGTGTGTGTGTGTGTGTGTGTGTGTGTGTGTGTGTGTGTGTGTGTGTGTGTGTGTGTGTGTGTGTGTGTGTGTGTGTGTGTGTGTGTGTGTGTGTGTGTGTCTTATGGAGACAAATTAGGATCATTAATTTTAGGGTGAAGACTTGGTTAGGTTTATGATTAGGGTTAGGGTAAGGTTAAGGGTTAGGGTTAGGCATGTGTTGGTTATGGTTAAGGTTAGGATAAGTCTCTAGGAAATTCATGTAAATCAATGTAATGTCCCCTGAAGTGATGTATACATGGTATGTGTGTGTGTGTGTGTGTGTGTGTGTGTGTGTGTGTGTGTGTGTGTGTGTGTGTGTGTGTGCGTGCGTGCGTGCGTGCGTGCGTGCGTGCGTGCGTGCGTGTGCGCGTGCGCGTGCGTGTGCGTGTGCGCGTGTGTGTGTGTGTGTGTGTGTGTGTGTGTGTGTGTGTGTGTGTGTGTGTGTGTGTGTGTGTGTGTGTGCAAATTTAAAGGGAGGGCATATGATTTTCATAGGAGGGCACACAAAACCGTCATGTGCTGCGGGCCTGCGGCACATTATATATCAAACAGCAAGGCCAACAGCATTGTGTAAAGATGCACACTTATCGCAAATACATACACAAATAAAGGGCAACATAGAAACCACTTTTGAAACATTGTGTGCGTGGCAGCACAAACACTGGTAAATCACGAGCAAGGCACACTGGTTAAGGGTGGCAGCTTCCTCATCGTTGCACTCGGAGAGAAATAGTAGAGACGGAGACGATGAACTGTTTAGCCCGCCTTGGGCATGGTTTATTTTCCTATGCACTGCAGCGGCATCCTTTCTCTCAGCCGAGCTAACTTAGAACAATATTTTGGCCAACTCTGCATCTTTGTGCAGCGTATACTCAAACAGCGATAGGAAGAGCCCACTGCCTGACTCGGACATGCTGTGGAGTGAACCGTGGTCACCTCTGAGAGGGAGTTGGTTGACAGCTAAAAAAGCTATCATATCAATGACAGCTGACACGTAATAACGGTGCCGTGCCAGCTGATCTGCACCAAAGTACTAATTTCCTTATTTGTTTCCTCGCGTATCTGTCTCTCTCTCCACAAACTCTCACATGAAATGTGTTCTTTTGATGCGGCAAGTCTTAGAAGTCCTTTATCAGTCTGTAATGCGTGTTTCCAATCGCAAAAACCTTTGACAGTAAAAGCCGCATCAGATGAAGACGTGTTTACTTTAAACTGTCTACAGGGGAAACAAAAGGCTGCATCTGCTTCTAACGAATATTCAAGCCATGGTCTGTTGTTGAACCATGCAGCGGCTGAAAACAATCTCCCTGGAAACGATCCAGTTTCACCTGGTTGGGTTTATTAACCCCAAGATCATCTGGGGCTGTTGGTCTTTGAGCGGTTGCTGGCCCAATAGTACCTGTTGATGTGCTGCTAGGTAGCGTCTGTAGTGGAGGCACCGGCACGGAGCAGGAGGAGGATGCTGCCGGGTGTGGTACAGGGTGTGGCAACGCAGGTGGTGATGGTAGGGGCACAAGGAGCTGTGCCTCGGAGGACAGCGTTGGTGGCGGCCGCCTTGATGAGTCAAGGATTGGGCTCGCTAACTCAGCCCCAGGGTTTGCCGAGGTCAAGTTTGTGACATTAAGGCGTGCTGCTGCAACGGCAGGTGCAGGGTCGCCAGCAGTACCATTGGCTGCAGTTCTTTCATTGCTATTTCGTTTTAATAAATCCTTAGACCTTTTAAGCCAATTTCTGATGTCCATTTTGTAATTCAAAGAGAAATAGGAGTCTACAGAATGCACAATAAACAAATCCAGAATAGTCGGCAGAGTGTGACGCTGTGATTGGTCTAAATGTGGACGAATCACAAATCACAACAGACACATGCATTTATTTGACGTAGCCAGCGATTTTTTTAGTTACTATCTGACATCACCAACAAGTCCTCCAACTCATACGACCAAATGGGCCGATTTTTCAGGCCCTTATTACGACCAAAAAACTGGACGTGGATTCTAAGAGTACAATATACACTTCTCGCCAGAAATCGAATCAAAAAGCATTTTAATGGCCAAACTATTCCACAAGGAATGGCCCTCCCAAGGAAGTCTTACCTGCCTGATTGTCTATGCGCAATCTGCATGTGAGCTCTGAAGTCTTCCACACGTTGCTAGCTTGACAGATATGAGTACTAAGAATAGCATTGTTAATTGTTTACGTTCATAATCATCAATTTTGGGAGGCGCATTGTAGAAAAGCATGATATAAGGTTTAAGGGTTGCTGTAATTGTAGGATGATGAAATGTTTTTGTATCTTCTGTTTTCATGGTCTACTGATTACCAGGTTGGTCACTTTCTCATTAGATTTAACTACCTGTCCAAGTAAACCTGACATGAAAGACAAACAGTCTACACAGCCATGCTAGAGGCTATACTTTAAGCTAAATACTACCCTTAGTATGCTCTCAATGAAAATGCTAATATTTGGATTATTTCATGTCATTGTTTTAGAATGCTTATATTTTGTAATTAACGCTAACAAAGTTAAGTTAAGTTAAGTTGCCTTGGCAACATATAATTAGTTTTGCAAGTATAACGTTATTCACCAGTAATAAAGAATTGAACAGATTAAACATTTGATGAACTGATGATGGCGCTAAAGGACAAGTGTTGCAAGTTATTACAGTTCGTCCTCTGAGAGGAAGGTGGATGTTTGTGACACATTTCATGGCATTCAATCTTTTAGTTAGCAAGACACTGCACTTAAAACCACATTGCTTACTGTGGTGCAAGAAGGATCATCTGGGCCCAGGAGTTCAAAACTTTTAATCTCAATCAGATCCGATCAGATTTTGAAATCCCATTTTTTGTGATCCAGGATCAGACAAGTCCACCACATTTTGTCCCTGGAGTTCAAAGCAATTCAGGATAGGATCAGCCTGATCCAGATTACGATTTTTCAAGATGACTAGATCCTGAATATCAGCGCTGTAATCCTACCGATCGCCATCTAGTGGACATGAAAAATAATACAAGGAAGACAATCTATAATGTCTAATTATATTTTTTTATTTGAAAGGTGATGACAGATGATGGATTTTTAAGATATTTTTACTTTAATCTAAATTACATTTTTGATTGACAATCTTTGCTGTGATACTTTTATGAGCATAAACATTTATGTCATCAACATTTGGTTGAAAACAAAATAGGCCACCACAAACGTGAGCAAAAATGGAAAACATACAATGTATTTCCCATGAAGGCTAAAAATTGTGTATTATTTCAGTTAACAAACTTTGCCATCTAATTTAAATTGAAACATATTTTAAAATAAATGGTACAGTAAATTTCGCTCTGGTAATCCACTGGAAATCCACTCCTCTGGTGGGATCAGGATAATCCAGTTTTTTGGGATCAGACTGATCCCAATCCTGTGTTGTCGGTTTTAACTACCCGTTTTGAAGATTTGATCCAGATTAAAGCTTGGATTGGATTTCCTGATCTGATCTGATATAAAAGTGATCCTAATCCTGTTTTTTGGTTTTTAACTCCCCAAAATCCAAATCTGATCGGATCAGATAGGGATTAAAAGTGTTGAACTCCTGGGCCCAGGGGGTCACGAATGCCTGTATCAATTCTCATGGCAATCCGTTTAACATGTTTTGAGATATTTCAGTCTGGAATAAACTGATGGATCGACCAACACACATTGCCAGTCAAGAGTTACTAACAAGGTCAAAGAGAATCCCATTAACATCATTTTTATTCAAAGTAAAATCAGGCCTGAGGTTAAATTCTGAAACTGACCGCATAGTTAAACTAGAGAATGCAATTCCTGAAGAAATTGCTAGTGGGAATGCTTTATGTTGAAAAGCTGACGCTAAACTGCTACAGTATGCTGAAATGTAATGTGTAAGAAGAAAGTGAAGAATTTAGATTGAAATTATACATGAACACTGGGGGCTTGAATGTGTGATGAGAGAAGAAAATAAAGTAAAAAGGTTTGGAAAAGCAGCAGAATATTTGAACTGCAAACTTCTGAACTAACTTGATGGCGAATGATCTGTCGCCATGGCAACGACATTTGATGACACCCCATAATACGCTTAGATGCGTTGATGGCTGCATCGTTACCAAACCTGTGAAGTTTTGGGGCGTTTGGAGCAGTTTCACTGAAGTTATGAGAAAGTCGTGTTTCATGGCGAGCATTGTGTTGCCATGGCAACAGCATTTGAAGAAATCTCAAAACGGTCCGTAGATGTCTTCACGGCCGGACTGTTAGCACACAGGTGCAGTTTGAGCACTTTTTGAACATTTGCATAGGAATTATAGCGACATCATGTTTTATGCCGAGGGAAACGGCATATGGTGAGATCTCAGATTTGGCGTAGAGCTGTTGAGGCATGGACCGGTGATATACAAGTGAAGATTGGACCGTGTTGATTGGACTTACAGCGACATCCTGTTTCATGGCGAGTTGACTGTCGCCATGGCAACGGCATTTGATGACACCCCATAATACGCTTAGATGCGTTGATGGCTACATTGTTACCAAACCTGTGAAGTTTTGGGCTGTTTGGAGTATTTTCACTGAAGTTATGAGAAAACCGTGTTTTATTACATTACTCTCTTTCTTCTCTTGATCGCCCTCTCTCTCTACTCTCTCTCTTCTCTCTCTCTTCGGCATATGATGATGACACCCCATAATTGACATCGAGCTGTTGAGGGCAGGACCGTTAACCTTTATCTGAAGTCTGCTGCTCTGAGCATGTCAGTTGGAGTGATGACATCATCGTGTTCCATGACACAGGTGTTTATATTTGAGCTAACGAGGTGTGCAGAGATCACAGGTTTCTATTGTTCTGAATGAGAGATAAACCTCTTACATGTGAACGTTTTGTGGAAGAACCGTAACAGATATCTGTAAAATGTCTAAATGTGAAGCATGTCAAGGAAGTTGAGTATCTGAAGTGTAATTTGTGTGTAGTTTCGGGTTAATAATGTGGCCTTTTTGGCAGTTTAACTAAAGGTGTTCGTCTGCTGCCGTGAGGAAATATCAACCTGAAATTACAATGGGCTTTAATGGAGGCATGTTGAAAGTTGTTGTCACTTCATGCCCTCAAGAGGAATTTTGTTTAATTATTTTTTGCTTAATTATTTGTCATTTTTCAAGCTACGAGATGTTTCCCTACGTTTGTCATGACAAATTATGTCTCAGGAATATAGGGTTTGGGAATTATGGCAGTTTTAAAAAAATATATGAAGGCAAATTTCAAGATGTCCTACCCTCTAGCTGTGATATCACGCACTCTTGTTAATGTTAAAATCTGAAGAAAACCTCTTTAACAAGGTCTGAACAATGTTTAATATCTGTAAAAGTAAGAATCAGATTGTTTTACACGAATAATCTCAGAAAGATGTGTAACATTTTAAAGTTGGAATGAGGTTTCTGAGTGAAAGTATGAATGAACTGTTAGCAGTTGAAGTCGCATGAAGATTTGTTGAAGTCTGAAGAATTTCTCCATTGACTTCAATGGTTAAAAATGTGATGCATTATGGGATGTATCTCTGGATTTATGAAAGTTATGAATGAGAAAAGTAATAGCCATCGATTCCCGACCGAGCTGAACGTTTTGATGTTTGAACGGAGTTTCTGCGATGTTCAATGCGGGAGGAGAAGAGGGCCAAAATAAGTCGGCGGAATAATAATAATAAACTTTTTGTCCGTAGAATAACAGTTAGTTGGAATGCTGTTAACAGCATTCCCACTAAATAAAACAGCTTGTTCATGTTTTATGATGTAATCTTCCCAAAGCAGCATTTTCTTTTTAGAAACCATGGTATTTTAATGTACATCAGAAGAATTATTGTTGACAGAGTCTTGGTAGCATTAAAAATAGATGTACCTTACCTTTAATGATCAAACAAGCCCCGGGGCATTATGTTAAAAGTCTCACTTCAAAGTTTGCTGGCCCTTTGAATGCAGAAGAACTTCATAAAAACACAACTCTTCCTGTCCTTCAGGACTTCTCAATAATTCACTATTCATGACCTAATCACACATGCCAAAGTGGAACACATCAAGGGGAATTAGATCACGGTGTCCGCTGCAGTGTGTTAATGAGCTATCACTTCATGAAAAATCAACTTGAATGTTTATTTATTGTTAACTCTTAGCCCTAGAGTGCCAATTAGGCAGCAACCGGGGCCTTTTGAATGCCTGAAAAAAACATGATGATATGGATTTTGGCCATTTTTTTTATAAAAGAGCAAACATGTAAACATACAATCCTGAGAGGGCAGCTTTAGTGAAATGTTTTAATGTAAACATACTGCCATACAGTTTTACTGTAATATAATATGAATGTAATGAGGTAATTTGGTCGATATTTGGTTATTATCAAAGTACAAAATGCATATGCTATGTTTTAATACTTTTATTAATTTTAGATTTTTCAAAATTCTTCATATTTGTTTCTTATATTGCTTTTATTTTTAAAAGATTAAATGTTTGTGTTTTTGTATGTTCAATGTGCTTGCTACAAATTGGATGGATACATGGAATAAAAAATGTACATGTCATCATCATGAGCATAATGCAAAGTTGATGTTAGTGTAGTGCAGTGGTTCTCAAACTTTTTTCAATAATGTACCCCCTTTGAATTGAAATTCAGCCCTGATCAGCGCAAAAATAATTTGTTTAGGAAAAAATGCCTATATAAAGAGGTACAGCACGGCGCTGCACCATCAGTGTCTGATTTATTAAAACAACAACCTTGTAACTGAGAAACACTTATGCTACATTTCAAATGTTTAGAATCCATCACTAAATTCATGGCAAACCAATTTTAACATCATGTAATAACACTAAGATGACATTAGTTGCATCGAACTGATCTTTTTAATGAATTGTACTTAGCCTACAATTTAGTGAGAATCATGGGCTTGTGCTTCACTGAGGATCTTTGTCATTCTGACAGGTAGGCAAACTGCAGTTATTACACTTCGCATTTTGAAATATGTGTAACTCTGTTAATATAAAACCCACACTGCTCAAACGTCGTTACTTTTCCTAAAATTGGTATATTTATTTATTTTGGGGCGTGGGGAATGAAGTGAAAAAAATATATGAGCATTTTATGAGCATGGGATTCTGACCCCTCATATAAACACATGCATAATGCTGCGCTATACTTTGCGGCCACACGCCATTGCCAAGCAACGCTTATTGTTTAGGTGTCCTTTGACACGCAGGCAGTCAAATAATTAACTAGAACTAGCTAGATCTGATAGATTTGGACATAAACGCGAGTGAAGTATAACCGGACGCGAGAGAGCGATCAGATATCAGATCAGCTGCTGCTGACGGAGAACACGCAGCTCTGCATTATCACAGTTCCGCCCGCTGTAACGGACCGTTGAGTGGAGCAAAATTAAATACACTAAGAGTTAGACCTAACACACTTAGCTAGTGTATCTACTCTGGAACTAGCTAAACTAGTTATAAATATATGTATTATTTACTGTCGGGTCACTTATTACAGGTTCAGCGAGCTGCACAAGACTGACGGGCTGTCAGGAGAGGGAGATGAAAAGAAAGCACCCCATTTATTTTTCCCATTTTATTATCCAGAATTATTGTAAACCTTTGAATAAAGTAGTTAATCTACTATTAGCAGTTTGTTTAAATGCATTACTTATGGTTTTTTTTCATTAACATAAAATAAATCTCACGTACCCCCTGCAGTACTCCAACGTACCCCTAGGGGTCCGCGTACCCCCATTTGAGAACCACTGGTGTAGTGTAATAGTAAACTAGGGTTAGGGTTATTATCTTGCCGTAGACAGAGACACCAAAAAACAGTTTCTTAAAATTCAGAAACAAAACATTAAAAAAAAAAAACAGGTCCACGCAAATAAAAAATGAGTACTTTTAATGAATAATTTCTAGATTTTGTGTTGAGTTACTGTAATTGGAGCATCTGCCGCTACAGTTTGGTCCCTGTGTATTGGTATAATCTATTAAATAAATCATTTCTTATTAAAATGCATTTTGAGAAACACTCTTTATGTTTACTGAACACAGTTGATATCACACTGTTTCTTAGCTTTGGCCAAATGCTGTGCCACATGATTATGGAAGCTTGTGAAATTCTGCTTACGGTACGTCCACACAGCAGCTTTTCAAAAATCTTGAAAATCTTGGAGCTGGGCGTGTCTGACAGCTTGGGGATTTTTTGCGAGCAATGCGACCAACAACCAATCACATGAATCTCCCGCCCCCGACATACAAAGCAAAAAACCCCGGGGATTTTATGCGAGCAATATATATATATATATATAAACTCCCCAAACAGGCGAAAACCTACCAGTTTCACCCACTGTCTCTGCCACCTCCCTCCATGCCTGGTTCCTCCGGTTTGTATCCCGTTAATAGTTCTGGTCGTAAAGAACCGGGTGATTTGCTACCGTAATTTCTCGTTTGGAATATGAGGAAATGAACTGCGGTCTGGTTCTCCCTGCTTACACGCGGTTTGATTGGCTAGCGCTTCTACTGTCAGATTTGCATAAACGTGTTTGATTGGCTGGCGCTTCCAGCTCAGCTTCAAAAGTTGAACATTGCTCAACTTTTGAATCCTGGAGATCCTGGACATCCTGGAAATCTTCGCTTCGCTCCCCCACAATGCAGTTCGGCGAAAAGCGAGGCAAAGTGACGTCATCCCCATTCAAAGTCAATGGGCAGAGAAGCGTTGGAAGCGGTGGAAGTTTCTTCTGAAGCTGCTGTGTGGACGTACCGTTAGACTCAGAGCTTTGCAAGACCGGCAAATGGATGAGATGCTTATTGTTAGATACAGGTTTATTGTTAGATATTTAAATGTGCATCAGGTTTAAATGGCAGAGACTAGCACATGTGAACAGCCACATATTCAAATTAAATCTCCCATTCAAAAGTATTTTTGCTCACTACAGTATGGTTTTGAGTTATGGTAAATAGGTCCTCTGCCGGTGAATGCAGTTGACCCTGTCGGCTCTCCACTTTGTTGTGCTACAGTCTCTGTCTGCTCTCTCCGTATGCCAATGCTTAATGGCTTACATTTTCTCATCCAGATACTCTTTTTTTTCAAGTTGAAAGCCCTCTGATGAAGCTAGATTCCATTCATCAATTGTCTTTGAAAACAAGTGAAGAGGATGCAGTCTCTTTTCCTTTAATGGACTCCTTCTTACCATAGATGACACCAGTGGAGGATTTAGCCTTGTCTTGCCTTTAGTCTTGCATTTTATTCTCCAGGAACACCGGGCTAGGAAATTATGTAAAGCTAACATGTCTGTGTACAAAAACATTTGGCACGTCAGGTTAGTAGGAATTACAATACCATGAAGGTCCTCAACAAAGTACAATTACTAATGTTCAAAGTATCAATGAATGTTTCCAATATTGATACTACCAGAGAGAGACTTCAGTACTGTAAATGCCAACCTTATTTCAATACAATTCTGTTACACATCTCTGGTGATGCCAATGGAACAAATGCTGAGCGAACTTCGGCCTGGCCAGCTGCAGGATCGATGGGAGGTGGCGCCGTTGGCACATCTGGAGTCTCTAGACGGGTGAGGATCTGTTGAAGCTGTGTCTCCAGCTGATTGACCCGTGCGGTTATGGCGGTCTGAAAACCCTCCTGGCGGTCCGACAAACCTCTTACTCTGTGCCCAATAGCTGTTAGCTGCTCTTGATGCTGGTGAATTAAACTGCCTTGGGCAAACAATGCAGTCTTGAGCGCTTTTGGGTCGGCTGGGTCAATGTTTGGTCAGTTCGTTTTGTCAGGATCTTGACACAAACTGATGAACCCAAATGCACGACCCAGAGACAAAGTCTTGAATGTAAAAACATGTCATTTTAATTTCACAGATCAGGTAATCCCTTTTAACAGAGTACTGGAAATAACAAAAGACGCTCACAAGTAGGAAAAAACTCGAACTTGAGAAAAACTTAAGCCTACACAATTAACAAAAGAAACAAAACCTGACATGAGTGAAAGCGATCCTTTCTGAGCTGAGGCTTGGCACGACCATTGGGAGAAACAAACAAGACAAACTGACACAGGACAGGGGAGAGACAGGACTATTTAAACATGAGGTGAGTGGGAACAGCTGGAAAAAATCAGGGGCGGGGCAGACACTGATGATGGCGGGAAAAACACACAAGGGGGGGGAAGAAACAGGCCCTGAAATTAAAGACAAGAGGTAAGTACAAAATAAAACAGGAAATGGAAAATGAGACATGACAATAAAGACAGAGACAGACTAGAGATGAAGAAACTAAATAAACAGACATGACCAGACGTGAAAAAACATGAAAATGTCAGACATAATACATAAACATAACTAACACATTTGACAACACACAACAAATTCATTGTTTATTCACAAACAATTTAAAAAGTGAAGTAAGACATTATGAATATGTAAAATGGGATACCCCGATAAGCCACAGTGTCTGAGGGCATGTTCATTTAATAAACTATGAATGTGTTATATCCATGTAACGGGAAGAAACTCATCTAACTGATCATTTTCATTTTTATTTTTTTTAAAAACCCCACAATGCTAACGCTGAGCCTCTGAATTAGCAACGAGCGAAAAATGCTACCAGATGACTGCACCGAAATTCACTCACAAAACCTAATTATTTATCTTTACTGCACATCCAACCCATCGTTTCACATTGTGAGGTGACACAGAATCGAGGGGTACCCTCATTATCACTCAATTATACAAACTCGCGGAGGCATACTTGCCAACCTTGAGACCTCAGAAATCGGGAGGATTTCAAAACCACCGCGGGGGGGGGGGGTGCTAGTGGATCGCCGGAGCTGTATTGGATTAACATTAACTAACATGCTTATTGTAGTTGTAAGTGCACTGCCTTGCGGCCTGTAGCACCGTCCTTGATGGAGCATATGTGTGGGCTGGAAAGGAGTGAGCAGAGGGTCGAGTTGTCGATTCTTGTTCTGTTTTCTGTGACTATCTTTCTCACCCTCTCAGACTTTGAGTTGCGCGCGCTATTAAAGAGAAGCGCTACCATGGAAACCAAACAATGGTGTAGCTGTATTAAATCCGAGTGGAAACAGTCGTGAGTAAATCTGATTTTGTCAGAAATCGGGAGAAATGCGGGAAAAATATGACCCCGGGAGGAAACCGGGAGAGGGCAATGAAATCGGGAGTCTCCCGCGAAAATCGGGAGGGTTGGCAAGTATGCGCGGAGGTAATAACAAGAACAGACATCAAAACATATGGCGCTAGGTAGCTAAAAACGCTAACATGGCTCACCTGTGTTGTAGTCTGGTCAAAAGTGGTCTTCAATGGCATTAAAACAATAAAAACGCTACTGAAGTCAATCCATAGGTTAATCCAATGTGTCTGTGTCCCTTTGAAATGAAACCTGCGTTTCCATTTCTAGAAGTCAGACCAAGAGACAGCTTCACTCTGGTGCAAAGCTGTGTGCGCGAAGCCCACACCTTTTTGTTTTAGACTGTGTGTGAGTGGGGAGATTTCCCTTCAATTATATTGGCTCTAACGGTCAGAAAGAGATGTCAATCACCAAAATCGACCATTGGTTTCCAGAGAAACGGTAAAACCCCCATTTCCACCCAAATCACCTCAGAGGTGGAGTTGTTTTTGCTAAACCTCTCTAAAAAGGTCAAATATCACTTGTTTTGTATCAATCTTGATACAGGGTACTTATTATATGTTGTTCTTTGGATTCCTAAAGCCAGTCTACCTTGCCATCATCTAAGGGTAGTTTTCACTATACGTAAAAAAGAATTTTTGGACGGACACTATAATTAACAGTTTTTTACTATGTTCAATCTGAAATGTCTTTCAAATAAAAAAACATCTATATTGATTCTGACTTTTCTACATCCAACTCACAGGTTTATCATTACTTTGAGAAAAAAAGATGATTAATTTAACCCTTTTAGAAGGGAAGATATGGTCATTTGTTCTGGGAATGTCATTTTCGAGTCTGAGACCTGAAATACAGGCTCAGGGCTAAACTGGTTAAGCTAACCAAATACCATTAAATCCAATAGCCCAAAACATATCTCAGACTAAACGTTGCTTTAAAAAAGGCAAGATTTAGACCCTGGTTCATATATTGGGAGTGTAGGTAAAACGGGGGTTTACATATTGTATCCCTAGTTATATAAGCACAGGTGGAGCCCTCTACTGGACTCTATGGGTACTACCTCTTAACCATACTATGCGAGCATTCACGTACTGAGATATCTATAAACGTAGCCGGCACCTCGGGGCAGGCCTACCTGAATGCGTGCGCAAGCCCACCTACACCCTCTTCAGCGAGCGGCATAGGACAGACAGGGCCCCAAGTAGCGGGCTCCGCCTGTACTTATATAGGGTTACAATATCTAACCCCCGTTATATCTTACACAGGCTCCACCCACTGTACCCATAGAGGGTACCCATAGACGGTACAGTGGGTGGAGCCCTGATGCATAAACGGATATCTTGTATGTGCAGCTACGATAAGTAATAAGGGTATCTTTTATCTTGAGTTCTGTGCCAAAGTGCGTTAGCATTTTTCGCTCAGGGGTCATTTAGATGCTTCTTATGAGACTTGTGTTTTGTTTTGGTAAAAATGATTTGTATCGTCAGTTAGCTGAGATTATTCCCGTTAATCTGGTATAACAAATTAATAGGTTCTTAAATATTAAGATGCCCTGAGACTAGTGTTAATTTCGTTGACTAAAACTATGACGAAATATGTTCGTCAACGACCTTTTTTTCCATGACGAAAACGAGACGATAACGAGACGGCACCGACGGCAGTAAACTATAACTGTAACGAAATCATCATGCAATATCGTTGACGAAAAGTGACGAGACGAAAATGTAGTTTACTAAATAAAAACTATGCCAAAATCTCTCTTTACTTTCGTTGACGAAAAATGAGGAGACGAAATATTATCAAAGATAACGTTACATCTCTGATAGTCAGTTTTTCTCCCAGAAGTTCCATTTCCGGTGCTGTGGCTGGGCAGCAGCTGTGTGTCTGTGGTGTGTGCGGCGGTAGATTTGAATTACACCGGGCAGCGGCAAAATATGAACTGTCAGGAAGACTCGGGTCTAACTCATGGTCTAACTAACCTTATTTAACAGAAAATAAAATGGCAAAAACAGGGCTTGGGAGCAGTGGTCGCACTCGCGTTAACCGAATACCCCCCCGTCACCGCGAGTGATTGATAAATTGTGCACTCGACGGATAAAATTCCGTCAAAATTACTGATAACGAAAAAGTCTAAAGCTACCACTGCTTGGGAGAAAGAAACGATGTGATATTTGGGCCCATTTTCGCTACAATGAGGCGGAGATAAAAAGCGAATGCATTGTTTTATCAGAAGGGAAGCAATGTGGCCATAACAGAGCTGGTAAAAACACCACAAACCTGACCAGATATTCTCTGCAAAGCTGAATTCTTAATCATTAAACCTGTGTTTTTCATCAAATAAGGACAAGATATAATCTTATTGTGTATAATCTGATGACTAAAAAAAGACTCAACAGTTTTCATTGACAAAAAGTAGACTAAAATAATTAGTTTTCTTTGACTAAAATAAGACTAAATCTTGACTCAAATGTTTACTGTTTTAGTCGACTAAAATAAGACTAAAATGCTCAGACTTTTAGTCGACTAAAACTTGACTAAATAAAAACAGGATGAAGGTGACTAAATATGACTAAAACTAAAAAGGAAATTTAACACAGGACTAAGACTAAAACTAAATAAAAAAATAGCTGAAGAAATTAACACTACCTGAGACCAGAGTCCTGCACGGGTCTGATTTTCAAGACCCGCGACGTGCAATATCGAACCCGCCCCACTACCCGCACATATTGCCAATTAGTTCCGCAACCCGACCCGACCCGTCGGCACAAGATCCGCAACCCGACCCGAACCCGCATATATATGAGCAGTGAAAACATGAAATTATTAACTCACGCAGTTGCATATTTGTCTCAAAAAGCGTGGGTGGGATGTTGGTTATTTTCTACATCTAGGATGACACCAAAAGCCTCCCAGATGTTGGATTTCGCTCTTGAGGAAGTGTTATTGAAAATGCTGTATTCTCCGCTAGAGAGCTTCACCTCAGCCATTTCGAATGTGGCGCGCACAGCAGCAGATTGATGCGCTGCAGAGGTTATGATTATGCGCGGTCCCACGGGGGAGAGGTCTGTGGATTTTAAACATTAAACTAAATTATTATTATTTTAATATATTTATTATGCAACCCGCATCATCTTTGTTTAACCCAGAACAGAACCCGGAAAAAAGCGTTTGAAAAAATACCACCCGCGAATCACCTTTTTTGCGGGTCACCCGGTCAGGTACCCGCGGGTACCCGCCCCGATGCAGGACTCTGCCTGAGACACAGTGTCGTAAGGGGGGCTTTGGGGCTTAACAGGAAGTTCTTGTATTCCTGGAACATTTTCAAGATTGGGCTTTTTCTGCCAATGAGTCCTGTTGGGTGACAAGCTGAGGGCCTGTTTTCCCTTTTGTGTGGCACTGGAGGATTCACAGCAGCTCAGCCTGATCAGCATTCATGTCACACGCCTCAGGGATGCGTAATCGTTCAACTGTGGGCTCAACAGGTCAGGGTCTGACTCAAGGGTTCTTTCATGGTCGCTAACCTCGGCAGGGACATTGCATTTCAGCAGAGTGGGGATCAGGTGAAGATACGTTACAGAGGTGATCGCAGCAATGGCCTGGCGATGATGATCTTTGACTGTTCTGCCTCAGCAGCCACTTGTGTGAGAGTTATATCAATCAGGAGCAGTGACTTTTTCATGCGCACTAGAATGCTTTTATTTTACTACAGCTCAATGAATCCGAATGATTCGCTCAAATTTGAATTTTGTCTGCTGCTTTTGTAGTCTCATCAAATACGGAGAACATTAATTAGGTCTGTGAATAAACTTTAACGGTGAAATGTAGCTCTACATAATTACACTATTGCCCATAAAGTTTGAATCAAATATGTTGTACCTCTTCTGTTGAAATAATTGTGACAATGTAATTTATTCTTGATAGATAAACTGCACATCTCCTCAAACCGTTCTTGATCAATCTCATCCAAAGATATCACAGTGAAAATTAAACCATAATTAAAAGAGGAATGTGTCTGAAAATAAAATGACACCTTGGTCTGGAGTCCTGAGAAAAAATGCTCTGACATCGAAAGCCCTTTTCTATAAGATATATTTAAACAACAAAATCTGGAACATTGATAATATACATAGCAATCATCGACAAATGATTATCTTATGAATTCCACATAAAAGTTACATAATGTCCGTCAAATGGTCAAACTTTTTGTTCTGTAACAGAAGTGAACCTGTAGATTATTGTCTGTGCATCTGTGGTTACAAACAGCATCTGCTAGGGGAATACCATTGATGATTCATGGATTTCAATAGTATATAATGCATCTCCATCGGCCATGTCAAACATTTTGAATAATTAGTATTGTTTTTTCCCTAGCTACAGATGTAGCACTCCAGATAGGACTCCACCCAGCGGATTCCAACCCCAACCAAAAACCCAGCGGATCCCAGTGGCTGGGAACGTTGCCAAATTTCCCCATGTGTTCAATTACAGGATTTAACCATGAGATGGCGCTTCATTCACAAATACACAAAGACAACTGGGTGAACTTAGGTCTTCAGTTTGTTTACAATTTTTGCAGCTCTGCAGTTGTATTTGCTGAAGAGAATTTAATCACTTATTTGTTATGGTTTTCACAGGCTACTATAACAAAAAAATTGTAATTCAATAATATATAGTCTTTATATATTAAATAATCATAATAATAATGTAAATGTTTACACTTATTTATTTTTTATGCTCATACTTTTACCTTTACAATAGTTTGCTTTAATGTGCAGTATATGCTTTGTAATATTGTTGTGGTGTACACAGTACAGTAGATCGAAGTAAATCAACTCATACATTATCACGTATTTTACAGTAATGTGTTGTATTATTAACCTGTTAAGCCCGAGAGACCCCGGTACCGGGGCCCTCCCTCAACATCTTGCAGGAAACAGTGTCTGAGGGCATCTTAACATTTAACAAACTATGAATGTTTTATATCCATGTAACGGGAAGAAACTCATCTAACTTTTTCAACAAAAAAAAACACAATGCTAACACTGAGCCTCTGAATTAGCAACATGCTTAACTCTAAATTATGTCCGTAATAAATAAGGGAAGATACCGGTAAAATAACAGTGTTTCTCTGTAAAGGAAATTAAATATATTTACTGTGAATTTACGGTATTTTCAAATTATTGTAATTTGGGTATTTCACTGTAATTTGACGGTAAGTTTTTGGAATCACAGCTGCCAGACTTGTTACCGTTTTTTTACAGTGTAGTACAGGGTTGGATCATGGTGTTAAACATATTTAACGACGCATAATGTGTTCTCTCAATCCAGGTATTTTTATGTGATGTGTGTGAAATTATTTAGATCTCCGCCATCTTTTTGATGCAACCATCAGTCTCGAGAGACCGCAGTCCATGACGGTAAGTTATCGCTACGTTTCATAATTTGTTCCCCAGATAGCTTACATTTATTGCTTGAAAATACAGTTGTGTGTGGTAGGTAGCGTAATTGTAAATGTATTGTTTTCATTACTAGCTTGCTAAGTATTACTATTTGACTGTCATGACCAGGTGCAGGTGCACAGACCATACAGTCAATGCTTGCTTGCTAAACTAACTGTCGAATTAGATATGGATGTCGAATTAACGTTAGATATGTAACAGAAAATGTAATCAATACGAAGACCAATATATTGCACATGTCTATCGTTAGTTGGACAGCGAGCTAACAAGCTCTAGTGTCCGTAAAAAAGTTGTTCGATAATTGCCGCCTTTTCCTTTTCTAGCATGTTCTCCGTCAAGTATCCTTCTAACGGAAGCAGCCATCAGTCCGTCTTGCAGCAAGTATGATCGCTTGGCCTCGCCCTCGACAGACTGCAGTCAGTGAGTGACGGTAAGTTATCTAGATAACGTTACATTTTGTTCCACAGTTATCTAACATTACTTAATTTGAAAATAATGTTACAGTTGTGTGTGTGGTATAGCTAATAATGTTTACTAGCTTGCTAAGAATATTTGTCTGTACTGGCCATGCAACTGCTTGCTAAACGTTAGCTAGCTGGCTAGTTACCTAGCCGATTAGTTAGTTAGCTGGCTAGCTGTCAAATTAGACACGGATGTCAAATTAGATAACATTATCTATGTTACATACTATTATATCATTACAAACACCAATGTATTGCACATGTCTAACGTTAGTTCAACAGCTAGCTAGCTAAGAGGTTCTGGTGTCGGTCCTTACCGTGTGGTCTCGACAGACCGCGTGACTGTAAGTTATCTACGTTTCATTGAATTTGTTCCCCAAGTGAAATCATTTAAGTGTATGTACAGTAATAAAGTTGTTGGCTAATTGGCTCCTTTTCCTTTCTAGCACGTGTTCTTCTGCTCCGTGCGGAAGCAGCCATCTTGTATGTCTTGTATCTAGATAACGTTACATTTAATTGAATGTGTTCCCCAGTTAGCTAACATTAGTTATTTCCCTTGAAAATAATGTTAGTTGTTTGTGGTAGCTAGCTTGCTAAGAATATTTGCAACCCAGTCTCATGGCATACAATTAATCTATTGATCCGTGTTCACAAACACGATTTTCGCATTTGTTTTGTGTCACACAGAACGATTTTTTTTTTGTTCATAAAAACATTTTCTTACTCAATATCTTACCCTTAACCTAACCCTTTTATTTTAAATGGTATAATGTCGGAGGAAAATAAATGGCTCAGAGACTCAGAATACTGAAATCTGTATTTTTTGTCATCTTTTTTTCCTTCTAATTTATTATTATTTGGTGCAGGTACGAAACATATTAGCAATAGAAATACATTGCTTCTAAAATCGTTCTGTGTCAGAATACTGAAATCTGTATTATTTTTTAAATCTCTTTTTCCTTCTAATTTGTTATTATTTACATTGCTTTTAAAATCGTTCTGTGTGACTTGAAAAAAATGGAGAAATCGTGTTGGTGAACACGAATCAAGAGATTACTTTTTTGACTATAACACGAAATGCCGTGAGACTGGGTTGCAACACACCAACACTGTGCATAATTTGATCCCAAAACGTAGATAGAAGCCTCTCAGCTTAAAGATAGAAAAATAAAAGAACAGAGCATAAAGTAGAATTTATTTATCTAAAGACAGTTCCAATTTATATTATGCCACCCTTACACAATTTGAGTATTTGCTTGCTTAAGAAGGAGAAGTTGTGATGCATCATGTGAAAAATCTAATAACTTGTGGAATAACAAATGTTGTGTACCTAATACCTATGGAGTCAGATTTGGGTCAATATTCTAGCACGTAAAACAAGCTACTCACGAGCGGAAAATGTGCTTTTACACGCGCATAAAATGACTCTCGCACGCAGATTAAACCCCCGCGAGAGAGACAGCCCTCTTGCTCCCTCGCGGAGTCTGTCTACGCGCGCGTGAAAAGTTTCTGACACTTTGGGGCGTAGCCACTGGACTTTGATTGACAGCCGCCAGGAACCCCGGAGTTGCCAGGTTTGATAAATGCCTGAACTACCAAGAGCCGAGGAGTGACAGCTGCAAGATCAGTTGGATGAGATTGAATGGTAAAGTTGTCCATAAAAAACTATTATATTCGTAAAGTGTACAGCTAATATATATATATATGTATATATATATATCTCAATTCATTTGATATAAAAAAATGACATTAATTCTAGGAGTGCAATACTTTTACAAACACTATAGTAATAATATGCATTCATTATGACAATATCATGCTATTAGGAGTGTTCTATAGTGTGTTTAAAAAACAACTACAGAAACACTTAAGCAATAACTCACGACAGGCCGTGGTATATGCTCATTATATCACAGCTAAGGGGCGTGGTTCGGCCCGACACTCAACTCAAACAAGTGTGACAAGCAATTCACTAATCTTTTCAAATATTCAGTTACAAAGCTAGTAGCAAGCTAAGTTAACATTACACAGCTGATGCTGAGCTAAACATGTTTGCTAACCGTCCATGCGTTAATGTGACTGACCTCTCCCGGTGAGTTTTCAAGTGCCTGATGAAATTCGACGTTGTTGCGCCAGCATCCTTGATTTTGATATTGCAGACTTTGCAGTGTGCGCTCCTTTTGTTGGTGCCGCCGGCGTTTTGTTAGAAGTTTTTGTAGTTGAACCTAATTACAAGCGGTACAGCCGCAGGTGTGCCGCCGGTCGCTATTGTGTTACTACGAGGTAGTAACAGAGGCGCGCACGTCTGCGTAATGAGCCCGGCTAAAATAACTGGATGGCCTACCTGCCTGTCAGCCTTCCATCTGGGCACAAATTTATCTCGTGCCCTCATTGGTCATGTGCGCGTTCGTGTGTGTTGGAGGAGGCGGGCTCTATAAGGAAGTAGCAGCCTCTAGCAGATTATCTCCGGTTGTGTATATTCAAATTCTACTGATCTCGAGCCGGTTTCTCTCAAATGTACCTACCCCACCTTTAATACGCCAAAAATAGAAAACACAATGATTGTTCACGAGTCCCAACACACGAGTCCAAGTCGAGTCTGAAGTCTTTTGGTCACGAGTCTAAGTCAAGTCTGAAGTCTCTGTGTGTGCGACTTAAGTGCGACTCGAGTCCGAGTCGCAGACTCGAGTCCCCATCTCTGGTTCGGGCGGCAGTCACCCTATCCATTTTTAAGAGTGCGCTTAAGACCTTCCTTTTTGATAAAGCTTATAGTTAGGGCTGATTAGATTCAGCCCCTAGTTTTCCTGATATAGGCTTAGTTTGTCGGGGGACATCTTACTTCTTCCTTCTCTCTGTCTATACCCGTGTACACTCATGTTCCGATTAACCCAGCTTCCCCAAATTTCTTTCTTTTTGGTGTCTATATACGCCGGGATCCGGAGTCATGGATGATCCTGTGTCCTGGATCCTGGAACCCTGGATCTTGAGTCGTGGCTGTGGTCCTGGATCATAAGTCCTGGATGGATATCCTCGTGGATTCATCTTCCTATTATACACACATGCATTTCCAAACATTTGGACTACCTATGTTGCAAATGTATTATCTTTTCAATTTACACACGGCATCTATTGCACGTCTGTCCGTCCTGGGAGAGGGATCCCTCCTCTGTTGCTCTCCCTGAGGTTTCTCCCATTTTCCCCTTTAAACTGTGGGGTTTTCTCTTGAAGTCTTTCCTTGTACGATGTGAGGGTCTAAGGACAGAGGGTGTCGTATTGTCATACTGATATTCTGTACACACTGTGAAGACCACTGAGACAAATGTAACATTTGTGATATTGGGCTATATAAATAAACATTGATTGATTGATTGATTGATTGATTGATTGATTGATTGATTGATTGATTGATTGATTGATTGATTGATTGATTGATTGATTGATTGATTGATAATGGACAGCAGTTTATGACATATGTGATTGGGGGGTTCGTTCATAATCTGACCATCGGAGGGTCTGCCCAGCAGCAGGGGGGTTATTCATAATGTTAATTGTTTGTGGTGTTTCAAACCTTGGTGCGGGTACTTGGGGTTCAGGAGCGGGATATGCATAGCTGGTGTAGACATGGGAGTTACGCTGAATGGCCTCGGTTGGATAAGGGGGCTTAATTGGAGGATTTATGTTGGGCTGCTGCATAGTTTGTATTTCAGGGTAGGCGTTGAGCGGGAAGCTCTGAGGTGGTACAATAGCTGTGGGTTCATACACACTGACTTGGGGTGGGGGGGCAGGGACCATCGTTGACTGTATCACCGGCTGAGAAGCGGCTGCACCCAGTCTGCCATAATCAGACCTGTTAGTCTGGTGACTTGGACCCGGGCTAGGGCTGAGGTACCTGTATTGAAGCTCCAGGGCCTGGAAATGAAGATACATGAGCTGGAGTAACACGGTGATCAGTATAAGGTGATAGGATTGGGGGTTGTGGGGTATTATGCAAGCCTGAGTCTGTGGGATTCCAGCTGATCCGGTGGTCTTCAGTATCAAACTGTAGTGAAGCATTTGCAAACCTGGTGGGCTGGTTGGTGAGTTTTGGCCTCACTGATAGCTGGTGGTTCGCTGTGCTTGTGTCAGCGGATGCCCCTTCACTCAAGAGGTGTGTGTGTGTTTTAATAGGGGAGTCATAGTTGAGGCTCATTGCAGGCCCAGGGAGAGGTTGCAGGCCTGATGCCTCAAGCTTTGATGGGGAATCTGTACGGTCACTCCACATCTGTTTGTGTGTTAACTTGTGTTTATGTGGAAATGTTATTTCTAGTGTATTGTAATTAATCAAAACAATCAATACAAATTATAATGTCTAGCACAATATCAGCTCGTAATTAAATTACATCTAGAACACTGCTCAATAAGAATATATATGAGATAAACTGGCAACAATAGCTTAATATTCATTGCAGAGTGGTCTCACACACAATATACTCTTTAACCATTCAAGTAGTGGTGAAGTTGCTATAATAACAGGAACAATTATCTAAAGAAAACAGCAAAGTTCACAGCCTTTAAAGGATATATTGGAGAAGGTGAATTTCCTGCCAATACAGCTTCACAGATGATAATAGCTCAGTCCAACAAGCTGTTCACTCACCAGCCTAGTACATACAGTTCAATACAGTGGCAAAGTGTGGGGGGGGGGGGGTACTGCAATCAGTCTCTCCTTCTTAGCAGTCTCGGAGCACCACAATCCGGGTCACGGCACCAAAGATGTAACCGAAATGTCCCGTAGCCTCTCTGAACACCCTGGGACTCTGCGTTGTGTTTGTTATTGGTGATGGGATGTTATGCAGAGGGGAGGAAAACAGGACACAGTAGATCGGATTGTGTTGGAGACGCTGAGTAGTGATTTATTCTTCACAATGGCAGCTCTTCTGACACACCTTTCGTGGAGTGAATACAAACATTAGCGCCAAGATGGCGGCCGCACCCAGAACAACAGGAGAAATACGGTGTCCCACAATGGATAAAAAAACAACAATTTGCTGTGCAACAGCAACACCTAGTGGCCTGTCAAGGCTGTTACTTTACATCTACATGTCTCTTATTTAGCACAGAATATGATCCTATCCGTGACATATGGATCTTAACAAAAATATCCGCTATATCAGATACCTCTACTGTAGATCTATCAGCTGTTTATTTTTATTTCACATGAGTTCCAGTGTGGCAGCTTTTTAATCACTGCTCCCCCTGGTGGATCCATGATCCATTGCAGCTGGTTTCATTATAATTAAATGTATTTATCAAGGGGGCGTATCAAGTCATGCGGGGGTTTTCCTTTCAGCGAGAGCCCACCCCGTGCAGATCACAGACCCACATGGGTAGGGGCGTCCGAAATGACGTGCTACATCTGTATATGCACATTCATGATGGTTGGTCCACCTTCTGTCCAATAGGTGTAGCATCTGTATCCATTTGTTAACTGTCAAACTCTCTAGAAAAAGAACAACTACACTTTAGCAGTTTAGGAACAAGACAACCGTTAAACTAGCATTAGCTACCTCATGTTAATTCATAAAGTAACACAAAGACATGGATGGCTAACATGTGTGACATACCACAACAAAAGGAGTGTGTGACATTGCAGAAGCTGCTTATTTACTTTCAAACAAATCAAGATGGTTGCAAATAATTTGTCTTTTTCAGTATGAAGCAGAATATTTTTTGTATATTTACCTGACGCAATGTCGGGGGATTATTTCCTCATATTCGCTCAACATCTGTTATGAAGAGCTTCTCAAGTACTCAAGGTCTTGCCTGATTGGACTGTAAACATTGATTGGGTGTACGGTTTGTGTGCTGTTGCTATGTTGTCCCCGAGTGTTCAGCTGAGTGTGGGCCAGTGTGTCTGTGTACCTTTTTTATATGGGAATGCTTTGATAAACTGTGAGACACACTGAGGAGCTCTCTTCTCTCTGTCCCTCAGCCTGGCAGTAATCACTGATCAGAGGCTCAGCTCATCTCATCACATCGGAAGGTTTTTCTCCTGATACAGAAAGCGTGCCTCAGCTGAGCTGTTGGAAAGCCATCGACTGATGGCCTCTTTCTATGGGAGACCTGGGTGCATCGGAGGGCACAGTCTATCCACTGAGTCCGTGCATGTGTTAATATGTTCATGTGTATGTGACAAACAGATAAATTAGGAAAAGTCCTCACTGGAGTTGATGCAGATCCAGCTTGGTTGACGCAATGGTAAAGGTATAATGTGGAAACAGACAACATTTTAACATTTCCTTTTCTAGTGTTTCCAGGCAGTAGTATTGCCGCTGTCACAAAACTAACCTGGGTCTCTTTGTGTTTTCTTTTAGAGAAACCAAAAACACAGGAAATGCTGCATTTGTTTCTAATCAAGCTGAGAACATTAGTTAAATAAGACAAAACACAACTCCTATTCTTTAGTTTTCCCATTATTACTTAGAAACTATTACAAATTGTCCCCCAGATCTCTCAATAACCAGGAGGATGCGTAGTAACATCCATTCCTCTTACTATCCTTTTTCCCACATGTAAATAAACATTCACGAAACCACACAATAGCATTATTAATCTTTGTATACGCTTACCTCATCCCATTTGTGGTCATTGAAAATAAGTGTACTGTTAGTTTGTGAAATGCTCAGAGGGAGAATCATTCAAATGAGTTCGAAGAAGGTGATGCTTAGAGCCTTGAACTAAAAAGAAAAACAAGACACATATTTTACTGATCATATGTTGGAACTCAGCTTCTTGTAATTTAAGCCGATTTTAGTGTGTGTGTGTGTGTGTGTGTGTGTGTGTGTGTGTGTGTGTGTGTGTGTGTGTGTGTGTGTGTGTGTGTGTGTGTGTGTGTGTGTGTGTGTGTGTGTGTGTGTGTGTGTGTGTGTGTGTGTGTGTGTGTGTGTGTGTGTGTGTGTGTGTGTGTGTGTGTGTGTGTGTGTGTGTGTGTGTGTGTGTGTGTGTGTGTGTGTGTGTGTGTGTGTGTGTGTGTGTGTGTGTGTGTGTGTGTGTGTGTGTGTGTGTGTGTGTGTGTGTGTGGTCTAGCATTACTATACTTGTGGGGACCTAAATATGTTTACATAGTCACGTGTGGGGACTGGCTTCCCTTACAACATTGGAGGTCCCCATAAGGGGGATCATTAATTTGAGGGTGAAGACTTGGTTAGGTTTAGGATTAGGGTTAGGTTAAGGGTAAAGGTTAGGGTTAGGCATGTGTTGGTTATGGTTAAGGTTAGGATAAGTCTCCAGGAAATGCATGTAAGTCAATGTAATGTCCCCTGAAGTGATGTATACATGGGGGGGGGGTGTGTGTGTGTGTGTGTGTGTGTGTGTGTGTGTGTGTGTGTGTGTGTGTGTGTGTGTGTGTGTGTGTGTGTGTGTGTGTGTGTGTGTGTGTGTGTGTGTGTGTGTGTGTGTGTGTGTGTGTGTGTGTGTGTGTGTGTGTGTGTGTGTGTGTGTGTGTGTGTGTGTGTGTGTGTGTGTGACTCAGACTTTGTCATTCCATGTGTGAAAGTTGCATCACATCATCACAGAACTTTCTAAAAGCAATAAATTCCTTTAGGGTTTGCTTTTTATTCATCAACTTTTTGAAGGACTTAATCAATATTTAGTTTTCGCTACTGTACCAAAGTCTTAAATAAAAAAGAAAATGGATACAAGTAAATGCAATCATAAGATCAAAAAGGGGCAATGATTCCATGAAGCCTGATCGAGTCAGGCCCTACATCTGAGTGTTACATTACCAGCATGCTCAAACGACACCTTCTTACCATAATGTATGTACTCGTGTACTGTAGCACAGTACGCCTAGAAGTGAAGTGCACCTTCAGAGAAAACTGCTTTACATCAAATTCGAAGGAGGGAGAGTGGGGAGGCCATCCCTCTTGTTAGCCAGATGACAAAAAATATGCCCCTTATTAAATTGCCATCCCCCTTTCCATCCCATAGTCGAAGAGACAGTGCAGGGGCAGTGCAGGGGCAGTTGTTTAGTTTAATATTTTAATATTTAAGGTTAGTCTGCCGGACTGCCGAATGTATACGTTATCTGACAAGACAGAAAATATGGCCCCAGCTCTGGCTCTAAAATATCAGCAGCCTTACAGTAGAGGCTTCTCAATTCTTAAATTTCCCCTCCTCGATTCCTCGGTCCTTCGGTAGTGACCCGGAAATGTATTTCAGCGCGCCATTTTGAAGGACATCTCATTTCTCTAAATGCACTTCGAGGACCGAGGATCGAGCATCGAGGAGGCTCTCTGGAGGAGCTATAACCGAGGATACATTGAGGCATTTCCGGGAACGGTGGAGGCGTGACGCACGGCCGGACTTATCTCAGCCAATGACAGCTCTGCATGCATCCCCTGGATATTATTTTAGAAACTGCTTTCATCGCGTCGTGATATTTCCAGAGAGAACAGCTGTGAGGTCCGTGCAGAAAGCAGAGCAGTGTGTAAAATATATATCACTCAGTATAACAGGCCTACTCTCTTTATTTGCATTAGTTTAGTAGATATCTACAAACAAAGAGTTGATATTTTTCTAAGACCATTTAGTGCTTCACATAATAAAATACACAACGGCTGTAGCCTGATTATGCTTTAGGAGCTGTAGGTGTGTGTGGTACAGTGTGTAGTTGTGTGTGTGGTACAGTGTGTAGGTGTGTGCGTGGTACAGTGTGTAGGTGTGTGCGTGGTACAGTGTGTAGGTGTGTGTGTGGTACAGTGTGTAGGTACGTGTTGTACGGTGCGTAGATACGGTGGACAGACAGGTCTCAGTTGGTTTGGTGTCCTTACTTTTAATACTTGTAAATACAACTTTTGGCCCGTAATTTCAATTCCCCATTTCAGCGACCAGAGAGGGGGGGGGGGGGGATATATCCAATCTCTGATTGTGTTACGTTATTATGAGAGTGCTCTCATACTTTAAATTGTTTATATTTATATAAAATATATGTGTGTGTGTGTCCGCATCTGTAGCCTGTTATTGTCTCATTATACCGCACTGTGAATGAATCAAAGTAAATCTATAAGTCGTCATGAACACATCTGTCCGTCAGACAGAGGGCTGCTGTGCCTCCTGTCATCATTAATGGACGTCTCTTTAAAATGACCGCTCAGAGGAGAGGAGTTCTCATTTCTCTATCTGCCTGCTGCTTCCCCTCCTCTCTCCTCGGTTCCCCTCCTCAGTCCTCCGCTCACATCTCCTGTGGGCGGGACCAAGTCTCGAGGATAGGAGTCGAGGAGGGGACATTTAAGAATTGAGAAGCCTCTAGTGTGTTGATAAATCCATGATGCTGTCCGTGGTGCTGAAGTAAGAGAAAGACTTGTTATTTCAAGGATGGGTCGCTAGTTGCCGGTAAATAAAAACAACCATCAAACCCCCAATAAAATGTAAAACAACACCCACTAACTACATCCACTCGTTGTGCTCCTTAGAATGTCATGTTGCATGTTCATACATAAGATATACAGTATATCAATTTGCTACATCAGTGCTGAGCAAAGAATTCCTTCCCATGTTCCATATGAAGTGACAAAGTTACACAGCTACCTGCATCTTGTTAAATCTACATTACTGTACATGTAGCAATTAGAATCAAACACATTGTTACAGTAATAATGTTAGTGGCACCTTTTAACTTTAATTTGGGATATTTTACATCATATTGCAATTCAGGAAATACTAGTCATTTATGCGTATATTTCAGTATATTGCA
Organism: Pseudochaenichthys georgianus; assembly: GCF_902827115.2. Taxonomy (NCBI): domain Eukaryota; kingdom Metazoa; phylum Chordata; class Actinopteri; order Perciformes; family Channichthyidae; genus Pseudochaenichthys; species Pseudochaenichthys georgianus. Next base: position 26,867,876 of record NC_047506.1, on the reverse strand, counting down.
GGGCTTGGCATTTTTTTATTGTAAGTCATATTTCCATGTTGTAAAAACGGCTGCTTTTTTAACATTGGAAAAAAAAATTGAAGATAATCCCATCCAAGCAGGAGCTCTCAAAAAGTGAACATTGCTCTGATTAAAACGTCTCAAGATATTTATCTGCAAATATGCATAACAGGAACCATCCAAAACAATAACCTAGAGTTGTAGGTCATGACACCCACGGGACACTTGTCGAATCATATTGAAGTTGAGATTACAAAATCCTTCTAACAAATCCTCCATAATTTGTTGAAGATCCTTTGAGAGCATTAGTGGATATGATGGGCACATAACAATAGCTCAACTAAAACCATGGTTGTGGAGATAAACCAATAATTGCTCATCTTACATTTAACTCTGTGGTCAGCAATCCAATGAGATATAAAGCACTTTGATGCACCTGAAAGTCCTTTATTAAAGCATGAGAAACGGCAGTGCTAGGGCTCAGGAGACTCTTTGTCAGGGCCACTGAAAGAATGGATGCTTTCATAAAGGACTTTTAACTCACATCAGTGCTACAGACCTCTTGGGATTGCTGCCCACAGAGTTGTGACCTTAACTGAGCCATCATTGGTTTATGTCTCACTTGCGCCATCTTAAAGAGTAGCTGAATTTGTGGAGATTCCCTCGCAACCTTGCTCAAAACCGTTGTTTAACCTGCTATATTTAACATAGGCAACTCAAGACACGATAGTGGTTTTAATCTTAAAATTGTAATCTTGTCGAAATTCAATTGATCTGTTCCTTTAACTGTCCCACTAGCACTATAATGATGTTAACATTTAAATGTGTCCAATACTTTACTTAATGACAACATACCTAAGAAATAAATGACATCCCATCAGATGCTTTTTGCTAATGAGCTAGTTATAGAATGCTAACATGCTAAACTAAGATGTCCCGCATGTTTGAGCTATTCCTTCAACTCTCTTACTTGCACCATTATGAGAATAACTTAATGTGTCTAATACTTCACTCAATGACAACATACCTAAGAAATAAACGACATCCCATCAAACTCAGATGCCAATTAATAATTAGTTCATTTTCGCATGCTAACATGCTAAACTAAGATGGCGTGTTGGCTTTATCAACATATAATCACAGGTGGAAAAGGGATTGATTAAAACTGGTTATTCACATTTGAAGCGTTATTCCATCATTATCTTGCTTGCGCTTAGAATATTTGGTTGATCTCTTTAATAAGATCACAAAAGTTGTAGTAGGTTGCCATTGCAGCAGAAGTATGTGTGTCTATCATCAGCGAAAAGTTAAGGACCCAATCTCCACAGAAATAGCAATTACTTTGTTCTTCCTATAACGTAACTTTCCACTTTTGCGTCATGCACATTGTACCAAAATTGCAAAGATGGACAAAGCAAATGTCAAGGTCAGGTAAATACTGAACCGTCTGAGTACTTCTTGAGCTGGTCATTGCACATGTATTGGTCTTCTTTTTATAACCTGGAGTTATGGTCCTCTTGTAGCAATCGCTGCCTAATTAGATCATTACTTACTCTTGTTTTACCCTTTATTCTATTAGTGTTTGTGTTTGTTAGATATTTCACTATAAAGAGTAGTTGCAGTCCTATTGACAACACACATGGCGCACATTGCTGTCCCTGTGTTAATTAGAGTAATTTAATTTTTGTAATAATTTACAAACAACACCTGCTCTAAATGCCAGCAATACATTTAGACCTGGCTTTCCCCAGCCAGTGAGATGTGTGGTCTGAACGGCTCATTGGCTTGATGATGATTACATTCTATGAGATAACCTTTTCTTGCTTTGCACAGATGCCAGTAATTTTAGGGGCTGTTTTGTCACAACACCTCGTTTGTTTTGGCTCGAGTCAGGGCCCTTTGATGTCCAGCTTCATCAGAAATCAATGATGAGTCTGTGAAAATTAAATCTTATCTCATCACCATCTGTGCTGGAAGGTTAGATGACAGCTAAATATAATGTATGCATGTATACATGAAAGTCTCTTTAGGTTCTGTATACTGTGTGTACATAAATACATATACTGCATATTGAATTGGAATTATTCCCCTTTAATGTTCAACCCTATTTGTTTGCTCATCTCATCCATTGTATTTTCCCAGGGAACTAAAAACGTAAGAAGCTTCTTCCTAATGACCTATCCTCTCGTGCATATTTTACGCTATTCTAATTCACATTTGAAAAGAGGCTAATTCACAGCATAAATATTTGATATGGACCTTTTATATTCCCACCTCCCACATTTCAATTAACTTCTAAATGTATCTTTGGGCTCTGAATGTACAGCTTTGTTAGCCACAGTGGAAACTACTCACCTCATTACCCTTACGTTTGTTATGCTACCATTTATCGAGGCAACACAAAGCATTTCTCATTTAACCTTTGAACGACTCTTTAAGTCACCCCTGTTGACCATATTAAACACATTTCCAATATGTTTCTGATGATTGTGAATGATATGTTCGTAGCTTCACATGTCGAGGGGCACCATATTATATTACATTACTACCTGTGTCAGTCCTTATGTAAGACCAAAGGCGGAAAGGGGCCAGTGCACCTCATCAATCATACTGTGAGTAATCAGACACAGATTGCGGCAAATCGCCCAGGAGGATGGAAATCAATGTAAAGCTAAATTAACCCAGGGACAAAATTGACAAAGATGAAACAACTGGTACAAAGTTGGATATGAATTCCAATTATGATAAATGCCATGGTTTAAGGCTCTAGGCCTTGTTTGTTGGCACTGTATTCTTTAAAGGATGCCAAGTGGAAATGTTCTACATGGGTTGATATGGAACACAGAGCAGTCTCCTGGCCCATGAGGAATATAAATGAACTGTGTTCACCTTGTAAACTGGATCCCAGCTCTTTCTTTCCCAGAGTGTAGTATGATACTGCAGGACAGCTGTAATATGAATAAAGTACACTGAGGAGAGCACTCAGAGCCCCTGCTGGACACAGTGCATCATTTATCAGCAAAATAGCCTAATCTTTCCCTTAGGGGTTGGTGGAGACCAAAACAGAGCTTAAAAGAGATTAAATATTGACTATGCATTTTTCTGGTAGATGAATGTTTTCATATCTCTATGTCTGTATGTTAACTCTTTGCCATAGTATTTACAAGGAGATTTATTTCGTAAAATATATTGTATTTGCTTGTGTCGCAGCACCCAAGTGATTGAAACATCAATATTAAGTACTTTAACCAAGCAGTTGTATTGGCTTGACCTGACCCACACTCGACAATAAAGGTGGTAAATTGGTAGAATGAATCTTAGTAGGCACATTGTCTTGTGGTCCTGACATTTAGCCACTTTATGTTCTGTATACAGGGTCACTGTAACAAACAATTATTTTTGAGGTCTTGCCAATACATAGTGTTATTTTAGAAATACTAAACTATTGTTGTATGATTTAATTCCATCTCTTGATTAGTTTCTCCCTGAAGTCCTTTATTTCCCAAACAGTATTTAAACCAGCATGGGACAAGGTTTTCCAGGATGTTCCTTTGGGTTAATAAAAAATGAGTAATTATGTATAAGAAATTATCATAATATATGATATTTAAAATATCAGTGCATCACCAACATTCAATAGGCCAATATTTGAACAGGTGGGTGAACCATAGAAAAAACCGAGCCATCCTCTTTCTGTAACAAGCCACTGAACCCAGAGTTAAACTGAACCTCTCTCCGGCCGAGTTCTGCTGTGCTCTTATCTGAAGGAGTGTTGATGTGACTGTGTCATGATAATGGAGTTAGGGCCACAGAAGCCTGTTTCAGTGACTGAGTGATCGCCTGAGGGTTTCTGCCACCACAGTCATTTATCACAGTGATGATACTTATTCTCTCTTTCTCACTCCCCTTCTCTCCATCTGTCTCTCTTTTTCCCATTCCCAGTCCCGGCATTTGCATTTATACCCTTTCAGCTGTTCATTAACACGTGATGAATGCTGCTGGGTAAAAAGGTTCCCTTAAAGTCATTTAGTTTCCGAGTTGTGAATATCTCCTGTGTGCCCTGCTCTACCATACCACACCTATCACTCGCTATTTTTCCCGGCTTCACGGCTACAGCACGGTTTCTAATGCAGGTCATCTGTCAGACACCCACTCATTATCTGTTACCTCTGTGAATGTGAGGTGGTTGAGGGCACCATTACCTCCTTTAACCCCAGAGCAACCTGAAACCTGTGTATATCGGCAGATGCAGCAAATCTGATTCTGCACCACAATGTCTCACAATATGCCCTGCTATGTTTTCGCAGCGGTTCATGTCATATTCAGTGTGTTTTGTTTTATTTGGTTTCATCCTCTTGTTTCAAATCACTTCACTTCCTGCTTTTGTGTGATTTGATTTCCCGCCATTTTTTGATTGTCTGCCCTGATTAGGTTCACCTATCCTTCGTTAGCCCTGCACCTGCCTGACCCTCAGCCTCCTTTCTTTATGTATTTAGTCTTTTTGGTCCTCTTTCCTTAGGCCAGTTTGTGTTAGTTCATCTATTTATAGCACTCAGGGATTTTCCAAGTCTTTCTGTTGTTTTGTGTTGTTTTGTTACCTACCTATTGTAATGCTTCATTCAGACTCTGAAAGCCTTCCACTGTGATAGTATAATAGTCTCATGAACTGTTGTTGAACCTCATCATATAGTAAGTAGAGGATTCTAAGAGACTGCTCAGAAGATGGCATGCCAGAAAGCTACCCGCTAAGCTATGGTTTAGTACTTTTTACCTGGCTTAAGAACAATTGTAACACCCCCTGATTCTACTATCAGTAGCCTTATGCCTTTACCCCTTATTCCAGCCTGCTTCCCCGTCTGCTAGCAAGCCGTTTTAGCTCCATACTGTTAGCTGCCAGCCTCCACTGAGGTTAATTAGCCATTGGTTCCTGCAGCCTGCTAGCTACCCACACCTGGGCCGAACGTTTCCAGCCTTCACTCCAGCCGTCTAAATCCTTACCTGATCTTTACTACGTACCAGTAGTCTCCTGTCAGATCCTGTCCCTACGAACTTTGACCGGTCTCCTTTTCTGGGGACTTCTGTTCTTTTTCAATCACTTTCCCTGTCATGTTTCCATCTCCCTAACTGCTGCACGTCCTGCTGCTCTTTCTCCTCATCTGGCCTGACTTAACACTGCCATTAGTTTAGAGTTCTGCATTAACCTTTGGCCCATATTGGCTCCCTCTAGATCTGACATATGTCATAGAGAAAGAGCAAAGTGTTGCTGCAAGTACCTAATGCTTTTACAACAGCCACAAGATGGCCAACCATCTTCTGCTTGTCACCATCCTGCTCACTCATACCTTAAGCAGAAGTGAGTGCTTTACCACAGCAGGATTCACATTAGCAGCGACAGAGGAACAAGATGAAACACTTTCAAAAGACGCTAATGCTAATTGTGATTGGTTGTGCTGCTTAGATGGAATACTGATTAATGACTGAGGCTTTTTGATGATGGGAACATGAATGTTAAAGCATAATCACATTGAAAAATGACCTTTACCGCTCTTCTGCAACTGCTCGCTCTCACATTGGCAAAGTGTTTGATGTTTCACTTTGTATAAATAATTAAAAGATTTACTCCAGCCTTATCTACTTGTACTGACAGTGTAATATAACAGGGTAGAGGTACACGACTGTATTTTCAAAGGAAATGCCATCTTGATAGCCTCAAAATGAACACAACTTTCAATACTGCTTGGACTTTAAACTGGAATCACAAGGTAAAACATATGCAATAAGAATGCATTTGTTTTGTTTCCCTTTGTGATCGTTGTGGCATCTGACAATTAGAGCTTCATTCTGCTGCTGATTACAATTGCAGCAGGTATCAATTAGCCCCGGTAACAAATTAAATGTGACACAGTTGTTATGGAATTGTGTCCAGGTGAGTGCCTGTTGTACCAGAACGCTTCATTGTAATTATTCATTTAAACCATTTGCTTAGACTCTAGTTCAGTCAAATGCTGTGCTTCAAGTGCTTCCTCTCAGTCAGATGCCATTTGTTGTTCATATTCAACACACCATCATCCTTATGGATCTATGCGCTTTTAAAGCAGGTGATATCATGCAGAATAAGGTTCTCTATGAGGTAGGAGAGTTTTAAGAGACCGCCCTCACTGTCCAATTACAGTTTAGCAACCGTAACTGATGTGAAATGGGTCGCTTGTAGTGCTGAACCTCTGAGGATTCTGCAGCTCCTCTTGACTTTAATGAGCTTGAAAGGAAGTCTTAGCTCATTGTTTATCCATCTGTCCCCTTACTCTACTGTCTTGGTTCTCTCTCACCTCACTCATAGTGTCGTTTCAGAGAAAAGTTCTTAAAACACACTGAACATAACCTGCTCAGCCCCATACTGTACAGCAGAAAGACAGTAGGGCATGAGTCAGTCAAAGAGACAGATCTTCTCTCTCAGCAGTTGGTAGAAACGGAATAAAGAGCTAAATGAGACGGAAAATGGGACTTTGATCGATCAGGTGGACACAAACAGGAATCCTTATGAATGAACATTTTGTTAAAACCTTCATGAGCTCACTCAAAAAGATTGAAATGCTCTGTTACCATGACACAATGTCTGATAAACTACTTATAATAAACCATGAAACAACGACAATAAATATGTCCTGAGGGAGAAACTAGACAAATACGCAAAATAGAGTCATCAAGTAGAAAATTGAAAGAGTCTGGCTGGAATGAGACTGCAGTGTAGGCGTTGTGTAGTGACAGGATTTTCTGGTGTGACTGCCTCAGTTAGCATGTTGGATTAAGCACAGTGAGCTCTGTAAGTCCCCAGACCCTGGGGCCAACAAACAGAAACACACTGGGATACGCTGTTGCAACTGAGCAAGGCAGCGCTGGCACTCTTGGGTCAACTTTAAATTCCTGCTTCATCAAAATAATTTATACATAAATAATTTTGTAAAAACACTGCAGAGCCGTAACTGCATCATGTTTCCTGTGTGGGGGATATGGAACGATGTCTCTATTTTGAGCTTTTGGTGCACTGCAAGGAGACTGTTTGTTTTCCCTCTGCTACTAAAACAGTCCCTTTGAATCCCCGCAGGACTCTGAGGCTTCCACTTCCACAGCCTTGATATTGATGCAATTTGATGTTCACATCTGTGTATCTGTAAGGCATTTTATTTTTCTCTGACTGGTTTCCTTAAGCACAATACACTCTGGTTTCCCAGCTGGAAGGTTGATCAAATTGGCCCAAATACAGATAGGGTCTTTTAGCTATACCAATCAGGCTTTATTATTGCAGGCTAAAAGAGCTTACTGTGGGTTGGTGCTCTCTATCATGCTTCAGAGGATCAGGATTCATCATGAGGTGGAGACAGAAATGCAGAGTCTACCCACAGAAATACACACTGTCTTAGTCACAATTCCTATCAACCCACTGGCAGATGGAGAAACAGCTGAGAGTTTGCAGGGGTTTAGATGCCACGTTATGTATGATTTTGATTGGCTCACATTTAGAGTGTAAGGTTGCCATTAGGGGTGTAGCATAACGTGACTCTGCAAATGGTGAAAGACAGCATTAATATAGCACTTAGAGAACCAACCACTCAAAGCAACGTAGCAACATTCACACACACACGTGCATACAATGATGAGGGTTCAAACACACACTCTCTGGGACCCTGAGGATTTGACAAGGAACGTTTTATATTACACCACTCCAGCTCCTAAACCAAAGCTACACACCACATCAGTGTCGTGCATCTATATTTCACAATAATAGCTTATAGTCATGCTAATGGCTAATCGAACATCGGTGCTTTGCGCTTAATGTTAGCATGCTCTCAATGGCAATGCTAACATACTGATGTTTACCTTGTATGATGTTTACCATTTTTACCATTATGGTTGAGTTGTGATGACCTGATGAGCGTGAAAGTTAGAGAAAACTTGAAAAAAGAATCAATGTCATCAGGGCCGACTATGACCAGTAAGATGTGTTTCAAAATAAGTGAAAACTCTGACTTCCTGGTGGTGCCATAGGAGTCACAGGACTTAGCTGTTCATATAAAATATAAAGACGGGGAGGTTATGTTGGTCTGATATGTCTTTCATGGGAAAAACAAATACATTGACAGGCAGGAAAAAATACACTGAAATAAAGAAGAATAACTGACTATCTTGACCACCTCAAATACACTTTTGAGACCCGACTACAGCTTTTCAGTTTTTTTGTCGACAAGGAAGTAAGGTGCCAGGCTTCAAGAAAGGATCATAAAAGAAAAACACATGGACTGGTTACGCTTCATCTCACACTGCACAACAAATCTTGTGAAAAGTTATTGAAGAGGAACCTGGCTGAATGTCAGAATACTGAACTGTAAACGACAATTCTGTGTTTTAGCCTTTACCTATTTATTTGCTTCTGTCAATCAGCACCATGACTGCTGCTTTAGTCAACAGGTCGTGTTTTCCCTGAAATCAACTGGATTTGTTAGGGTTCGGAACAAAAATGCTGAACCTGATGATGTATTCATAATGTACCTTTGCCCCTTCATCAAGCCTGTAAGACACTCACTATTGATCCCTGTATTTATTGTAGAACATATCCATTCCCTATAATGTACTGTATTTAATCTTATCATTGCAGGCTGAAGTTTGTCCACAGGGTAGAAGCCAAGCAAACGTCCTCGACGAGTTTCCAGTCCATTGGAGGGCAAACGCACATGCATGCAGACAGCCGACAGCTGAGGAAGGTACTTTAACCGTTTGGTGCCTGGAAGTCAATCAAAAAAAGGCAGAAAGCTAAAAATGGAATGAGCAGACATATACAGTATTTTATTTCAAGGGCTGCAGTGTCTGTGTTTTATTGACAGATTGTATTGAAGTCACTAGAAACCTATTTAAATACACATTTTGTGTACACTTTGGTGGATGTATTTTGCTTGGTAACTTGACCAGACCTTAACTACTTACGCCATATACCATTTCATTCGGTTTTCAGAGCATAAAATCATTCATAAAATGAACACACTTGTCTTTTCTAAATTATAGTTCCGCTCTTCACTTCAATTGCTTTACTTTCATTTTCTCGGTTCTCTGACTTGATGCCTTGGAAACAAGGCTACATGTTCTGAACCTTCTAGGCTTTCCTGTCCAGTCTGAACCTTATATTCCACATGTCACTTGTCATACATTTGTAAATCTTATCCCACCAATTCTCTCTTGTTCTGTCTCTGTGTTTAGAGACATAGGACAAGAAGCTGAATAAAGAGACAAAGATATTTTTGGCTTAATGACAATGAAGCTCAGCTCATCTCAGACTAATCACTTTAATTCTCTCCCTCAGAAAAACCCAACCTCCCCTTGCTGATCTTTCCTTCCCTTTCGCTCCCCCTCTTACCTCTCCAGTTTTAATGCCAATTATCAGAGGCCTGACTGTGCATATAACCCACCATGGCTTGATAAGCCTCTGATAAGCAGTCTGTCTTCTCTCCCCTAGGACCTTGGGTTTGAGTTTCTCTCTCTGACCTCTCTTTGAGGTCCAGGTTTCTTCCCTGTGGAGGAGCCAGGCCCAAAGCTCTCATCCGGTGACCCGTCCGAGACAGCCGCACGGAGCTGACAGGATCAAAAGCAGAGGCATGGAGCTCAGGGAATAGAGAGCGCTGTACATGTTCAGACTGAAGAGGAGGGATGAGACTCACGCTTTTCATCTGTGTCTCCATCTCTCTCTCTTTCGTTCTTTCTTATAGAGGGTGATTGTTACTATATACATGTCTGGCGAGGCGTGTTGCTGCATACAAATGTATTTGAGCACTCTGCGGCTTTGTATTATTCCTCCACTGACGTTTCCCTGGCAGAGGTGTGATGTGCTGACCACAATATGTTAGTAGGCAGATGTAAACAGAAGCATTGAACCTGAAACAGAGGTGGACTTTTTTTCCCACAAGATAACACAACTAATCGTGTGATATTGTAGACAGGTTTCATCAGATCACACAGTGGAGGATTACACAAGTTTGACAAAGGAAGTTCATGCCAATGCAACAGTTTATGTTTCTTTCTTTATACATTTAATCATTTGATTCTTTTTTTAAGGGTCAGTTCACCTGAATAATAAGATTTAGACATGTTTTTATTTCCCAAAAGTAGATTATTCGGCTTTACGTCCCAAAGTTTTGAGATAAGAGTCTGAGGTATTGTACTAACATATTTCCATCATTCATTCACCAAATATCCACACTGCACACATTGTTGCCAATATGATTGTAAACAACATTATCTGTTTTGCACACTTCCCATTTTCTTTCTGTCTGGATTTATACAACTTAAGAAAACTTGAAACATTGGAAGTATATGATTTATTCTTTAAAGAAATCTTTTAAGAACTTCTTTAGTGGAATCCAACATGGCCACCTTTATTTACTGGCTGTGCTTATTTGTTATTTCTCATGCAGTGAAAAGTCAGAAGATTACCAAAGCCGTTAGAAATAGTCTTTTATGGACTGTGAATGTCTTTACAATATGTATTTGCGATCCATCGAGAGTTTAAGATAGTTCACATCAGGATAAGTTAAGTGCACATTTGGGACTCCTGTATATGCAACAATGCAAATGGCAACAATTTAGGAGAAAATACAGCTTTGTTGAAATGTAATGTATTTATAGTTTTGTATGCATTTTATCTTAAAAGCTCAACTTTAATTTAAATCATATATCACATCTGTGCAACACCTGCTAAATTGATTCTCACAACAACTCAGACCTTCGCAGCAAGACATTTTATATGATAGTGCGTTCGAGCAACTGTTGATGAACACTGTCATGACAAGGTCTTTCGTGCCTCCGCAGACAATGAGGTCGTGGCAACCAGGAGACAAGGCCTGGCAAAGACCTGCTCAACCCTATCAGCCATGAAAAAGCAGATAAGAAGTGACAACACAGTCACAGTTCACACAGGTTGGATTTAGGTGACAGTAACAAAGACTTGGGGCAGTTTTCTTTCTAATTTTCAATAGAAACAACAGTAAAAACATCATCAAATGGAGCGCATTCGTAGCAGAGAGGTGCTATATTGCATTTGACATTCCTACAATGTCCTTGGTTTGATTCGAGCCATGGTACCTTTTTTTGACATACCCCTCTTTTCCACATTTTCAATCTGTCAAATAAAGACAAAAATACAACACATGAAAGGTTACAAGAAAAAAAGCCTGTGTTAGCTGTGGGGTGGGCTGACCAGGCTCAAGGCACCGGATGCTAACGTAACAGAGAATTTCTCAAACGAAACTCAAATCAATGATTCATTGACAGATGAATAAGCTAGAGACATATTGATACACTCAATACACTCAAACCTATGTGAACCAGCATTCCGACACAAAATTAAAATTAAGATGAAATTAATAAAAGGAAACACAAACTATAAAGCCCAAACATTGTATCTATAATGATCGCCAATGTTTGTGATATGACATGTGTATATTGTTCTTTCTTCTTTGAAACAAAGCAATATACAGAACAATTTGTTCTCCTCTATGTGCCTGTTCTTACGTACACCTGCTTAAGGCACAATTCAGCTGTGATGAGAGTGTATCTACTAGAGTAAAACATTTCATAAATCTTTATTTATTAGCATAGGTGCAGCATTGGTGTGTTGCAACAAAAACAGAAAGAGAAAATCACATTTCTAGCCATGATAGCAAATATTGTTTCTTCTCATACAGAGGTATACAATAACACTGGATAAAAAAACAATGTGTAATTTAAAAGATGTCCCCTGATGTGGCAAACCACGGAAAATTATAAACTCAGGTATAAGGAGCATTGTGGTGTCTTTCAGTCTGTTGTTTTAGTTTTGCTACCTTTTCTTGGTTTACTTTCAGCTGCAAACAGCCAGAACATGAATGCGTGTACAAATTGTCATGGAAATCCACCCAATGGTAAAATTCTAAATGTCATTACAACCCATTGAACGGTTTATAAGATATTTCAGTCAGGACCAAAGTAGTGGAATGACCAAAATAGAACTCCAGGCTGACATGGTGAAACAGCTGAAAACAACTACTGACTGCATCTCAAGCTTTAAAATACTTCAAAAGTCTGGTTTCTATGGATGAGTAACCTCCTAATTTACATAAACCTTCCCTGCCATTATATTAGCCATAGAGCCATTAGGTCTCAAATGTAACAACGCTCCTTCAAAGTGTTCACTTTTGTATCCCAGACAAACATCAGTAAGGATGCACGAACATATAGTACATATTCAGTGACCTGGAGTTTGCGATGCTGTCGTGGTCGCAGCTCAGTGATCACAGGGCCATCTATAAATAATGTTGCAGCCGTTAGTTCGCTCTATTTTGTTCTGACCCCGCAGAAAGACTGATTTTATATCGAGCCTCCAGGGGAGTTGACATCGGGGAGAGTTTACTGTGTGCTGATAGAGGTTTTGGGCGGAAAGCTACAGTAGGTTCCCATGTTTCTCATGGGTGTAGTGTTATTTGCAGCGTTAAATACTTTTTTGTCTTAAACCTTCTTTGTTGTCAGCCAAAAGAGTACAGGACTCGTTTGCAAGGCAACGGGAAAGAAAAAATATATATATTTTTAAAACTCTCACTCATTTGACCCGCTGCGACTTAGAAGCCTGCCTGAGCCGTTACAGTACGTACCAAGCAGAGGATGAATACAAAGACATAAACACACAAGTTGGCAACATTGATATCCACACTCCACTGTTTCACTTCTAACTATACATTCACAATGAGGTTCAAACTAATTATCCAGCTTTTGTAGCAGCTGGCAGGTTAAGTGCCTTGTTTAAGGGAATTACTAAATGACATGGAGGAAGCTGACGGAAGACAGAGCAACACATCTCACTCATGCAAAGGCAGAAAGTAGGCACACACACATACACACTCTGGACCCTATCCCCTCAAACCTCCTTCAGACTATCGCTCCTCATATTCTACCGTTTTTCTCCCATTTCATCAATACTTCTCTAACTTCTAGTCACTTTCCAAACAGTCTCAAGGAGGCAAGAGTAAACCCTCTCCTAAAGAAACCCACTCTCAACCCGTCCGATGTTATAAACTACAGGCCTGTCTCTCTCCTCCCGTTCCTGTCTAAAACACTTGAACGCGCTGTCTTTAAACAACTCTCCTGTTATCTCCATCAGAACAACCTTCTGGATCCGCACCAGTCTGGTTTCAAGGCAGGTCACTCAACAGAAACTGCCCTCCTTGCTGTCTCTGAGGAACTGCACACGGCTAAAGCAGCCTCCCTCTCCTCTGTCATCATCCTTCTGGACCTGTCTGCTGCATTCGACACAGTGAATCATCAGATCCTCCTTCGCACTCTCCAAGACCTTGGAGTTTCAGGCTCTGCACTTCACCTCACCTCATACCTCAAAGACCGTGCCTACAGGGTAACTTGGAGAGGGTCGGAGTCCGACCCTTGTCAATTAACTACAGGGGTCCCTCAGGGCTCTGTTCTCGGTCCCCTCCTCTTCTCCCTGTACACAAACTCGCTCGGATCTGTCATTAGCCCGCATGGTTTTTCATACCACTGCTACGCTGACGACACCAAATTAATTCTGTTCTTTCCCCACTCAGAGACCCAGGTCGTCGCATGCATCTCTGCTTGTCTAGCGGACATCTCTCAGTGGATGTCTGCTCACCACCTCAAGCTCAACCTTGACAAGACTGAACTGCTTTTCCTTCCGGGAAAAGATTGTCCCACTCTTGACCTAACAATAAACATCGGCACCTCTATTGTTTCCCGAATCAGACTGCAAGGAATCTGGGTGTGATCCTACAGATGTAGCGCTTCGTTTCAGACGCCTACCCGTGATCGGCACGGGGTGGGCCCCTGCTGATAAGGAAGACCCCCCCGCAGGACTTGAAACGCCCCCTTGATAAATATATTTAATTATAATGAAACCAGCTGCAATGGATCATGGATCCACCAGGGGGAGCCGTGAAAAGCTGCCACACTGAAACTCATGTGAAATAAACAGCTGATCTACAGGTATCTGATATAGCGGATATTTGTTAAGATCCATATATGTCACGGATAGGATCATATTCTGTGCTTAAGTAAGAGACATGTAATCATTTACTAAACATCACCATGTTTTTATTTAACAAAATAATGTTTAATTCACCCTACATTTAATCATTTTGTTTATTTTTAACGAAATAAATATGCTTTAATCCATCATGAAATTAATATAGGCTATTTACTTAGTACATATCTGACATTAACGATTAACACACTGTTTATACTGCTCACAGGCTGATATCTAGTGTATTCATACCCCTCACTGTTTATTCATCATTCAATTCATTATATATTTTATTCTGTAGATTGTGAACATTACTTTTCACTTTACTGCTTGTTGCACCTGGTTAGAAGCTAAACTGCATTTCGTTGTCTCAGTAGGCCTACCTGTAATCTGTGCAATAACAATAAAGTTGAATCTAATCTTGAGCAGGAACTAATGTAGGCTATTTACTTAGTACATATCTGACATTAACGATTAAACACGTTTGTGCATTCTTTATGAATGCAAACCGAGTCATTTCGTTTATTTTTAATGAAATAAATGTGATATAATCCACATAATTTACTGTGTTAATTGTTTACTGTACAGTAGTATTATTTAACTTGAAGGTGCCTGATGTGAACATTTCCAGAATGTATTGTCTTCACTTTTTAAATGCCTCTGTGATGTGCTGCAGACCATCGTTCACCAGCCCAACCCCCCATGTGTCCTGTGTATGTTGGGGGCCCTTTGTTTAAAACTAATTGCCCCCCCCCCCCTCCTGTGATCCCCCGCACACAGAGAGGGAGATCGCTCTTCTGAAGAGAGCGGAAATAATGATATTGCAAGTTAGAAACGTAAAATGCATTTTGACAGACACTTGGGGGAAATATGCTGCATTTTGAATGTCCGATAGTCCATCATTAACACCGGAAATATCAAACATTTAATAAAAGCTGGAAATATATACATGGGATGTGACTATGATAATGTGAAAGTTTGATTGAGGTAGCATGGGATTTATTTCTGATAAGGCAAAAGTGTTATTATAAATATAATACAAATATATATATATATATACACATTATGTACAACAATCTGTTTTTTCTGTCTTTATCTGTGCCACGCTTCAAAGCGGTTTCTGTCAACTACGACACAGAGGGCAACATCACAGATTCCTCCTCCTCCATGTCAAAAAACAAGCTTAAAGCTTGACTCACGTTCAGAGTTCTCTTCATCATAGTTGAGTCTTCAAAACTCTAAATCTATCTAACTATATCTAAATTCTCAATGTTTGTCTGTCACTTTACTTCAATCGCAGTCTCCCGCAGCCTCTCTTCGTCTCTCGCCGCCTGTCTTCGTATATCTTCGTCTCTCTCCATTTCCCGCCGTCCCTCTTCGTCTCTTTTCGTCTCGTTTCGTATCACTCCGTTTAACTGATTACCTCACCCCCTCCCTGGTAAATACATCCTGTTGAGCAGAATCTACAGTTTCCAGTATTTTCCGTTTCGTAAAATGATAAAGTACGGCGAAGATATTAAAATATGTGCTTCCATTATTCATACTTCTGAAATATATCTGTATTAACTTTATATCATCGTATGTCCGTGTTTATTGGGTATTTTTGCATGAAACAAAGACTGGCATATAGTTTCAAGCCAGTACTTTCGACAGAAATACACATATACATCCTGTTGAGCAGGATCTACAGTTTCCAGTATTTTCCGTTTCGTAAAATGATAAAATACGGCGAAGATATTAAAATATGTGCTTCCATTATTCATACTTCTGAAATATATCTGTATTAACTTTATATCATCGTATGTCCGTGTTTATTGGGTATTTTTGCATGAAACAAAGACTGGCATATAGTTTCAAACCAGTACTTTCGACAGAAATACACATATACATCCTGTTGAGCAGGATCTACAGTTTCCAGTATTTTCCGTTTCGTAAAATGATCAAATACGGCGAAGATATTCAAATATGTGCTTCCATATTTCATACTTTTGAAATGTATTAACTTTATATCATCGTATCTCCGTGTTTACTGGGTCTTTTTGCATGAAACAAAGACTGGGATATAGTTTCAAGCCAGTACTTTCGACAGAAACACACGGCCATGTTGTCCGGACTGTTGTTTTTATGCGACACCGGCTTGAACAGGTCATGTGATCTGATCACGCCGGCGTGACGGTCAACTCCAAAGGGTTAATATTAAATACATATAAGTATTGTATTTTGAAATACTCTGTTGTAATTATTGATGCATACATGTGTTCATCCATTTAATGTGGCATCTGCTATAATGGGGTTAATGTATGATATTACTTAATAATACAATACATTATAATATATGATATGATAATTACATTTTAGTTTTATTCATTTCTTATTTCATAGTTTCTCATTATTATTATCTTTATCGCTCATCTTATTTTTGATTTTATTAATCTGTGTGAATCTGTGCTGTCCTGTTTTTCACTCTCACCCTGTTGCTGTTTGAACTACTGAATTTCCCCACGGGATTAATAAAGGTCCATCTTATCTTATCTTAATGTATAAGTTGATTTACTTCAATCTACTGTACAATATTACAAGAAATATACTGCATAAAGCAAACTATATACTTTATTTGATCTAAAATATTGATGTTCCTACAACGCCCATTGTGTATTTTCTGAATGAAGCGCCATCTCATGGTTAAATCCTGTAATTGAACAAATGGGGAAATTGGGCAACGCCCTCTAGCAATTTGGCAACACCCCCAGCCACTGGCATCCGCTGGGCTTTTGACTGGGACACACCCATTTGAGTCTGATCTGGAGTGCTACATCTGTAGATAACAACCTGTCCTTCACTGCAAACATCGCTGCTACACTCTTTACATCAGGAGGATACGTCCCCAGCTGACCCAGAAAGCGACGCAGGTTCTGGTCCAGGCTCTCGTCATCTCACGCCTAGACTACTGCAACTCCCTCCTGGCTGGTCTACCTGCATGTGCCATCCAACCTATGCAGCTCATCCAGAATGCAGCTGCTCGTCTGGTCTTCAACATTTCTAAATTCTCCCACACCACGCCGCTCCTCCGCTCCCTCCACTGGCTTCCGGTAACTGCTAGAATCCACTTCAAGGCAATGGTACTTGCGTACCATGCTGCGAATGGATCTGGCCCTTCCTTCATCCAGGACATGGTTAAACTGTACACCCCAGCACGTGCACTCCGCTCTGCATCAGCCAAACAGCTCGCTGCACCCGCACTGCGAGGGGGACCTAAGTTCCCATCAGCAAAAATACGTGGGTTTGCTATCCTGGCTCCAAGATGGTGGAATGAGCTCCCCATTGAAATCAGGACAGCAGAAAGCTTACACATCTTCCGGCGCAGACTGAAAACTCATCTCTTTCGACTCCACTTCGAGCGATAGAACTATTAACAAAGCACTTATATACTAATAAAGGACTGGCTTATCTAAAGCCAGTTGAGTAGCACTTGAAATGTTTTGGCTCTATTGCGGCTTTCACACCAGCGCTTTTCAGTTTCTAGCTCCGAGCGGGAGCTTTTCTGGTTCAGCTCCGGTTTCCCTTTTCAGCTCCCGCTCTGTACACACCGCCCACTGGCGCCCCAGAGCTGCCCTTGCTGCGTCATGACGTCACCGTTTACATCGCTGATTTGCTCCCCAACGGCAGCTCACAACAACAACTGCGTCGGGTTGATGATCGTGTTGCTTTTAATCACACGAAGCCAGAATAAATTGAATAACGACTTCTCCAACCTTATACTTTGCTCCAGAGTGCCGTGGTTCATTGTTTATTCATGTGTTTCTGCAGCATTTACCGACCGCTGCAGTGCTGGCTGCTCTTCCACGGGAGTTTATTCTCCCGTTAGCTCCCGGTTAGCTCACACTGCAGCGGCCGCTCTAAAGTATTCACTGTCCGACTCACACAAGCAGCTGATGCATATCCCCAGTTCCCCTTAGCCTAAGTGAATGTGTGTCAGTCTGAATTGACACTGTTTAGTATCACAACGCTGTTATGAAAGTTTCTCTGGTATAAAACGGGTGATGTTAGCATAGCAACCGAAGCTAAACTGACTACTTGCATCCGATAGCTGCAATAATACAAAACAACACGTCTGCCTCTCTCCACAATGATCGATAACAGTGAACGGATGGTCAAAGTAAGGCACAAATAAACAGAATCACACGAAGCCTGGTTAGTGTTGCCTGACTTTATAAAGTGTGTTTATAGGCACTACTGCTTGTAGGCAGGCATAACAGTCGACCCATGGGAGGTGGGTTTAGTTTCCTGCACGCCTCGACGTAAGAGAGACGTAAGCGACGTCACCTCTTAGCTCCAAAGCTCTTGCCTCTGGACCGACAATTTTTTGGAGCTGGAAATGAAGCGGATTCCGGAGCTAAGAGCCGGCGCAGCTCCGGTGTGAACTGGAAAACCCGGCGCTTTTCAGGCTCTAGCTCCGAGCCGGAGCTGAAAAGGCGCTGGTGTGAAAGGGGCATGAGAAACCCGATGTACTTATATGATTCTGTTTTCTTCAAGTTTGTATTTTGTTGGTCGAACGCACTTATTGTAAGTCGCTTTGGATAAAAGCGTCAGCTACTGTAAATGCAATGTAATGTAATGTAATACACACATGCCCTTTCCTAGCCTGTGTAGGTAGTTCAACAACAGTGTGTAGTATTGGATCAGCAACAGGGAGCCAACAAGAGAAAGACAGATTTGACTTGAACGTCAAACTGCTGTGTTGTCATCAAAATGCATCTTCTTTGGCTGACCTTTTGTGAAAACATCAGCTGCTTCTCTGCCCATTTTTGTCAGTTGAAGTAAAACTGAACATTTAAAGCTCTATATGCCGGGTTAGAATCATCTTCCTTGTTAGATAGCTACAGTATCTGGCTGCATCCACATCTACAACAGTTAGGTGAAGAAAGGGGGGAAAGGGGAAAACAAGTTTGAATGTTGGCATATCATTTGTTTGATTGTTGTAGAAAAAAATATTATCCAAGCTTTGATGTTGACTTGAAATGAAGTTGGCCTTATTTCAAACATATATTGGCTGCCAGGCAAAATGTCCCACATTCAGATTGTATTTTGTGTTGCCAAACAAATAGTAAAGTAGGGAACTTGTGTTTGTGACTGCATCGATATAAAGTCCATTCAAGTTGTAATTACACCGTGCCTTAAGCAGAGAAGGAAAATTAAATAGCAAAAGCACCTCTGCTTAACAACTCTGTCCAGGAAGAAAACATCATAATAATTGTGCTACCAGAAAATGTTAATAAATAAAATGATTTCTGCTTTCCCTAGCAGCTATTACTCTGAAGAATATTTGTATTGATGACCTGTAATTCACTCATTGCTCACACATTCCTCCACAGACATTAAACTCAATACACTGTGCACATAGATTTACAAAGTGCAATTTCCCAACTCATTGACAAAGCTGCAATCCTTAGGTAAGTGACAAGTATTTCTCACGGACGTATATGAGGCATTCATCACACGAATCAGGGACAATGTTGTCAAGCTCAGCAGGATAATCAGACACAGCAATCCTTTTATTTCCTTTCAGCCCTCTCTGAACTAATGAAGAGTTATTACTGAGGTTAGTCGACCAAAAGAAAACCCTGTCGCTGTCTCTCTTGCTGAGGAATTAAAGTTAATTGACTGTACCGGGGATTAGGTGTAGGCCAGAACTAAATCAGTCTGCACAGTCAGGTGCAAAGTCATCCCGCATCCTCAAATTGAAGTATTATTTTTGAAACCATGTCACATCACTGTCCTCTATATTTTGTCCTCTTTTCTAACTACCAGTGGCAATGATGCACCTGCAGTTTTTCTGTTGTAACATTCATCCCATCTCTCTAAAAACCACAACATCCTTATTATTTAAAAATATATTGTAAAGCTAGTAGGTACTACAACACTTACAGTACTGTCAGATTGACATTTTAATCATTAATGATAATCTCTGAGACTGTTAAAAATAGACTTTTTTGGGGCATACATGGTTTTCTCTTTCCTGTAGTGTGTAATATAGGTTTTTCTGCATGTAAATGTTATGCTAAGGCTGCAAATGTACTTGGCAACTTGTGTTTTTATTAGGGAATTTAATTTGGTTGTAGGGGGAGAGAGGCTTCAGAGAGGGCAGTGCTTACAACCCACAAGGATATGCATGGACGGCAAAACAGGAGGAGTATAGTGCTTTTGTATTCCCCTGTTTAGTTAGTTACAGTATCAATGTGAGTTCTTTGCAACTCAAACCCCGAGCAACGGAAATGTTCGAAGGTGGAACAATCAAGGTAAGTGTGTAAAACTAAACACGGTGTGTCCTGTGTTTTGGGCATCTCTGAGGGGAAAGTGAAAGCAATCTGGTTATCTTTGCCCACGGCTCCAACAATAATACCTCTTTGTAACTCTAGGGGGGAAACTCAAATCTTGTCTTGTTGTACTACAAAGTCACAGCTGGAGATCATGCTGTCTGGGTCTAGGGATATATCAGTGCCTACAGTCCCAGCAGGGAGGAAGTCAAAACCAAGGGAGGAAATGTTATAGGTTCAGGCAGTACTTTGACATAGACATTTTGTAGAGCAATAACAGTATTAGAGGGGAGGGGGTTACAGTCTATTTCTACATAGACATCATTTTTTGTCTTAACTATTTTTCGATAGAAGTCCCAATGTGGGCGTGGTTTCTAACACAAGTCTCTGTTTCAAGTCAGTAATAGAAGTATGAAACTGTTTCTTTATTTACCTAGTTTATGTGCAGTTGTTTCATTTCTGCTCGATGTGAGTCTTTGCATGTTGCTGTCTTGTAAGGTAGGTTGTTTCACTGCAGGCTGAGCCTCACTAGCAAAATGTCAATAAGTGTAATTTATTACACACTGAAAATGCATAGGAGATGAACAAACACACTCAAAGGAACAAAGTTTATTCAAGTAACGCTGAACTGATGCTCTGGACTAAACTTTTAAAGAAGTGAGAAACTCCCTTGAGACAGCAACAAATCAAAGACCTCACAGAGGTTTATTTTGAAACCAATATATATTGCTGCTTTACTGAAAATAGCAATAGTGTCATCATACCTATGTACATATGTTTTTAATGTATCAAAATATAGTAGTTAATCAGTGCCAGTAGATGCTCTTGATGGCTGGATGGAGTATACTTTAAAGGTCCCATGTCATGCTTTTCCGGTTATTACCCGTCCCCTTGTGTGTTATGTAGCTTTTTCTGCATGTAAACGGTCTGCAGAGTCACAAACCCTCAAAGTACACCCTGTAGCGAGTAAAACTCTAACACAGAAAATACCTGTCTATGCTTCCCCAGAACGCCTCGTTGGAGATTCCTCTTTTTCCATTGTTTTCTTCCTGGGTACAGTGACGTGCCCATACCCAAATGGACAAATCCGTGGAGCCGTGACGTTACGTCTGCGGAGCCGGCGTTAGGTCATACACATACACTCAATCTTTTCTCAGCTGCAGCTCCGCCGATTTCTCCTCCCCGAGACGGCAGGACGCGGCGAGGCTGTGAGTCGGTGTGTGAGCACACACACAAACTCCCAGCCAGGCTGCGGGTGTGTGTGTGTGTGTGTGTGTGTGTGTGTGTGTGTGTGTGTGTGTGTGTGTGTGTGTGTGTGTGTGTGTGTGTGTGTGTGGTGTGTGTGTGTGTGTGTGTGTGTGTGTGTGTGTGTGTGTGTGTGTGTGTGTGTGTGTGTGTGTGTGTGTGTGTGTGTGTGTGTGTGTGTGTGTGTGTGTGTGTGTGTGTGTGTGTGTGTGTGTGTGTGTGTGTGTGTGTGTGTGTGTGTTGGGCTGGTTTCACTGTCTCACAGACGCCCACTGGGTTCAGAGGGAGGGGGGGCAGGAGCTCCAACAAGCTGTTTAGGACAGAGAGTGAATACACATACTCAGTGGCGGCTGGTGGAAAATATTTTGGGTGGCGCTGTTGATATAGTGAGTACAAAATATTTTTTGGGGAGAAATGACCCCTTAAATTAGGACTTCTGGTGATGTAATGGCGCGTTTCCAGTGCAGCGCGGAGCTCGCTTTTGGTTGCGTTTCCACTTGGCCTAATTCACAGTTTTTCTGGCCCCATAAAATCGTGGTTCTAGGGCCAGGAACAACCAGGCTGAGTCGGGCTGAGTATGCTAAACTAGAGAGAGAACCGCTGGCAAGGGGGCTACAACTACAACAAGATGAACATATTTTACCGTGATTTAATTGTAATACAGGTTTCAAAATGATGCCGAATTAACAACATACTGATACCGGTTAGTAAAAACCATGAATTAACGCTTTGACAAGTCTGCAGACAGACGGCAGGCGAAAAACCCTTTTAAAATGCGTGTTTTCTAAATCGAGCTTGGCTAAGCTAACGTTATGCTCCGACCGTCCACACTCACAACAACGGCCTATACAGACATAAATAAACCAACGACTGTATTCTCCATGACACAGACAGTCTGTGGTTTGTACTTGTTTAACTTTTGTCTAGTTTCTGAACAGATCGTATTTGTCCCCGGCTGTTTGAAGAGCAAGCATGGGAAACAAAAGACAGCATTTACCTGTTTGCATCCAGCTAGCCATGCCTTTCTGGTGTACCAGCTACGTGAGAAGGCTCGTTGATACGTTTTGTCTTTTTCACGAGCTTGCTGCGATATATACAAATCGGGTTGGTCCGGTCCAAGGTCTTTAAGCAACAGTTTATCTCCCAAACTTCTCCTTTCGAAAGGATTGGAGAGTAGCTCTTGCACGGAATTGGGTGCGGACCTCGGTCCGGCGACTCCACCTGCACACGAAGCCATTCTCATCCAACTACTGCGTCACCTTGGTCACTCACGAGTCTAAAACACAACTCACGTCAACGCACATAAGCAACGTGGGCGCCAATGTGGGCGCCAATGTGGGCGCCAATGTGGGCGCCAATGTGGGCGCCAATGTGGGCGCCAATGTGGGCGCCAATGTGGGCGCCAATGCTGGCGCCAACGTGACCAAAATATTTGACGGCGCTGATTGGCTGAAATTATGTTTCGGCGGGACAGTTTACTATTGAGACTTTTGCAACGTGCTGGTTGCTGCTGTTTGGCTCGGGGGCTCCTTGCACGGCGCCCGGTAATGATAAACTAATGCCACGGGCAAGGCCAGGCAGGAAACATGTGACTTATCAGTAGGCTCATGCTTGAGGAGATCATAAAGGAGTAGGACACATTTAAGCACATTTACATAGCATTAGGAGAAATCAAACAGATCTTATCTTTGTCGCCAATAAGATACCTCATGATCGATTCATAACTATTCAACTGCAGCCTGTATTTAATCAATCAGTTCCTTGTCCCTAGAAGATAGCTGTTATGACTTCCATAAGACAAGATCTGTTGTGGTGAGAAACACAGCACATGTATTTTGTGGAGCTGACAGTTTCATAGAAGGATGCAATAGTAATGGTCTGAAAAGCTTAGATTTATAGAGCTGGCAAAAAAGGCAGAGTACTGTGGTTGGAAACCTAAAATCCACCCAGTGGAGGTCGGAGGTAAATGTTTTTTAGTGAACAATTATAGCCCTGTTAACTGAAGTGGATAGTAGAGGGTGGAGCCTAAAAGCAGGACATGAAAAACGTGGCAAGCCAGTCTTAACAAAGGGCTGTGGGTTAGAATATGGATAACTGACTGTCAAACATAAGTGCAATACTTAGTCTAAACACAACTGTGTGGTGTGTTGCTTGCTTGAAAAAGTGGTTAAAGAACCTTGGCCTGTTTATGTGGTTGAATAAGCAGCTCTTGGCATGTTGGGTTAAATATCAGCATCAGTTTGGTCTGGAGAGGTGGCTCAGCTGGTTAGCTCAACAAGCTGTTAGCACACTAGTAACATAACCGGCCAGTTAGTTTAAGTGTAGTTGTTTTTAACTGTCTCTTCGTCATTCAACTTAATTGAAAAACTACTTTCACCCTCTCTTATTAACATATTGATGTTAACAATTATTCAAGTCACAACATATCTTGAAAAAGGTCCCTAAGGGTCCCTAAGAGACAACGTCCTCCAAGTGAATAACCAGTTTTGAAGCTTTACCAAGATTTTTAGCACATTTTGAATTATTATTTTGGTCCCAACAAACAGGAAAATAATTGCAAACTGAATCTTACTATGAATCTCGCTGCTAAACACCCAGTTGTGGCGTTTTTTCATTCGTTGGTGGACAAAATAACAGAGCTAAAACGAGAACCAAAAAGAATGTTCTTACTTATTCACCTATAACTCCAGATACTATTGCTTTACTATGCTTGTATGCCAAAGGTGAATTGTTTGCTAAAACCTAAGCTCTTTCAACTTTTTATAGGCAATGCAATGTCAGAGAAGTGAGTTTTAGCTTGTTGTGAATGTTATATCAACCCAGAAATAATGTTTAGGCTGAGATTTTGCCTACAGACAATATAACCCAACAATGTATTATATATTTTCAGGCTGTACAATGACATGGAGCTCCTGTGTGTCAAACCATCAGCCTTCAGGATATAAAGATCATGAGAGACTGAGAACAGTGAACCTTGCAAACTTCTTAGCACCTCCACTGCTGACAAAGCAGAAAGACAGAGAAATACAAACTCAGTTTGAATTGATAGGGGCTTTTGAAGACACAATTCCAGTATTTTCGGTCCACAGTCAAGATCTTGAGATTTTGACCTGTCAAGATATTCTGATTTACTGAAGTTGTATTCTTGTCAGATTAAAAAACCAACAGAAAGACCCTGCGGAATACAATGAGAATTCTACCACGGTGAGACTCTCAAAGCACCCTTCCCACGTATTTAGTTGTTAAAAGATAGTTTAGGTAGGGTGTTAAAGAGATTATTATATACATTTAATATCAATAATTCGTTTTCATTTGTTTGGAGTTGTGTGTCTGGCCACTTGGCAAATCTTGCTCCGTTCCAACTCTGGAGAAAATATCTGGCTCTTTAGCTGATAATGCTGCTAAATGTTAACCAGCCTTCGCTAGCATTGGTTATCTGTTTGTTTGGTGCTGTGCAGGTAGTGTACAGTGGGATTTTAGAGCTTATTCTCTGAAAACAGCTGCCTGCTAGGAAGCTAAACAATGAGCTGAAACCTGTTTTATATTACAGACTACAGAGGAGAGCTACAAGCAACCTTTTACACATCATGTCATTTGATGAAACATTGTTATTATAAAACTATCGATTACAGCCATTTTTAAGACGTAGCTCTAGAAGAGGATCTTGTAAGACTATAAGTGGACAACAGTCATGTCAATACATGACATTTAATAAAAAAGCAATCTATATTTTGTCTCAGCACAAATTAAAGGGGATGGTCCAAACTGTTTTGTCAAAATGCAGTCCCACCTATCTTCATCTGAGTCGTTGCTTTCCCTAGAGATAGTTCCGACTATTCACTGCTTTGGCTTTCTACAGGTTTTTCACTGAATTAGTTCCAGATGCATTGATGGACCATCGTTTGTGCTTTTTGAGGCTCAAGTCTGCAGAGACCTCTTGTTTCATCACGCTGAATCATTCATTATTCCTATTTTGAGCTGCGGGAGGCTCGGCCGCTGAGGAGACATGTGTCGGATCTGAATCGGTCAGCCATGTGTTTTTAACAGGGCCTCTCTTCAGCTGTGAGAAACACGAGGTTCAAAGCAGGAGAGGCACTGGAACATAAATGACTATCGAGTCTGTAGAAAGCCAATGACGGCCAAGACTAAGCTTATCTAGACAATCTGACATTTTCACACATCAGACTTTGCAATGTTGAGAAGTAAATCCCCCTCTCAGATGGAACAACCAGTTCATTAACCTGTAAAATAAATTGCTACTATATATCATTAGCATTAAGTGAAATCCTTAGGGAGATCTTGGCTGTGTGTTCATGGGGAGATAAATATTCATTCTTATCCCGTCGAATAAACAGACACAGATTATCATGCTGCCAAAGACAACATGGTAACTGCTCCGGATACAGCCTCAAACACATCCACTAGTCCTCCATAAGGAGCCCTACACAGTTTACTCAGACACATGAAGCTGATTGGCATCTGACCAGCACTGAAAATACGTTCCTTCATTAAAAAAAGTAAAATAAATTTTATAAAAGTTGAATTATTTATGGGGCACATTTTAGGTTCATTATGTCAGTCAGATAAATAATTTATATCTTCAACATTTTAACATCATGTATATTTTACTTTTTACTAAATGATTAACTTGGCAGAAGTTTGCTCAAATTAAAAATATGTTTCCTCTTTACCGATAAGAAAGTGCCATGGTCTATCGTTTTTTTAAACTGAACTGCTGATAGGATTGGATCTTTTTCTTAAATAGCCATGTTTTGCAAATTAATTGTTGTAATTTTGGAAGATAATATTAAGCAGAAGAAAGCTTTTTTTTGATCACATGTGTTTGCTACGTGAAGAAGTTTGAGTTTACATACGTGGTCAAATATTTCCTCAACGGCATTCAGTCTGAATTCTGCTCTTAATACTTCCATCCATCACCTGTATGTGGATATCTGCAACTAAATGAATGTGCAGAGCAAATATACATGTCGTCCCTGACATACATAAACACAGTAAAGGTCAGACAGTATGCATTTCTTTTTCTATATTCTTTGGAATATTGGTTTATTTTACATGAAGCCAAACTAACTGGCTGAGCAGAAAAGTTAAGGTCAACATTACGTTTACTGGACGTAATAAAACCAGCTGGTGTCCATTTTCTTCTCTTTCCAACAATGCGTTATAATATAAAACATGGCATTTAAAATATTTTATTTTTTTATTGATTTATTTTATTTTTCATTATACCCTCAGTTTTCTGCTCTTCCAACATTGTGGATCGCTTCTGTCCTCTAGTGGAGAGATAAAGAAAAGGTGAAAACACAACCTTGTCCTCCAGATATAAAGCTTATCAAGACCTAACATGGTTAAAATAGTGGCTTGGATGACGCCTGTGATTACACTTTTACATTGTGGTGTTTTTGCCAATAATTTATAAATCCTCCTTTTATTCATAATTTGATATGCTTGATATACATTTGTTGTGTAGACATTGCTTCAGATTTTGCATCTTGCTGTCCATAGCTATGGGACACACATGTCCTCCTTGACCCTTTGGTAATCCATATACTGTAAGGGGATATTTCTAGCCTCTGCACCCTCTATAGCAGGGGTGTCAAACTCTATGTCATCGCGGGCCACATTAGCATTATGGTTGCACTCAAAGGGTTGTAACTTTAAGACTATAGTCTTGAACTTTTTTAATCTCAGCTAAAAACTCACCTCTTTGCACTGGCTTTTAATAGGCCTACTAGTTGAACATAAAATGTTGACATTTGTATGTGTTTTTATATCTTTCTAATCATTGTGCTTTTTATCTTGTTTTTAATTATTGTTTTATTATTTTACTCCTATTTTGTTATTCTATATTGTATTTGTTCGCTGTAGAGCACTTTGGTCAACTGAGGTTGTTTTAAATGTGCTATATAAATAAATAAAGATTGAGATATAAATATACATATATAATATAATGTATTATATGATATTACATTATTGCCTCTGCATTGGATTATTACCGGATAGGGTAATAACTTAATAATTAACTACGTCTGAAAGCAGAAGTCTAGGGCAAATAATTGCAAGTCTCTTCAGTGTGCATGTCACAAAATGAGATGCATTGTGGGACATGCAACATGCTTCTGTAAAGCGGCATGTAACTGTATAATAAACGTATTATATTCTTTGCAAGCTCTTGCGGGCCACATAAAATGAAGTTGCGAGCCAGATTTGGCCCACGGGCCTTGAGTTTGACACCCCTGCTCTATAGGCCTACTACAGTAAATGCATCCACATCAAGCATGGTGTGCCCCTGTGGGAATGAGTGGGAGGGCCAGTGGGATTTGAATCTGCCTCTGTTCCCACAGTTGCCTCTCAGCTGTGCTCTGAACAAGACTGACACACAAGCATAGTACATATCAATTCATTAGATGGACTGCATTTACAAATAATAATACAACAAAGATGTTTTTGTTGTTTAATTTGGGGGGATTGTTGACAACAAAAGTCAACTTTTTTCAGTATAAAAACATTTATTATGTGACAATGAATGTTTTTATACTACAAAAAAAAGTGGTGAGTCCCAAACCTATGGCAATTGGTATGTGTTTTATTATGTCATCTGTAGTATGAATTTTAAATGGAGTTTGGTTTGAATCATGATTTCTTTTTAAATAAAAAACACCCAGCAGATTGACTGTTTCTACCAGAAGAGATTAACACAAGTTTGTTTGTGTTGCATTCTGCTTCTCTGTAACTGTATATGTAGTATTTGAATATTCAGCGCCATCTGTTTTAACCTCCTGTCTGTCTTTGCCCCACTGATTTACTTCATAAACTCGGTTTAAGGAACATATGCTTAATCTAAACAGGAATTAAGTTTGGCAAGTTTTTTGGCAATAACAGGAAACTTAAGGGAGAACAAAATGTAACTTTTTTTGTATAGAAATAGTTTATTACTTCATTCCAAACACTTGCTGGGACTTTGCTGTTACCTCTGGATATTTCTTCATATTTCTCAGTGTGTTTTGTCTCTGTGGAGCAACACCTGTCCGGTACCTCAGGAGGTCACTGTTGAGCGGTTCCTGCAGCAGCTGTGTTCATGGGTCAATATCTAATCTAGAATCTTTGTGTTTTTATTTATGGATGTGTCCTAGGCTCTCTTAAAAATGATCAAATTGAAGCATCTTTGCTTCTCATATCATGCCTCTTTCCCTTCTATCAGCCCTTTGCTGTGTACTGCCTAAAACAGATATGCATGCAACTGAAACCATCATAAAACTAAAGAATTCCAGGAGCTTTTTTCCACCCTGGCAGGAAAATAAATTATATTCTTGACACATAAAGATAGCAAGACAGTGTTGAAAAGGGAAGACGGCTGGATTTGAACCCGGGTTCTCTGCATTAGGACTAAGCCCAAGTGCATGGGTTGCCATTTTGGGGAAATGTAGAATATAATAAAGCTTTATATCGGCTTTAAACTAATCTCCTACCTTCAGATTGAATATCATAACAGTTTCTTATCCCTGTTTGGTTACAAATATTGTGCCAAATAAGTTGGTGCAATATTTCAGCCTGTCCTCCTACAAAAAACGACCATATAGGTCGATTGTTCAGCAGCTAAATACGACCCAGAGTCACATTTTAAAGTGTAGCCCCTCTAGTGGTCGTGTAAGAAACAACATGCTCCTGTCGATTGCAAACGCTCCGGAGGGTCGTTTATTCACAAATAACCCTCTCTGGGAAATCCTAAATTGTGGAATAGTTTGGCCATTAAAATGCTTTTTTATTAGATTTCTAGCGAGAAGTGTATATTGTACTTTTATAATCTACGTCCAGTGGATGTGTAGGATCTACAGTTTGCTAGATATACGAAGATGATTTGAGGTCTCGCCAGAAGAACGTGTACTGTATATGGGGCAACTTCCATGTAAAGTTAGCGTGGGTGAAAACAGTATTTCCGGTCTCGAAGTTTTCATAATAAACCCGGAAGTATTCCCCACACTGTCAAATGATTACACAGTGATATCTCCATTACTCATCCACTAAAAAAACATCAGTTTATCCTTGTTAATTACACAATATTGATTGGTTTAAATTGTGTACAATACTTTTGTGTTTTTAACCTTCGATTCGGAGAAACAAATTGTGTTTTCGGAGTTTAGACACTACAGAGTTTCCGAAGACACTACACTACCCAGAATCCCCAGCTATCGTTTGGGACTACAACATCCGCCTTGCTTTACAAACCCCGTGATTAGCCCTCAAGCTCTGTGATTGGATATTGGAGTAGCAGTGCGACAAGGTTACGCTGAGCGTCAAAGCTCTTTGAAATGGAATGGAACCACGCCAGACTATCCAAAACTGGACTTGGACGGGTCCAGCCCGGCCCTCCCCCCCAGAATTACACTTGCTGGCTATTGTGTGTTTCGCAACATGTTCTATGGCACATCTCTACTGGGAAATGTAGTTTTAAAAGACGTTTTCGTATTTCCCACAATTAGAAGTTTCCAGTATTAAACTGTATACATCCCTGGAGGTTTAGGGGATACGAAACACATTAGTGTTATCAAATTTAAAACATATAATTAATACATGGGTGAAAATTGCTTGTGTCCATAATGGGCAGCATTAATACCACATGACAGCTAAGGTCAGAAGAGCTTTATTTAACAGCTGGTCTTATGTCTGTGACCCCTCCTGTTGTTAATTGATAAGCCTGAAACATGCACTTGTTAAGGTTCAGATGCACATTTAGCAAATATGGCAGTAGCCATCGATCATCTTAAGATAAGATACTTTATTGATCCCAAGTTGGGAAATGTTTTTGTTACAGCAGCATGTACACCTTTGTTCTACTCCACTACAATTCACAGGTTAACCTGGTATTTTTACTCTACTACATTTATTTTTGTTACTTTGCAGATTCTGATTAATGATGTGAAATATAAACAACCCTTAAATCAGACTTTAGTTACACCTGAGTAAAATTCAGCCTTATCAGTTTGTCTGTTTTGCACATCCTCTTGTTAATATCTTTGGACGTCCTGCACTAAACTGTTTTATTGTAGAGATCACTACAGTATCTTCTTGATATTTTCCATTCTATATTTCTATCATTGACCCCTATTTTGTATGTAGGCTACTCTTAATATTTAAATGTTTTCATCAAATATAACTTATTCTTCAACAACAACATTCAATAACGTGCTTTAACCACTAGGAGGTGCGGTTTAGACCAGTGGTCTAGTTAATAAAACATAATAATATCGTACATAATATGACTATAAACTTGATTGTGAAATTAAAACAGAACGTTAAAGGAAAATACAGTTTCAGTCTCTCGATGTGAAGCTTATGCATTGTACCATGAACTTGTATAGACCTGTAACAGTCAACTGCATGAGGAGTTGGAAAGGTAGTTCAGAAAATCAGTAATATCTTTAAAAACTACAAAAAAGTCCCTTTCTATCAACAGACTATCTACTAATTGGATCAAATATAAAAGTCAGCCGAATTAGTGTTGATACTGCAAGGAGACGTATTGTGTGAAAAGAAATATATTGATGGTCCACGTCACGTATTCAGTTTTGGCGGCATCTCTTCCAGTTTGTCAAAAGGTCTTCTGATCAGGGCTCTATAAATACATATCTAGGGCAAATATGTAATATTTAATGCAGCCGAACCGTGTATTGCAATGCCGTTATGTGATGACTTTCAAAGAGAAAAGCAAGAACACTCGGAATAAAGTATTATTATTATTTTTTTAATGTTTTCCGATTTCATATCACATAAACACCATACCCCGACGTGCATTGCGGCGTGATTTTAGCCTATCAAAACCTCTGAAAACAGAAATGTGTCTCTCAGAATCGAAAGAGAAAAACCTATGGGGAAAACACAAAAGGATTGTACACAATTTAAACCAATTAATGTCGTATAATTAACTAGTATAAACTGATGTTTTTTAGTGGATGAGTAGTGTAGATATCACTGTTAAATCATTTGATCATTGGTTTTATTATGAAAACGGCGAGACCGGAAATACTGTTTTCAACCCGTAACTTTACATGGAAGCTTGCCGCATATACACGTTCTCCTGACGAAACCTCAAATCATCTTCGTAATATCTATCAAACTATAGATCCTACATATCGACTGGACGTGGATTCTAAAAGTACAATATATACTTCTCGCTAGAAATCTAATCATAAAGCGTTTTAATGGCCAAACTATCCTACAATTTAGGATTTTACAGAGAGGGTTATTTGTGAATAAACAACCCTCTGTAACGTTTGCATTGAACGGGAGCACTAGAGGACGACCATTTTAAAAACGTAATTATAGGTCGTATTAAGCGCTTGAACAAACGACATATTTGGTCGTAATAAGGGCTTAAACAATCGACCCATTTGGTCGTATGAGTTGGAGGACTTGTTGCAATATTTATAATGACGCAAACACTTACCTAACTTCTGTTTTAATATTGTCTGCTTATCTGTATTATTGTGTTGCATTGTTGGAGAAGCCTGTGACCTAAGATTTTCAATGACATAATTACTCTGTAGCTATGTTAGCTTGACAATAAAGAACCTTGAACCTTAGTACATCTAGTATGAATAACATGAAGCCATGTTGAGAAATGAAGGCAAATCCTGCATTGCCTAACAGCTACATTTTGATTTCCCAACTGAGTTTTGGATCTGAATTTGTTTGCAAGCCTTTGGCAACTTTCTCTACCTTTTTACAAGGCCATCAACAAACAAGAGTTTGTATGAACTCTGTGTGAGTGTTGCGACAACTTTGAAATGTATGCACATAAAATAAACTCAGTTTAGTTTGATATTCATGTTAAATAGTGGTAATACTTTGGAGTTCAAGTTTCAAGCTTCAAGTTTTGAAGTCAAATTCCTCTTAACTTATTGTTTTATTTTATTTTCACTCGAGATAAGAAGAATCTGTGTCGACATGATAGAGCGCAGCGCATTTGTTTGCGCTATTGATTGCTGCAAATGATTACCAAGAAGGAAAAAACCAATAAACCCTTACAGGAATATTCTGTTTGAGTTACTGAATGATAGCAGAAGATGACTGGACAGGAAAATAAATTCATTGGAACACTAATTGCATTGTATTAAAAAACCAAAAAACCTAAATCACTTTTTCTGTGATTTATTGAGCTTCAACTACCACATAAATCATAGTCATACTTGAACCAATACAAAGAACAAATGTTTCAGGCTTTCTTAGTGATGCAGTGTGTCTTTTGTTGTGTGTGTTGTGACTTCCCCATTTGTTCTGTTCCCTGTGAGCTTCAGATTGGTTTGGAGGCTGGAACAGACATGCGCAACATTGAGCTCTCTCCCTCTCCCTGTGTATAATAGTGTTTCAGTCTCCTGTTTCTACTTCTGTTTGGCGGTTCAGGGTAATGAAGATAACATGCATCTAATAACCCAAAGCTGTGTCCTTTTTTTGTGGATGCACTCGCTGACCTTCGTGAAAGGTCAAGGTAAGCCCAAGTATTTCAATTTTGTATCTAACCATTACATTTACCGCTTGATGTTTTGTATTGGAGTTGGACACAAAATACTGATATGTATTTCTTGTCCCACAGATTGTACACTTGAACAGTTTTTAAATAGCCCCCTGTATAATAAAAATTTTGACACAAGTGGTCTGGCAGCCACATACAGTGGTGGAAAACAAGTCAGAGTGGGCTGCAATGTTGGCTTCAGCGGCTTTTTCAAACTGATCTGTGTCGAGGGACAATGGGACAGCAAAGGCAAAATATGTACACGTGAGTTAAGATCTATTACTTTGTATATTCTACCATTAGGAAGTCATTCTATGCTAAGTACTTGTAAACATTATATGCAACATGTAATCTTGTAATAGTATATGATTTGACCTATAAATGTCATGGTTTGAATCGGAGTACATTGCACAAGCAGGCTAAAAGTACTAATGTATCACCAAACATTTGTTTTATCATTCTTACTTTTTAAGTAAAACCATGTGGTCATCCCGGTGATTCCCAGAATGCAGATTTTCAACTGGAAAAGGGAGAGGATTTTGTCTTTGGGTCACAGGTGAAATACACCTGCCACAAAGGGTATGAAAAGATATATAATTACAAATGTGTACTTCTTATGAATCTTTGACTTCCTACATATTATACGTTGTACATGTAGTTAACCCTGTTTATTACATGGCTTAGTTGAATACTCGATTCTGATTGGTCAATTCAGAACACGTGACACGTTGTTAATACCGAACAGACAGACCGCTGTCAAGGACTTATTGACCGTTGTTAAGGACGCTCACATCTTCAGAAAGAAGTCCGGTCGATTGAACTGTATACAGTTGGGCCGAAAAGCAAACTGCATGCAGTTTGCTTTTGGAACTGGGACAAGAAAAACTGCGGAGAAGTAACGGGCAGAAACCCTCCTTTTTACGCAGCGGTCCAGACATAGACATCAAACGGCGACACATATTCACTTGCCAGTTACTTTGTCATTAGGGCAGGGATATCTAGATACTTTCCAAGGTTTGACATCATGAATTGTGCTACTTTTAAAGCAAGGAGCGATGTTTTCAAATCTGTAATCAAAAAGCTCCTCAAAAACGCTATCGAAGCCTGCCGTTGCTACGTTAGTTCAAACAGTAACAACGGACTATTTTTCTTCGCGGATGCATGTCAATTTAAATCAATACATACAACTATTTTTTGAATCAATAAAATCATTTTCTAAATCCATAAAAGCATTTCAATTAATATTGGGAGTCATAACGTTACTTTGTTGAGAATGTGGCCATGTAATAAGCGGGATAATGTGCAGCGACTTGGTCATTATGGGGAAAAGAACACCTTCATGCCGATCTAGATCCCTCCGCTTCGCGTCGGGCTCCTGATCAGCCTGTCGGTGTTCTTTTCCCCATAATGACCGCGTCGCAGCACATTATCCCTTACATAACAAGCAGTACAGTTTAAATGTGGCTTTAACCCTTACATTTTAAATGAATGTATTACTATTTTCTACATTTCACCCCATTGCACCGTTATTACACCCATATTTAACTCATGTCACAACCATGTTACACTGTTATTACACCCACATTAATCCTATATTACACACATGTTACAACCGTATTACACCCATATTGAAATGTTATAGCCCCCATTTTAAACATGGACACAGCCTATCAAATGACTGTATACCCCGGGAAACAGGAACTATTTAATGGTGAACAAGGTATGTCCATCATCCTGTTACTACATTATCCTGTTTTCAGTTATCAAATGGTCAGTCGCACAAACTACCGGCGTTGCATGGCTCAGGGCTGGGATGGTAATATTCCTGTATGTGAAGGTAAGAGCTAAACAATTATGTTATTCTTCCAATAATTGACACTCAAAAACTCTATACATTTTTAATTGTTTTGGGTTATGTTTGTTTCAGCACAACAGTGTCCAATAATCAACGTGGACGAGCAAGTCCACGTGAATGGGAACATTGAGGAAGCAACCTTTGGCAATGTAGTTCAATTCAGCTGCAAGTCCAGCTCTAAAATGCTGTTTGGGTCAGCCGAGATGTATTGTGATGAAAATGGAGAGTGGGTGGGCAAATCTCCAACATGCAAAGGTATTGCACCGTGTGAAAACAGGAAGCACAAAGTGTCTCATGTTGAGAAATAAACTGATAATAGAGGTAGACAGACACACATACACTATTAATTAATTAATAGTTAAACATAACAAAAAGCACATAATGACCACCATGTAAAAAAAGCAAAATATGTAATACCACCACGCCCCTCCAGTCGTTCAAGGCGCATTCCACACTATGGCTTTTTCATTTGCCTTTTCCTTAAAGGTCCCCTATTATACTGTTTTTCATCAATATGATACAGGTCTCAGTCATATACAAAACATGTCTCTGAAGTGTGTGGCTCCAAACACCAAACAGATCATTGTAGCATCCCATAATCCTCTCTGTTTCAGCCCTGTTTCAAAAGTGCTGATTCTCTGTCTGTTACTTTAGAATCTGAAAATAAGGAGCCACTCCCCACGCCCCTGTGAGAGATATTTGGTTAAAAAAAAAAATGGAGCTCTAGGAGGAGATTCAGGTGATAAGTTGGGGTGGGGGGGTTACCTTGGTTGGTGATTGGCTAATGGTTACACAAGCCAATAACTTGTGTAATTGGCTTGTAAAGTGGCCGAAACCTGATCACCGCATTTTCAGACAGGTTTTTATATAAATGGATCAGGACAAAAAGAGAGCAAATCTTTTTTCCTGAAACTTTCAGAATCTCTTTATACAGTATAAACATATTATATATATATATATAATATATATATTTATGTATAAAAGACATGAAAAGACATTGCATAATAGGTGACCTTTCGGAAATCTTTATTCTTGCTCGTGTATTATTCAACAGAGATAATATGTACAGCACCCGAGATTGAAAATGGTGAAGTGCTTGAACAAATCCAAGAGTACAAAGAACATCAAATCCTGGAGTTTCGGTGTGATCGCTCATTTACACGTGCTGATGCCAGATCTCCAAAATGCACAAAGCAAGGAGCAAGAGTAGAATGGAGCCCCACACCTCTGTGTAAACGTAAGTAAAAACTGAGTAATGCAGTGTACTGGTGACACTTCCAATAAATATAGGTTCTGACGGATAATGTGTTTATTTTCCAACATATACAGCAATAACATGTCAACTACAACTGCTAGGGCTGAAAGGAACCAGCTATGTACCTGCTAATAAAGACACGTTTCTACCTGGTGACCAAGTGACAGTAAATTGTGGAGACACGCACTGGATTGTTAGTCATCATCAACGGGTGTCAGTAGTAACTACATGCAAAGAGGACGGATTGTGGACTATCAGACCTGAATGCCAAGGTAGGACACTGCTGTGAATGCTGTTTTATTTGTTTATATTTCATAAGCTCGATTACTTGAGATTTACAAAACGTTTTCTTATTCTAGAGGTTACGTGCAGCAAACGAGTCCCACATGTGTCTTGGGACAGTCAACGGCCGCACACATTGAAATTGGGTTATATGGCACGTTATAGGTGCGAGAGAGGCTACACGAGGAAAGATGACAGCAACGACATGGCCACATGCACCCGAGATGGATGGCACCCAAATCCACTTTGTGAAGGTATTGTGAAGTAAACCTTATGTGTATAAGATATCTGTTATTTTGTTTCCATACTTGGCTATAGGGGGGGAAGTTTTTACTATATAGTTTACTGTTTACTGTAAAAGCTACTTTTAAAAAAAAGAGTCCCATGAACTAAGTGTAGCTAAGCACAGGAACAGTCAGGAATTTACTTCTTTTTTTTAAATTGCTTACACATGCTTTTGAAATCATGGCTTTTTTCTTTTGATCACACAAGTCTTTAGGGTGGTATAAACATCATGACTAACAAAAACTAAACAAATATATTTTTATTTTTGTTTTATTATGTGTCCTTTGTAGAGGACATCAGGTGTTAGTTATGCGAAGCATAGTATACAAACAACATTAACATACAAGTACATTTAGACAACATTAGAGCACAACAACTCAATGCAACAAATACTGAGCCCTCATTTGTAGTACTCCATCCTTTTTTGAAATGCAGAGATACATCTGACACTTAAGGCACTTGATGTATGTGTTCCCACTGCATCCGTCTGCCATGAACCCTACAGAAACCTAAGTGTTAGTTTTGGCCCATAGTGGACTCCATGTGTGGTGTAAAATGGGGGAAATAAAAAGTTAGCAAACCCCCAAAAACATTTCGTTTTAGGTCAAATAAGTATTACACTGCTCTGAAAGCTCACTACACTAACTCCTAAGATGTTCCCTTACTGTAATTAATAAAAAATATTGAACTCACAACACTGGTAATTACAAAATTACAAACTTACCATTTATCTTTCTATAAATAGTGCCTGTGTTGATGGATGCCATTTTCTAAATACAATGAAATTATCTTTTTCAAAGCCACACACGCACATATGTCATATGTTTGAAAAGCCCAGGATGTCCTCTGTGGAGTACAATTGGACTTAATTCTGTGGCATGCATAACCTCAAAGTAACGGACCAAAACCCAATGTGCTCCACAGAGGACACAAATGAATGGGTGGGTCTCTGGAGGATAAACACTTGAAGTGTGCACCAAATGGCACACACTTCATTTCAAATACGAGACACTTTTTCCAACCAACTTCAAACTCTGGTGTTCAATCAAAAGCACACTCATTTCTTATGGACTTTGTTCTGTATGTAGATAGTTCTGCAGGACAGACATATGTGCAGAAACACAAATATGTTGTTGAAAGTAAACATTTTTATTTGTATCCTCAACTAATCTGCGAAACATGAATGCACAGCAAATACAGTCACAGTTGTGTGAACAAAAAACATGCTCTCAATCTGATACAGTAAATGGAAAAGAAAACTTAGAGAGAGGAAAGAAAAACACTTAAGCTGCATTTCACCACCTAGCTGGGTCTGGCCATCAACATGCAGAAGAAGCATGCATCTATACATAGGCCTGACGCTCATAGAGCTTCAACTGTTAGGCTGCAAATCACTTTTCAATTGACTGTAATTCATCCTCCCTCTCACTCTTATCCTCCCTCTACCTCTTGCTGCTATGTCCATATATCCATTGTTGTAAAAAGCTCTTACATGAAGCCTTTTTCTAGTGCTTACATCCTGATTGATGAGTCAACAATAAAGCAGGTTGGTGTCTATGGTCATTTGGCATGCGTATTTGTTAACTGCTTCATGTAGTATTTTTAATGGCAGTGTTTTGAAAATAGCAAACAAGTTAATATGTCAGATGTCTGTGTCTTACTTAGAGAACAGTGTGAAGTGTTTTGTATTGAATTGTAAATTGGGTTCAGAGCTGAAAATGTGTTTAGAGTTTTGGAGATTTGAGCTGAGGTTTTGCACATGTGTATAGTATGTCCAATCTTTTCATATATATTGGGGTTGTTTTCAGTGATGACATGCCCTCAGCCGGTTTACCCGAATGCAAGCATTGAAGAATACAAATACCAGAACAAAGTCAAGTTTATTTGCAACAACGGTTACGAGGGAGAATTCACTGTAACCTGTGGGGATTACGGTTGGAGCAGAGATTTGCCATGTAGAGGTTAAAACGTTTTCCTTTTTGTTATGCTTAAAACACACATTAAGAACTTGATTTATTTGTAACAGGCTTGCTGTTCAGTAGATTATCAAGAAATGGATCACTTAAAGAGTAAAAGTGGAGGTACCTTGTCTTTAAACTCTATTATATAGTTTCTATTTTTCTTTCTTTGTGTTGCCTCAACAACTGACTTTGGGGATCAACAAAGGCATTTTCTTTTCTTTTTCTTGAAGACATCATTTTTGAAATGGTTTGTTTGATTATGTTTTAATGTAACCTGAATAGCTGGAGGATGTGTGAATAACTTCAAATATTCATTGAATTTGTTTCAGAAAAACAGTGCAAGAAACCTCACATCGACGATGCAAACTTTATCGGCGTTGTAAGGGAAAGTTACAGGCAAAATGATCACATCAAGTATTCGTGCAAGAACAACGTTAACATAATTGTTACTCTTACCTGTGAAGAAAATGGTTGGAATGGGACTCAGAGCTGTTCAGGTAAAGTCAAACAACAAATCATACAACACATACAGCTTAAAGGAAAATGATAGAGGGATTTGGGTGTTTAATTAGCATGGTCTTAGCGTGTTCTCTTAACAGCTAAAAAATAACATCTTCAGTGACTTTAAATTGCATAATTCCTTCGATGACCCTGTTTCATCAGTTTCAAAATGTGTACTGTTGAACCATTTCTACATCATGCTTTTTCTCTCCCCTCAACACATGCCTGTTTACTTGAAAATGATAAATGAAGCTCCTCTCTTGATTTACTGCACTCTAAACTTTCATTTAAATAACAATGCTATCTTGTTATCATCCTGATCATTGAAATGCTAGCATGCTGTAAAGGTATCAGGTCAACTGTCTTAGTCTAGCATGCTAACATTAGTTATTTATCAAGTCACGCCATCTCAATATCACTTATTTCTTTGTTTTTCATCAACAGCATGTTTAAACGTTAAAGTCCCAAATGGATTTGGAGTGCCATACAAGGACACCCTGTACTACACCTGTGAAGAAGGATATAAGCTTCCAACCAAAGGCTGGTGGGCTGAGGCCAAGTGCAATGACAGTGTGTCGTCCGAACTTAAACCATGCATCGGTAATTCATCTTTAATGCCTAACAGGTCTTGTTGTTACAACCATCATGAAGCATACCAAACACTATTTTAAAAGGTGTAGAAGATGTTTTTTGGAAACCGTTAAGAATAAGATTTCCTAAGGATATACACAAACATAATACAAATCTATACTTTCTGAAAGAGATTTTTAACGGTTCTGAGGAACACGAAAATCATCTCAAATAAACACAATTGTGTATGATTTTGCAAGCATAAAAGCAATCGCAAATATAAAGCTAACGGTAAACTTAATAAGGCTATTAATAACTAATAACACAGTCACGCGACTTCAATTCCTCACCACCAAATTAAAGGCAGACTAATAATGACTTATGAAGTAGTCTGATTTTTGACACTTGTGAGCAACCACCTATTTGTAAAATGTTAATTAGTCTTAGTTTGAATTTGTTACAACTTCATTTCTTTTTTTAAAGTGACATCCTTGATTGTTTACATTTTTATAATTTCAATGTTATTTATTGCTAATACCTGTTACAACAATAACAAACTAATTGTTTGAAACATATCCACTCTAGAGAACACAAAGTGTGGAGATCTTCCTGTTATACCAAATGGGAAAGTGACAGTTGCAGCCCCAGGGGAAAGTGCCCAGGTTAATTGTAAAGGAGGATACAGCACTGAGGTGTCGCACTTTAGTTGTCGTGATGGAAAATGGAATTCAAATGGAGTAGCACTGAAAATAATCTGTACACGTGAGTCATCTTCACTCTTAATCTGTACATGTTAATTATGATTAGAAGATCACATGGCGTAATCTAATGCTGTACATGTTTTCAACTTTCAGCTATTGCTAAACCCTGCAGTCCTCCACTTAAAGTACAGAATGCTGTTCTCGTGACTCCATATCAGAAAAAATACTTATCTGATTCCACAGTTACTTATAAGTGCCGTGAAAGCTATACAGCGGTGGGAGAAACCACGATTCGATGCATGACTGGGCAATGGGGGGAAACGGACATAATGTGCACACGTACGTACATGAAAAAGCATTTCACAAATTGTTGTTGTATTATCTATACTTGGTAAAGGAAATTTACTGGCCTGAAGAAATACAGTATCTCTAAATCAGAATATGCTGTAAGGCAGTATTGGTTCATAATTTAGCTGTTCAAATATGTAGACTTGATTGGTGTTCATACAACTTTATTAATGACATTATGATTTAAACTGAAAAAGAATTCCTTAAGAAATGCTACAATTATTTTCCA
The DNA here is from genome assembly GCF_902827115.2 of Pseudochaenichthys georgianus. Classification (NCBI taxonomy): domain Eukaryota; kingdom Metazoa; phylum Chordata; class Actinopteri; order Perciformes; family Channichthyidae; genus Pseudochaenichthys; species Pseudochaenichthys georgianus. The sequence continues at coordinate 26,826,741 of NC_047506.1, read as the reverse complement.
ATGTATTATTATCATTAAGATGTGAATCAGAAGATGCACTGATTTATGTTTATAGATCGCAAATAAAAAAGCTTCTCAAACTTTGTTATGGTTAGGATTAGGTTCTAGTTTCTCTTTGTTATGGTTAGAGAAAGGTTAGAAGACTCGTGTAAAAAGGATGGAGCTGAATGCATTATTTACACACTGCACTTTAAGATATGATACTGAACACATGTATTCCCTCCCACAGCTCCCGCTCAACAACAGTGATGCTGGATTTGTTGGTGGTCCAAAGAAATGCCAATAAAATGGACCCCCCCAAAAATAATCTATGGTCTTTTTGGCATCTGTTCATCAGTAAGGAAGTGATTTTAAAGTGTGCATTACTCATACTCATATATCATCTTAATACATAATGCATGTATTATTATATACACATGTTGGAAATGGAATGACTGAATCAATCATTTATGTATTAAACAACTTTTATACATTTGCCATATTGATTAAAAAATCAAATAAATTACAATTGCCTTATTTGGTCTCTTTATTGTGTTATAATGAAAAACAAGCCCGTAGTGACTGAATATGCTTTTTACTTATTGTAAGTGGGATTTCGAGCAATGACGAGCTAAAGCTGAAAAATAGACTGTAAGATAAGATAAGATAAGATAGAACTTTATTGATCCCAATTTGGGAAATGTTTGTTTAGCAGCAGCATAAAAAGACATGGCATTGTACAATACAAATTCAAAGACAATAAATAAACAAGAAAGTAGAAAATATACATGTTGAATTTACAAATTAACAATAATAAGATATAAAGCAAGGTGTTATATTTTTATATTTAAGTATGTGAGAGATGGAATATTAAATATTAGACTGAATATATAAATGTAAAATGTACAGTGAAGAGAAAAACTACAGCTTCAAAGGGGTCCAGCTTGATGCCGATGACAGACCCAGCTTTCCTGATCAGTTTATTTATTCTGCTGGTGTCACCGGCTCTGATGCTGCCCCCCCAGCAGACCGCAGCAAAGAAGAGTGCACTGGCCACAACAGACTGGTAGAAGATCTCCAGCATCTTGCTGCACACGTGGAAGGATCTCAGCTTCCTCAGAAAATAGAGTCTGCTCATCCCCTTCTTGTACACAGCGTCAGTGTTGATCCTCCAGTTCAGCCCATTGTCTAAGTGCACTCCCAGGTTGTAGTCCTCCACAACAGCCACATCCTCTCCCAGAATGCACAGGGGCTGTGGAGACGTCATCTTCCTCCTGAAATCAATGACCATCTCTCTGGTCTTGGCCACATTCAGAAGCAGATGATTTCTTCCAGTCCACTCCACAAAATCACCCACCAGCGCTCTGTACTCCTCCTCCCGTCCATCCCTTATACACCCTACCACTGCAGAGTCATCCGAACATTTCTGCAGATGGCATGACTCAGAGTGGTATTGAAAGTCAGTTGTGTTCAAGGTGAACAGGAAAGGAGACGGCACAGTCCCCTGTGGGGCTCCTGTACTACCAACCACCACATCAGACAGCACACTACCCAGCCGGACGTACTGTGGTCTGTCTGTGAGGTAGTTGGTAATCCAGGAGATGGTGGACGAGTTTACCCTCATAGCCTGCAGCTTGTCACTCAGTAGCCGAGGCTGGATCGTGTTGAATGCGCTAGAGAAATCAAGAAAGTGAGCACGCTGCAGCAGGTAAATAATGGCATCGTCCATCCCCAGGTGAAGCTGGTAGGCAAATTGCAGAGGGTCTAGGAATTATCTCACCCGCGGTCTGAGATGTGAGTGCAGGGCAATAGTCATTGAGCCCAGAAGGAGTCGTCTTTTCAGGGACAGGGACAACGCAGGACGTCTGCCACAGCACCGGGATGGTCTCGAGGTACAGGCTCAGGTTGAACAGGTGCTGAAGAACAGGAGACAGCTGGCTGGCACAGGTCCTCAGGACCCTGGGGCTAATACCATCAGGGCCTGCAGCCCGAGCAAAGCGCTTTTACATGTCATTCACCCTTTCACACCTCATTCAGACAGTGCCAATTGTTCTTAGGAAACTAACATTCACACACATGCATACACCGTTGGGGTGGGTTAAGTATCTTGTGCAAGAATAAATCGACATGTTGACTGGGATCGAACCCACAACCTTCTGGTTCACAGTCGCCCACAAAAAACAAATTAGAACTTTCTTAAAACCTTTTAACCAATCAATCAAAGGAACACAAATAAAGTTTCCAAAATCAAAGTTTTTACAGTGGCTTCAGATTTTAAGAACTTTTAACATCTATAATAATTTCTTTAATATGTGTTTTGAGGAAAAGTATAAAGTATAGGAAGAAAGTAACTTGTGAAACGTATTAGTTCTATTGGACTGTTGATCCCCAAAGTAATGCTAATGTAACACTTTCAACTTGAGAAATATGAAATACAAAATAATGATTTAAGATGATTTAAAATTATAAATAATTATTGGTGATTATTTAGATACTTAAGAAGGATTCATTATCGTTTTAAAGGAATACTTAAAACAGTTTATAAAAAGTATGAAATACAATCTATTTGGACCATAAATGCACTCACAGAGCGGTTGTGGGTTAAATAAATAAAACAGCACAGTGGTCATTTAGATTTGAAAGGGACAAAGTACACCATTGTTTTCCAACCAGGACTTTTTAGAACATCATTTAGTTGTCATGTTAAAACTAAGCTCATGGGTTATTATTTATGTATAAATGATATCCTGTCTAAACATCAGTCAGGATTCAGAAAGAAACACAGCACCATCACTGCGACAATGAAAGTGGTAAATGACATTACTACTATTTTAGATAATAAGCAGAGTTGTGCAGCTCTGTTTATTGACCTTTCCAAAGCGTTTGACACCGTTGATCATCGCATTTGAAAGCAGAGGCTACTCAGTATTGGCATATCCAGCCTTGCAGTGGGGTGGTTTGTGAACTACCTCTCTGAAAGGTCCCAATGTGTTCATTTTGATGGACTGTCTTCTGAGTGGTTAAACATTTCTAATGGTGTACCACAAGGTTCTGTTTTAGGACCACTTTTATTCTCCATATATATTAATAGTGTAGGTGATAATGTGGATGAAGGTACTTTACATTTTTATGCGGATGATACTGTGATGTATTGTGCAGGTCCCTCCATTAAAGAGGCTGTTGTTAAATTACAGGCTGTTTTTAACACTATTCAGACTCAGTTCTCTGAATTAAAGCTTCTTTTAAATGTGGATAAAACCAAGGTAATGCTCTTTTCAAAAGCTAAAAAGACACCAGAGCCTGTTTTAGATATTGTAACTATGCAAGGAACAAAACTTGAAGTTGTTGCCTGTTACAAATACCTTGGTATCTGGCTTGATGATTGTCTCTCTTTTAAACTTCATGTCAATAACCTGCTTAAAAAACTGAGGGTTAGGCTAGGGTTCTTTTTCAGAAACAAGTCCTGTTTCTCGCTTGAGGCCAGGAAAAGGCTAGTCACTGTGACCTTTTTACCTGTGCTGGACTATGGGGATCTGGTCTATATGAATGCACCTGCCCATTGCCTGAGCAAATTGGATGCTGCGTATCACAGTGCTCTGAGATTTGTCACAAATTGTAAAGCGCTTACACGTCACTGTATACCAAGGCAGGTTTACCATCACTCTCTGTACGGAGGCTCAGTCACTGGTACACTTTTATTTATAAAATATACTATGTTGGGCAAACTCCCGTATTACATCTGTTCTCTGGTAAAGCAGAAAGTTGCGGGCAGCTATTGTCTGAGGTCACATGATGTAGTCTTGTTAGATGTGCCAAGAGTGAGGACTGTCTTAGGTAAGACGGCTTTTATGTGCGCAGCTCCACTTGCTTGGAACAGCCTACAGTCCAAATTGAAATTGAGCAATTTTATTTCTCTGAATGTTTTTAAGGCACTTCTGCACGAGATGCTTTCTGACACTATGGGTGTTTGTAAGTGTTGGTGAATATGTAATTATGATGTCCTCTATTGTTTGTTTTTATGTTGTTTTTATGTTTCATGTGGAACTAAATGGATGCAGGTCTCCCTTGTAAAAGAGATCCATGATCTCAAGGGACCTATCTGTCTAAATAAAGGTTTGAAATGAAATGAAATGAGTCAAGTTAGGGTAAGACATGTAGAAAGAAAAATGTAAAGGCGACTCGTGCTTTTGAAGGTTTTCAAATGGGAAATGTCCTAATTATTAGATTTTCTTTTAGTTAAACATCCTTATAGAGCATTATTTCAATACAGTAACTGTAATTCCGTCTTTGACTGGTTGTTCTACTTAATGATTTCAACAATGGACTTTGACTCTGTAGTATCAACACATTGGATGTGGTAACTTGACATAAACTGATACTCACAAACATATCCCAAAGTCCCTCAGCTTTATTTCTAAGTTGCTTCAAGATAGTCGTAAACCAGTGATGTATCTGCTCCGTTAAACCATACCAATTTATGATCACTTTAATCGATAGTGTATTAAATACATTATTTGTTTTAAATGTCCTTGTTGCTGATCCTGTCGGGTCCAACTTGATTTACCATAAAATATTTCCTGAAATCTGTCCCAAATGTTTATTAACATAATGTTTTCAGAAAGTGCAGAGTCTCTGGCAGTATTTTATGAATTATTTTTGAAAGGATACCAAAGGGAATACACTATTAAAAGACTACAAATAGATTATTTATAGTACAAAAGACACTGTCTGTGAACTTTTCTGTCGCTTTATTATTGCTTTTACGAACAGTGTGTGCTCTTGTTTTCTAATGCATCATGTTGTGTTCATACAGCCTTGTGCAATCCCACTGACCCTCGGTACTCCCCGACGACTGTGGCTGGGGACAAACACAGAAAGACAGAGTTGGTCAAAGAAGTTAGTCTCAATTAGACTTTGTCTCTGCACGGCTGCTCCTCAAAATGCAATTGTCTCTAATCCTCTTGCTTCTTCAACTGTGGAGGAGTGTGGAGGTTACCTTATCACAGAATGGTAAAACAGACTTTTTTTTAATATTTGCTTTTCATTAGTAGAAACAGAATACAGGTTAAAGGGAGGGGGGTGAAGTTCATGGATGTGATGTTGACTTTTTAATATTACAGTGTACTGTAAAGTTATATCCTCATTTTTAAGACATGTCCAATTAACCCTTGCATTCCCATGTTGCTGTTTGTTAGCATGTGCAAAGGTCCCACACATTCCTCATGCCCATGTGGTTGACGAGACCAAAAGAGCTGAGTACCAAGAAGGAAATGTGATACATTTCGCTTGTGAAACTGGTTATATATCAGGTCTAACCATCAAATACGTATGTACAAACGAAGGGTGGCATGTACTCCGGAAAGGAAGTTGCTACTGTGAGTTAAACAGCTTTCTTCTTGAGTCATTTTTCTGTTACCACTTCAGTGACGGCTGTCATCAGTTTATAACATATATAAATCCTTTATAAACTGAAATTCATTTTTATAAAGACATGTTACATTATTTCCTTCAGGCTCAGAGTAGTTTCACATTTTATTGACACGACTGTAATTGCATACACTTGATTGTCCATAGCATCTGAAAACATTTGGAAGCACCCAGTCAATTTGCGTTCATGTTCAATTAAAATATCAAACATCAAAACAGGGATAATGTTACATTTATTAAGAAACTGTGCTAAGGAATATTCTTTTTTCAGTAAAGCCATGTGAACTACCTGACGACACACCCAATGGTTTTTATCAAATCATCCACGGGGAAGAGCTTGTTTTTGGAACACAAATTAAATACTTCTGTAATGAAGGGTAAGTACTCATGGAATGATTCATAAAATAGACACGTATGTGTGTCTGTATGTATGATGCCATAATGTAAACCTGTATTGTACTGTTTAATTACAGGTATCAGATGGTGAGTAAGGATGACACCAGGACTTGTTTCCTGGACAATTGGACCAATCACTTGCCAATATGTGATCGTAAGTCTGGTAACAACACAGCAACAATATTGTTCAACGTTCTGTCGATTACTATCAACTTCATAGCTACAGTTCTTTTCATGGTTATTTAAAAAGAAAGATTTTATTTTATTAAAGCACGGGTGCTTCTTCGGTATCTTAGTAGGCAGCCCTGTGTTAATGTTAAAGGATTCAGTTGGCACAAAACTCTCCCGGTTGAATCCTCAGAACCAAAGAGCAACAACTAGAAAGTATGTGTTTCTTTGATAAAAAGTTGATGGTACAAAACTGTAGTAAAACAATGGGAGAGAGGTTAACACAAGGTGCATTTCGGTATAAAACATCCAAGCGTCAACGCATTCAGATTTGATTTTTGGGGTTCATTTTGGATTATCTATGTGATGTGTTATGTTTCACAACTGCAACACCAAAGCTTTTTTTTGTGGTCCGTGCCTCTCACTGTCTTACCTCAATTGCAACTTGTTGATGATACAACAATGACATTCAAAACGTTGTTTCTAACCTATAATGATTACAGTGATGGTCATAGGAAAATATTAGTCTTATTTTTAGGCTCACATTGTGTTTTGGGTTTACTAAAACGTGTTGTACAAACTTTGTTTTATTTTCCTTCATTGACCTAACTGAGTGTTTGTGTTTACTCAGCTTTGAGCTGCGACCTCCCGCCTGCAGATGGAGGGTTCATTGTAAAAGGTATTCCAGAAAATGATGACCCCATACTTCCTGACCGCTTCCTCGAATTCAGCTGTGACGGTCCATGGAAATATCTGAATGGCAGCTCAATGCTGATATGTCTTAAAGATGGACAGTGGGACAATGCATTCCCAACTTGTGAAAGTAAAATAAAAAAAGTATTTTGTGTACTATATCTAGATAAATACTTTTTATATGTTTGACACTAAGTTTCTCATTTGACAATATTGATTTCTATTTCACCCAGACATCACCTGCAAAGTTGTATTAGCGATACAGAAGATGAATGTTAACTTATCAGATACATTAACGTTAAGCTCAAAGTTTGGTGATCAATAATTACAGAAATGTTTCAACATAATGTCCTCTCAAGAATCTGCAATATATGTTGTCTATACCAATAACTAAACATACCATATAAAAAAAAATGTGTCCCTTGGCGGCAGTAGAAACGAGCTGACATTGACATTAGTAATTATCTTTGAGATAACTATGTTTACTACAGCTATTCTATAACTGTTACTTCAGTTAGCAGTCAGTGTTCCAGTGCTGTTTATTTCCGACCTCCCTAATGTGATTTATTGTTAGCTTAAAAATGCTTGTTATAGACTCATTAAAATCAAACATCCAACATACTCTTCTGTACCTCTATGTTCCGATATAAAAAAAGAAATCCAAAAACTCAGATCTTTGGTCATTCTATTGTTTATACTGTACAAACTCTTGATTGACCAGATTCTCTTCTCCAAACAGAGAAATGCAAAGTCACGGGTGTATCTGACAATGTACGCCTCGACACAGACCCCGAAAAGTTGAGGTTTAGTTGCCATGAAAATGGAGACACTCTTTTGGGGAATGCAGAAGTGACATGCTTAGCAAACGGACAGTGGAGTGCTCCCTTCCCAACATGCGGAGGTGAATCTTTTCTTTCTTGCTGCTTTACAATACATCAACCTCAACGTCTTTCTTTTAGTATAGAGTAGTTATTCTGACTGTTTCATGGTGACTCAACTTTCATAAAATACACTGCAATCTGGACATATTTTCGCCTTGTTCATGACCTGAACATTAAAACTTGCATTAAGGTATGGTTTGTTGCAGAGCTGTGACAATAGACTGTATTTGATTTAAGCTAAGTGAACCTAGTAAAATGGCAGTGTGTATGTTTACAGATTTCTAAACCCTAAGATTGTTTATTTATTTGTGTGTTTTTCTTTTTACATTCTTTTAGCTCCTTCGGATTGTGGAAAACCAACACCCCTTGAAGATGGAGACATTGAGGGAACTGTTGGACACAGGTACAGGCACGGAGACTGGGTTAAATACACCTGTCCGAATTACTACAAAATGCAGGGTGATCCTCACAAAACCTGCACCAATGGTGAATGGATTGGACAGATGAGATGCCTCAGTAAGTTACAATTTCATTTACATTTTTTTATTCTGTGAGGTTTTTGGTATAAGGCAATATAACTTCCTGTCTGTTTACCAGTATGCTAGCTAGTAAGGCTTTGAATGTTGAGTATTGTAACAGAACAAGATACTGATTACATTTTGGACTATAGTTTTCAAGCCCTAAATATATTAGATTTATATATATTAGGGCTGTCAGTCGATTAAAATATTTAATCGCGATTAATCGCATGATTGTCCATAGTTAATCGCGATTAATCGCAAATTAATCGCACATTTTTTATCTGTTCTAAAAGTACCTTAGAGGAATATTTTTCAAGTTTTTAATACTCTTATCAACATATGAGTGGACAAATATGCTTTATGCTAATGTTTATTATCATTTGAACAATGACAAATATTCTCATGAATATTAAACACAACAACCTGGAACCTCTCTCATTCAATACAAATGGTGTGTGCGTGTGCGTGCGTGTGTGTGTGTGTGTGTGTGTGTGTGTGTGTGTGTGTGTGTGTGTGTGTGTGTGTGTGTGTGTGTGTGTGTGTGTGTGTGTGTGTGTGTGTGTGTGTGTGTGTGTGTGTGTGTGTGTGTGTGTGTGTGTGTGATCGTGATCGTTGGAGCTATGTGCAACTCAAGGCATATGCTCGAACGGGAGCTGCCTGGACGCTGCAATCATGTTGCTGCAATCATGAGTGTGCTGACTTCTCCTACAATGTCCCACTGTCTGCTTCCTGCATCAAGTCAAGTGCTCAGCGCAGTTGTGTGGATAGGGCGCTCCTCTGTTTTCATTTAAACAGCTCCTTATATCCGTTAGCGCAGCTAGCTAGCACCAGATGCTAACAACAACAATAGCCGCGTTCACACTGCGGAACGGTAATGCACGTAGGACTAAGGTCTCTCTCTCGCTCGCTCGCGCCACACATACACACACCCTCCCGGTCCTCCCGATGACCAGTCGGTGCCTGCCGGTGAGCGTGGAAGTGTGGTCTGCCACAAGCGGGCGGCAGGAGCGGGGCTGTCAGCATCAGCTTGTAGATGGTATTTTAAACTCGATGCGCTCTGAAACTACGGGGCGGCCGAGGAAAAAAAATACACATGCGTTAATCGCGTTAAAATAATTAGTGGCGTTAATTTTTTTTTTGCGTTAACGCGTTATTAACGCGTTAACTTGACAGCCCTAATATATATATATGAATCAGAATCAGAAACGGGTTTATTGCAAGGTAGGTTCACACATACAAGGAATTTGACATGATGTAATGGTGCATATACATAAAATATAAAACAAAAAAAATCTAATATAAAACAAAAAATCTTTAAGGACACTGTAATAAAATATAGTTAAATAGCAATACAAATAAATTAAATTAAATAAAGCAGTAATTTACAGTGAAATAGAGTGGAGTGAATTATAAAATATAGAAATAAGAATATGTGCAGTAAGCAGTATGAGCATTGTGTGCATTAATGTAATGCATATAGAGTCTACGTTGTGGCTGAGGTAAAGTGTCAGTGGTGGGGCCGGGCCTTGTTTAAGAGGCCGGTAGCGGAGGGGAAGGAACTGTTCAGGTGGCGAGAGGTTTTGGTCCTGATGGAGCGCAGCCTCCTGCCAGAGGGGAGGGGGTGAACAGTTTGTGTCCAGGGTGGAAGGGGTCGGCCACTATCTTCCCTGCCCGCCTCAGGGTTCTGGTAGCGTGCAGGCGTTATAGTCATATGCCATTAACAATGTACCTGCCCCTCTGAATGACTTTTAAGTATTAACAATATGCTGTGTATCCATTTTCCCTTGCAGAACCCTGCACTGTGAATAGTCAAGACATGACTACACATCATATTGACTTCAGACATGTTCAACAGAATAAAATGTATTCAACACCTGATGATACAATCGAGTTCAGGTGTACCAGTGGAACACATGACGGCGCAGTGGACATGCGTCAGAAATGTAATGATGGTGTGATCCTCCTTCCTACTTGCCACTAAAGCTTTTTAGTCAACTGGATGTGATGACCATGAACTAGCTGGACAAACATGTACGATTAACCAAAGTAAAGAGTTAGACCAGTTCTTTCCTAATCAAGTGTGTGTAACCCAGTGCTCTGTGTGGTCATTCTAATAAAACAAATATGTTGACTTGGTCAGATGTCTGCCTCTATTTATCAGATGAACTCTTTATCTTTCATGATGATATCCAAAATATTAATAAAGCACAATAAATGGCCAAACTGGGCCAAGTTTCCTAATAATGATTTTCCTTAAACATAAAGATAATTTTCCATGAATGTTTCTTCAACAGTTTTTAAGGAGCAGTTCCCCAGGAAACAGACATACATATTTCTCTTCGCTCCTGTAATGCACTTTATCAGTCTGTATTGTTTTGGTGTGCTGTAGAGATGTCTGCTTCTTCTTGAATATGATGCCACTAGATGCCACTCGGCTTGTGTTGCTCATAGCCTCAAATAGATACGTTTTGAATGTAGAATTTAAAAGCAGCGTTTCTTTCCGGAAATCTAAATAATTCGCAGTTGTGAGCAGTTTCATATAGGAAACTATTTTCTATATACCGAGCTACATTTGCCAACAAATAGACAAATAAATATTTTATAGTTGGATTTGTTCATTTTGAAAGTAAGAGTAATGTTCATTAAAAACTAGGCTTGCTGCCTGTAACACATCAAGGTCCTGGTAAGGAGTTTCAAGAAGTACACTTTTCCTGCTGGAGGTACACGTTACCATTATGATCATATTAACCCTGAACTGAAGCCATATCTTCACAATACACGTAATCTACTGTTGTATACTGTACATTTATACTTGTAAACTATACATGTGTACTGGTATACAGTAAGTATATACTGCAATATACTGTTAATATATACTGATCATACACACTGTTATATAATGTTATAAGTTGACCTAATTTCTGTAGTATTATAAGATATACAACATAAGCACCATAAAAAGAGAAGATATGGAACCTGAAACTTCAAAATCAGAAGGAGGAGGAAGACCTGTCGGCACATTGAACATTGAACATGAGATGTGTTGATGGTGTGATGCTCCTGCCCACTTGCCAGTGAAGGGGTTATTTCACTCAAAGTAACTGAATTGGCTGAATACCATTTGAATGCTAAATAAAAGTACAAAAATTGAGCATATATAAAAAATACACGTTCAATCAGTCTGTTTCCTTCCTTACTGTATATGTATTATGAGAAAATATGTAAATACTCCTTATTACCATCTATATTTTCCAACTCAAAGAATGTCATTGAGTAGATGATGACGATACTTTCTAGTATTATAAGTATTTGAAAGTATGTACCTTGCTTGCAAACAGTTTTTTTATTTAAAATGCCCCCTGTGCAGATGTGGGGAGAAGTACTCCGATCTTGTGCTTGAGTAAAAGTAGAAGTACCAGAGTTTAGGAATATTCTGTTACAAGTTAAAGTCCTGCATTCAACATGTTACTCAAGTAAAAGCACAAAAGTACTTAAATAGTACTAAAGTACAGTACTTTAGTAAATCTACTTAGTAACTGTATACCACTGCCCCTCTCCCATCACTGGTATGTCACTGTCTGTCAAACGAATACCCTTTGGTACATTGAGATGGCCTCGATGTTTTGAAGGTGTGATGACCCTGCTCTCTGCCAGTAAACGATTGAGCTAACTGGAAGTGACATGAGCTTGCTGGACAAACATGTTAATGATAAACCAGAGGAAAGAGATTGACAACATTTGTAGAACAGTTCATGCTATCTGCACAATTCAGTGCTTTATACACCAAAAGTTGTAATTTTGAAATATATTATTCCACAGACAGGAAGCCAGTGTACATTTATGAGAACTGGAGGGATATGGGTCTTTGTTGGGACCTCTTAGAGAGACATCATTACCGTATACGCCTATAGAAGGTAAAAGGGGAGGACAAGTTATTCTAAACCCTGGTCAGACTGTCGTCCTCAAATTTCGTGGACTTCTTTAAATAACTGAAACTTTATATTTTATTTGTTATACGTTCTCATATAACCTGCACCTAAATCATTGTTTGCAAACTTTGTATGCTGAAATTTATTAAATACTTATATATCAATACTGCAAAATACGGTGGAAAAACAATTTCCATATCAGGGTTGTTTTATAATACAAATAACATATATATAGGTAAACCAATCGGAGAGAGAGAGTGTGTGCGTGTGTGTGTGTGCGTGCGTGCGTGCGTGCGTGCGTGTTGTAAGGGGGAGGTACTCGTGTTCCTGAGACAGTTTCATTCAATTGTTTGTACTTTCCACTGTGTAGAAAGACTCGATTTAAGTAATTACAGAAGTACAGCTATTCCTGGATCCTCACAATGACATATTTTTACTTTCTTGGGTTCTTTATACTATGCCTTAAAATGGATACGTCTTTACAACAGGAAGGTAAGCAAGAGGGGGAATTATTTGTTATTTTAATTATTTATTAATCCCTCTGTTTCTCTATTATATATGAATAAAACCATATCCAGGACTTAATGTGAACCTATGTGTGAACTGAGTAACTCAATTGACTTGTTATATCAGACAAACCACTGAAAACTGGTTCTGTGATGGACAGTGCAACAATAAAATGTAAACTATATCTGCCACCACTGGAAGGAACGATAGTTACGGCTGTAACTACGGTTCTATGAGTCCCGGATGACCGCCAGAGGCGGTGCTTTAGCACTGGATATGTCCATCGCGCGCATGCGCAGCTCGAGTACCAATAACAACAAAGTCACCTGTGACCCACGTGACACCGGCTATATCAGCCGGTATTGTCAGAGGATCTGTTCCCCGAATCTTCTCGCGAGCACACAAGAATTCTGAGTGACAGGGAACTCTGGCGGTCATCCGGGACTCATAGAACCGTAGTTACAGCCGTAACTATCGTTCTATTTCGTCCCTACTGACCGCCAGAGGCGGTGCTTTAGCACTGGATGACTTATACCAACAATATCATGAAGAATCCAAGCCCTTGCTCACCACTGGAAGCAGCGGAGCTCGGCAAAAGGACCACGCCCAAAGAATGGGGAGTGGCGACATTGACCTGATGACAACTGGAGAATGTGCCAGAAGACGCCCACGATGCCGCGGCGCAGATGGTCTCCAGGGGCACCCCTCTCAGGGCAGCCCAATATGTTGAGACGCTCCTTGTAGAGTGGCATCTCAGCCTGATGGCAGGGGGCGGCCACTGGCCCCGTAAGCCTGTGAGATGGTATCGACAACCCAGTGGGGCAGCCACTGGTTAGAGGGCCTAACCTCCTTTAGTGCCGCCAGGGCAAACTCAAGAGTTGCTCCTCCTGCCGTATACAGGCAGTAGCCTTGATATACGCCCTTTGGGCACCCCGAGGGCACAGCAACTTCGATGTGCCGTACTCCTGGATGTCAAAGCGTGCCAGCTGGGCAGGCTGATTGAAGTGAGTTTGTGGAAGGACCCCGGGCGGGAATGCCACATTTGCCCAAAGGGCAACGCCTGAGAGTCTCACCTCGGGCATGTATTGTTTATGGAGAGGACATGCAACTCCCCGACTCGCTTCCCTGAGGCTATGGCAAGCAGAAATGCTGCCTTCGTGGGCAGCCACCTAAGCCCCACCTGGGCCAGGGGCTCGAAGGGAGGAGATGATAGGGCATCCGGCAGCAAGGGCAGGTCCCAAGCCGGAGCCCTCGGGGTGCAAGGGGGACGCTGCCGTAAAGCCCCTCTCATAAAGAGGGACACCGACCTGTGGCACCCCACCGTGGCGCCGTCGACCCGAACATGTCGGGCAGAATCGCAGCCACATAAATTCAGAGTGGAGTGAGAACGTCCACTATCTAGAAGGGACTGTTGTCTAAGCAACAATATACATGCTGTCCCCAAGGAACACGCACATTCTTGCCCCCCAGTTGGGGTAGAAAGTGCGTGAGTGCAAGCTGCACGGCCCGAAGCTCTAGCACGTTGACCCAGCGCGCACTCTGCTGGGCAGACCGCTGACCCTGAACGGTCCTGCCCTGCCGCACTGCACCCCACCCTGAGAGACATGCACCTATGGTGATGGTCTCCTGGCGAGATGGGATGGCGCCCATGGGCACGCCTACCAGGAGATAGGCCCTGCCCCTCCAGCGTGACGGAGAGTGGAGCAATGCTGCGACACCCTGACTTCACTGTGCCTGTGCCACTTGGTGTCCAAGTGAAGGCTGTTCAGCCACATCTGCATGGGGCACAACGACAGCGGGCCTAAGGGCCCAGCGGCCGAGGCAGCTGCCAGTCTGCCCAAGGGCCGGAGGAACTGAATATAAGGCACCCTCTTGCCCGGCCCACGTGGAAGTAGGCATCCCTCGGTTGAGAACCACTCCACCTGTGCGTATGCAGTAGTCAGCATATAGAATGGCAGCACCTTCAGGAATCTGTTGATTCCTCTGAGGTCCAAGATCGGGCGAAATCCGCCGACTTTCTTGCTCACGAGAAAGTATGCCGAGTAGAACCCCCTGGCTAAGCAGAGGGTCTTACTGGGTTGATTGCGTCCTTGGACAAAAGGACGGACAACTCTTGGCCCAGAGGTAGGGCCCCTGCCGGATCGCTGACGACTGTCAATTAGACCCAGCCGAAGGCTAGGGGCCGGAGCTGCGGTCCGTACCCCTGGGTTAAGGTGAAAACCACCCAAGGGATGGAAGTACAGACTGCCCAGAAACTGAGCTGCTGCTGGGAAAGCAGCCGCCGACCACCCCCGGGATTTCAGAGCCCAGTCCCCCGGACCCTGGAGCCTCTTGGGGGGTTCCGGTAAGGCTCTGGGGCACGAGGCCGCCTGGAAGGCGGGCGACATGGGGCACGAAAGTCATTGGGAGGCGGTTGAGTGGGCCGCTAAGACCTCTGCAGACCACCCCTGTAATCCGGCGGCTGAGTGCGGCTGCTAGAGCGGCCCCTGGGCCTGCTGGGAGTGGGCACAGGTCTGCGAGGACCCGAGTGCTGCTGCCTGGTCTGCCTAGCTTGGGCGGCAGCTGATCTAAACAGCTCCCCTGGCTCGACTGGTACGCTACGGAGGACTCTCCGTCAACCGAAGGAGGTGCGTCAGCCGAAGGAGGGGCGCCAACCGAAGGAGGGGCGCCAACCGAAGGAGGGGGGGGGGGGGGCAGGTGGCCCGCTAGCAGCCCCTACAACGGGCCCAGGCTGAAGGGCCAAGAGGCGACTTCATCATGCCCCTATCGGCAGCTAGCCGATCCACTTTTAGCCGAGACACTTTAGAGGACTACTCGCCGAACAGAAAGAGGGATGTAATTACACCCACGTTACAGGCAGAGGGAGCGGGAGCGAGAGCACTGCCTTCACCTGGCTGGATTAATAAACACGGCAGTTCAGCGTTTACCAGGAGCGGGGGCGAGAACACTGCCGGCTGAGTTAGAGACGAATGCCAGATGCAGCATAACCGGGAGCGGGTGCGGGAACACAGCCTTCACCCGCTACCTGCTTAACGGAAAAAAGGGCAGTTCCGCATCTACCAGGAGCGGGGGCGAGAACACTACCTTCACTGGTTGAGTTAGAGACGAATGCCAGATGTAGCGTAACCGGGAGCGGGTGCGGGAATACAGCCTTCACCAGCTACCTGCTTAACAGAAAGAGTAGAGCCGCGCCGCTACTCGCCCAACAGAAATAGGGATGTAATTACACCCACGTTACCGGCAGAGGGAGCGGGAGCGAGATCACTGCCTTCACCTAGCTGGATTAGTAAATAAGGCAGTTTACCAAGAGCGGGGGCGAGAACACTGCCTTCACTGGCTGAGCTAGAGGCGAGTGCCAGATGCAGCGTAACCGGGAGCGGGTGCGGGAACACAGCCTTCACCAGCTACCTGCTTAACGGAAACCAGGCAGTTTAGCGTCTACCAGGAGCGGGGGCGAGAACACTGCCTTCACTGGTTAAATTAAGACGAATGCCAGATGCAGCGTAACCGGGAGCGGGTGCAGGAACACAGCCTTCACCAGCTACCTGCTTAACGGAATAAACAAGGAAGTTTAGCGTCTACCAGGAGCGGGGGCGAGAACACTGCCTTCACTGGTTAAATTAAAGACGAATGCCAGATGCAGCGTAACCGGGAGCGGGTGCGGGAACACAGCCTTCACCAGCTACCTGCTTAACGGAATAAACAAGGAAGTTTAGCGTCTACCAGGAGCGGGGGCGAGAACACTGCCTTCACTGGTTAAATTAAAGACGAATGCCAGATGCAGCGTAACCGGGTGCGGGTGCGAGAACACAGCCTTCACCAGCTACCTGCTTAACGGAGAAACAAGGCAGTTCCGCGTCTACCAGGAGCGGGGGCGAGAACACTGGCTTCACTGGTTGAGTTAGAGACGAATGCCAGATGCAGTGTAACCGGGAGCGGGTGCGGGAACACAGCCTTCACCAGCTACCTGCTTAACAGAAAAACAAGGCAGTTTGGCGTCTACCAGGAGCGGGGGCGAGAACTGCCTTCACTGGTTGAGTTAGAGACGAATGCCAGATGCAGTGTAACCGGGAGCGGGTGCGGGAACACAGCCTTCACCGGCTACCTGCTTAACGGAAAAACGAGGCCGTTTGGCGTCCACCAGGAGTGGGGGCGAGAACTGCCTTCACTGGTTAAGTTAGAGTCGAACGCCAGATGCAGCGTAACCGGGAGCGGGTGCGGGAACACAGCCTTCACCAGCTACCTGCTGAACGGGAAGAGTAGAGCGGTGCTACTACTCGCCGAACAGAAAAAGGGATGTAGCTACATCCGCATTACCGGTAGAGGGAGCGGGAGCGAGAGCACTGCCTTCACCTAGCTGGGTAAAATAAAGAAGCTTAACAGTATACGCAAGACGTTAGCCGAGCGGCTGCTGCTAACGATCAAGCGAGATCAAGTCAAATAACACACATGTTTAAGACCAGATAACTAGCTTCTAAAGAAGAGAATAGCACATAGCCGTAGTTACAGCAGTAACCATGGCCAGGGCTCACACGGCATCTAACCGTAGTTACAGTAGTAACTATGGCCAGTACTTACACGGCTTAGGACCGTAGTTACAGTCGTAACTCTGGCCAGTACTTGCACGGCTTGGGACCGTAGTTACAGTAGTAACTATGGCCAGTACTTACACAGCATAGAGCCGTAGTTACAGTAGTAACTCTGGCCAGTACTTGCACGGCTTGGAACCTTAGTTACAGTAGTAACTATGGCCAGTACTTACATGGTTTAGAACCGTAGTTACAGTAGTAACTATGGCCAGTACTTACACAGCATAGAGCCGTGGTTACGGTATTGCCTATGGCCAGTACGTGCACGGCTTGGAACCGTAGTTACAGTAGTAACTATGGCCAGTACTTACGGCTTAACCCCGTAGTTACAGTATTAACTATGGCCAGTACTTACACAGCTTGGAACCGTAGTTACAGTAGTAATTATGGCCAGTACTTACGGCTCAGAACCTTAGTTACAATAGTAACTGTGGCTGGTGCCTAAAAGTGTCAGCCAACGGCTGGCCACTAGACAATATAATATTGGGAGGATGAAATCCTCCTTAATGGCCATACATGCAGAGCACACAGCACACACAGTGAAGATTGTTCTCTGCATATCGTCCTAGTGCTAGGAGTATAGTACTAGGAGCAGTAAATACAACGATATAGCAACCCAGTCTCACGGCATTTCGTGTTCACCAACACGATTTTTAATCTATTGATTCGTGTTCACCAACACGATTTGCCCCTTTTTTTCGTGTTACACAGCACGACTTTTTTCGTGTTGCACAGCACGAATTTAAAAGCAATGTATTTCTACTGCCTGCAGCACGTCTTTTGTGTGGTTCATAAAAACATGTTCTTAGTCAATATCAAGCCACAAGTATTGCTTTTATTTTAAATCGTATAATTTCGGACTTTTGTTGCCGTCTGTGATGAAAAGAAATGGGGCTCAGAGCCTCAGGATACTGAAATCTGTATTTTTTAAATCTTGTTTTCCTTCTAATTTGTTATTCTTTTCAAAATAACACACTGTTATTTACTCACCAATAACACACAATTGTCCTTGCTTTTATTTATTGGTTTAATTCAATAATCTCGGGCTTTTTTGACGTCCGTCAGGGACTGAATTTCAAAATAAAAATAACCGGAAACAGACGTAGGCCTATAAGGGACATTTCGAGCATCATCGACTTTGCGCTGTCATCGAGGTGAGGATGGCTGAAGACACTACACTACCCATAATCCCCAGATATCGTTTAGGACTACAGTCCACGTGATTAAACTTCAAATCGGGATTGGATGTTGGATTGGCAGTGCGTCAAGGTTACGGAATCGAAGCTGGATCGATCCGTCGAACGCCCCCCCCCCCCCCCCAAAATGATCTATGGGGCGTCTCGATTGGGAACGTTTTCGTTTTTCCAACAATTAGAAGTTGCCAGTATTAAACACCAATTATTAAACAATTGAAATGAACCGATTAAACATCTCTCTGACACAGTTTAAACGCATTTCAAGTGGAAGAATTGTTCGTGTCTCCTCTTCGTGTCCCGGGAAGCCGGAAGCTGTATTATTTTCAAAAAATAGAAATAAAAAAATATTTTTTTTAACCATAACGGGTACTTTACACAACATTGATTCAAATGTATCCTTGTTTTAATCCTTGTTTTATTTATGTTAAATTGTTGTTGTCGGTTAATTTTCCATTTTATTTATTTTGGTTTAAGATATCATTAGTTTTTTTTATTATTATCATGCTAGATGTTTAAACTTTTCTGTATTTTATAAGGCAATATATACTTTTTTTTCCGTAGGCTACTTAGGTTATTAAAGAGTTATCGTGTCAAAATACAGGAAATGTATTAATATTTTTATATTATGTATTAATATTTAATATTTTAATGCAAAGTCACGGGTGTATCTGACAATGTACGCCTCGACACAGACCCCGAAAAGTTGAGGTTTAGTTGCCATGAAAATGGAGACACTCTTTTGGGGAATGCAGAAGTGACATGCTTAGCAAACGGACAGTGGAGTGCTCCCTTCCCAACATGCGGAGGTGAATCTTTTCTTTCTTGCTGCTTTACAATACATCAACCTCAACGTCTTTCTTTTAGTATAGAGTAGTTATTCTGACTGTTTCATGGTGACTCAACTTTCATAAAATACACTGCAATCTGGACATATTTTCGCCTTGTTCATGACCTGAACATTACAACTTGCATTAAGGTATGGTTTGTTGCAGAGCTGTGACAATAGACTGTATTTGATTTAAGCTAAGTGAAATTAGTAAAATGGCAGTGTGTATGTTTACAGATTTCTAAACCCTAAGATTGTTTATTTATTTGTGTGTTTTTCTTTTTACATTCTTTTAGCTCCTTTGGATTGTGGAAAACCAACACCCCTTGAAGATGGAGACATTGAGGGAACTGTTGGACACAGGTACAGGCACGGAGACAGGGTTAAATACATCTGTCCGAATTACTACAAAATGCAGGGTGATCCTCACAAAACCTGCACCAATGGTGAATGGATTGGACAGATGAGATGCCTCAGTAAGTTACAATTTCATTTACATTTTTTTATTCTGTGAGGTTTTTGGTATAAGGCAATATAACTTCCTGTCTGTTTACCAGTATGCTAGCTAGTAAGGCTTTGAATGTTGAGTATTGTAACAGAACAAGATACTGATTACATTTTGGACTATAGTTTTCAAGCCCTAAATATATTAGATTTATATATATGAATCAGAATCAGAAACGGGTTTATTGCAAGGTAGGTTCACACATACGAGGAATTTGACATGATGTAATGGTGCATATACATAAAATATAAAACAAAAAAAATATAATATAAAACAAAAAATCTTTAAGGACACTGTAATAAAATATAGTTAAATAGCAATACAAATAAATTAAATTAAATAAAGCAGTAATTTACAGTGAAATAGAGTGGAGTGAATTATAAAATATAGAAATAAGAATATGTGCAGTAAGCAGTATGAGCATTGTGTGCATTAATGTAATGCATATAGAGTCTACGTTGTGGCTGAGGTAAAGTGTCAGTGGTGGGGCCGGGCCTTGTTTAAGAGGCCGGTAGCGGAGGGGAAGGAACTGTTCAGGTGGCGAGAGCTTTTGGTCCTGATGGAGCGCAGCCTCCTGCCAGAGGGGAGGGGGGTGAACAGTTTGTGTCCAGGGTGGAAGGGGTCGGCCACTATCTTCCCTGCCCGCCTCAGGGTTCTGGTAGCGTGCAGGCGTTATAGTCATATGCCATTAACAATGTACCCGCCCCTCTGAATGACTTTTAAGTATTAACAATATGCTGTGTATCCATTTTCTCTTGCAGAACCCTGCATTGTGAATAGCCAAGACATGACTACACATCATATTGACTTCAGACATGTTCAACAGAATAAAATGTATTTAAAACCTGATGATACAATCGAGTTCAGGTGTACCAGTGGAACACATGTCGGCGCAGTGGACATGCGTCAGAAATGTAATGATGGTGTGATCCTCCTTCCTACTTGCCACTAAAGCTTTTTAGTCAACTGGATGTGATGACCATGAACTAGCTGGACAAACATGTACGATTAACCAAAGTAAAGAGTTAGACCAGTTCTTTCCTAATCAAGTGTGTGTAACCCAGTGCTCTGTGTGGTCATTCTAATAAAACAAATATGTTGACTTGGTCAGATGTCTGCCTCTATTTATCAGATGAACTCTTTATCTTTCATGATGATATCCAAAATATTAATAAAGCACAATAAATGGCCAAACTGGGCCAAGTTTCCTAATAATGATTTTCCTTAAACATAAAGATAATTTTCCATGAATGTTTCTTCAACAGTTTTTAAGGAGCAGTTCCCCAGGAAACAGACATACATATTTCTCTTCGCTCCTGTAATGCACTTTATCAGTCTGTATTGTTTTGGTGTGCTGTAGAGATGTCTGCTTCTTCTTGAATATGATGCCACTAGATGCCACTCGGCTTGTGTTGCTCATAGCCTCAAATAGATACGTTTTGAATGTAGAATTTAAAAGCAGCGTTTCTTTCCGGAAATCTAAATAATTCGCAGTTGTGAGCAGTTTCATATAGGAAACTATTTTCTATATACCGAGCTACATTTGCCAACAAATAGACAAATACATATTTTATAGTTGGATTTGTTCATTTTGAAAGTAAGAGTAATGTTCATTAAAAACTAGGCTTGCTGCCTGTAACACATCAAGGTCCTGGTAAGGAGTTTCAAGAAGTACACTTTTCCTGCTGGAGGTACACGTTACCATTATGATCATATTAACCCTGAACTGAAGCCATATCTTCACAATACACGTAATCTACTGTTGTATACTGTACATTTATACTTGTAAACTATACATGTGTACTGGTATACAGTAAGTATATACTGCAATATACTGTTAATATATACTGATCATACACACTGTTATATAATGTTATAAGTTGACCTAATTTCTGTAGTATTATAAGATATACAACATAAGCACCATAAAAAGAGAAGATATGGAACCTGAAACTTCAAAATCAGAAGGAGGAGGAAGACCTGTCGGCACATTGAACATTGAACATGAGATGTGTTGATGGTGTGATGCTCCTGCCCACTTGCCAGTGAAGGGGTTATTTCACTCAAAGTAACTGAATTGGCTGAATACCATTTGAATGCTAAATAAAAGTACAAAAATTGAGCATATATAAAAAATACACGTTCAATCAGTCTGTTTCCTTCCTTACTGTATATGTATTATGAGAAAATATGTAAATACTCCTTATTACCATCTATATTTTCCAACTCAAAGAATGTCATTGAGTAGATGATGACGATACTTTCTAGTATTATAAGTATTTCAAAGTATGTACGTTGCTTGCAAACAGTTTTTTTATTTAAAATGCCCCCTGTGCAGATGTGGGGAGAAGTACTCCGACCTTGTGCTTGAGTAAAAGTAGAAGTACCAGAGTTTAGGAATACTCTGTTACAAGTTAAAGTCCTGCATTCAACATGTTACTCAAGTAAAAGCACAAAAGTACTTAAATTGTACTAAAGTACAGTACTTTAGTAAATCTACTTAGTAACTGTATACCACTGCCCCTCTCCCATCACTGGTATGTCACTGTCTGTCAAACGAATACCCTTTGGTACATTGAGATGGCCTCGATGTTTTGAAGGTGTGATGACCCTGCTCTCTGCCAGTAAACGATTGAGCTAACTGGAAGTGACATGAGCTTGCTGGACAAACATGTTAATGATAAACCAGAGGAAAGAGATTGACTGTTTGTAGAACAGTTCATGCTATCTGCACAATTCAGTGCTTTATACACCAAAAGTTGTAATTTTGAAATATATTATTCCACAGACAGGAAGCCAGTGTACATTTATGAGAACTGGAGGGATATGGGTCTTTGTTGGGACCTCTTAGAGAGACATCATTACCGTATAAGCCTATAGAAGGTAAAAGGGGAGGACAAGTTATTCTAAACCCTGGTCAGACTGTCGTCCTCAAATTTCGTGGACTTCTTTAAATAACTGAAACTTTTTTTATATTTTATTTGTTATACTTACTCATATAACCTGCACCTAAATCATTGTTTGCAAACTTTGCATGCTAACATTTATTAAATACTTATATATCAATACTGCAAAATACGGTGGAAAAACTATTTCCATATCAGGGTTGTTTTATAATACAAATAACATATATATAGGTAAACCAATCGGAGAGAGAGAGTGTGTGTGTGTGTGTGTGTGTGTGTGTGTGTGTGTGTGTGTGTGTGCGTGCGTGCGTGCGTGCGTGCGTGCGTGCGTGCGTGTGTGCGTGCGTGCGTGTTGTAAGGGGGAGGTACTCGTGTTCCTGAGACAGTTTCATTCAATTGTTTGTACTTTCCACTGTGTAGAAAGACTCGATTTAAGTAATTACAGAAGTACAGCTATTCCTGGATCCTCACAATGACATATTTGTACTTTCTTGGGTTCTTTATACTATGCCTTCAAATGGATACGTCTTTACAACAGGAAGGTAAGCAAGAGGGGGAATTATTTGTTATTTTAATTATTTATTAATCCCTCTGTTTCTCTATTATATATGAATAAAACCATATCCAGGACTTAATGTGAACCTATGTGTGAACTGAGTAACTCAATTGACTTGTTATATCAGACAAACCACTGAAAACTGGTTCTGTGATGGACAGTGCAACAATAAAATGTAAACTATATCTGCCACCACTGGAAGGAACCAGCAATGAACCTGCAGTTAAAAAAAACAAAAAAACAGCAACAGATGTTAGACCACCATGCCCTCCCACACCCCATTGTTACAGGCTGCATCCACTCTACGGCTTTTTAATTAGCCTTTTCCTAAATACATTTGTATTCTTGCTTATGTGTATTATGCAACAAAGATAATATGTTCAGCATCCAAAAACTGAATTGTTGCTCATTAAAGGGTGATCTTATTTTTCTTTATTGGAGACTAGTATTCATTTCTAAATGGTTTGTTTCACTTTATTTTAAGTATTATTATTTACAGTTTAACTGAAAATTCAAGGGAAATTGTCATTCAGTTTATTTCTGTTTCATTTCCTAAATTATTTTTTTAAAACGCTACATTTAAATGTTTTTGGGGTTATGTTTGTTGGGAGCCCCACACCTCTGTGTGAACGTAAGTAAAAACTGAGTAATGCAGTGTACTGGTGACACTTCCCAATAAATATAGGTTCTGACGGATAATGTGTTTATTTTCCAACAAATACAGCAATAACATGTCAACTACAACTGCTAGGGCTGAAAGGAACCAGCTATGTACCTGCTAATAAAGACACGTTTCTACCTGGTGACCAAGTGACAGTAAATTGTGGAGACAAGCACTGGATTGTTAGTCATCAACAGGCCTCAGTAGTAACTACATGCAAAGAGGACGGATTGTGGACTATCAGACCTGAATGAACAATTATGTTATTCTTCCAATAATTGACACTCAAAAACTCTATACATTTTTAATTGTTTTGGGTTATGTTTGTTTCAGCACAACAGTGTCCAATAATCAACGTGGACGAGCAAGTCCACGTGAATGGGAACATTGAGGAAGCAACCTTTGGCAATGTAGTTCGATTCAGCTGCAAGTCCAGCTCTCAAGTGCTGTTTGGGTCAGCCGAGATGTATTGTGATGAAAATGGAGAGTGGGTGGGCAAATCTCCAACATGCAAAGGTATTGCACCGTGTGAAAACAGGAAGCACAAAGTGTCTCATGTTGAGAAATAAACTGATAATAGAGGTAGACAGACACACATACACTATTAATTAATTAATAGTTAAACATAACAAAAAGCACATAATGACCACCATGTAAAAAAAGCAAAATATGTAATACCACCACGCCCCTCCAGTCGTTCAAGGCGCATTCCACACTATGGCTTTTTCATTTGCCTTTTCCTTAAAGGTCCCCTATTATACTGTTTTTCATCAATATGATACAGGTCTCAGTCATATACAAAACATGTCTCTGAAGTGTGTGGCTCCAAACACCAAACAGATCATTGTAGCATCCCATAATCCTCTCTGTTTCAGCCCTGTTTCAAAAGTGCTGATTCTCTGTCTGTTACTTTAGAATCTGAAAATAAGAAGCCACTCCCCACGCCCCTGTGAGAGATATTTGGTTAAAAAAAAAATGGAGCTCTAGGAGGAGATTCAGGTGATAAGGTGGGGTGGGGGGGTTACCTTGGTTGGTGATTGGCTAATGGTTACACCAGAGGCCTGCATCGGGTCGGGTACCCGACGGGTGACCCGCAAAAAAGGTGATTCGCGGGTGCTATTTTTTCAAACGCTTTTTTCCGGGTTCGGTTCTGGGTAAAACAAAGATGATGCGGGTCGGGTCGCGGGTATTGCATAATAAATATATTAAAATAATAATAATTTAGTTTAATGTTTAAATCCTCAGACTTCTCCCCCGCGGGACCGCGCATAATCATAACCTCTGCAGCGCATCAATCTGCTGCTGTGCGCGCCACATTTGAAATGGCTGAGGTGAAGCTCTCTAGTGGAGAATACAGCATTTTCAATAACACTTCCTCAAGAGCGAAATCCAACGTCTGGGAGGCTTTTGGTGTCATCCTAGATGGAGAAAATAACCAACATCCCACGCTTTTTGAGACAAATATGCCACTGCATGTGTTAATAATTGCACGTTTTCACTACTCATATATAGGCTATGCGGGTTCGGGTCGGGTTGCGGATCTTGTGCCGACGGGTCGGGTCGGGTTGCGGAACTAATTGGCAATATGTGCGGGTAGCGGGGCGGGTTCGGTATTGCACGTCGCGGGTGCGAGGCGGGAGAGGGTCTTGAAAATCAGACCCGTGCAGGACTCTGGGTTACACAAGCCAATAACTTGTGCAATTGGCTTGTAAAGTGGCCGAAACCTGATCAGCTCATTTTCCGACAGGTTTTTATATAAATGGATCAGGACAAAAAGTGAGCAAATCTTTTTTCCTGAAACTTTCAGAATCTCTTTATACAGTATAAACATATTATACATGTTTATGTATAAAAGACATGAAAAGACATTGCATAATAGGTGACCTTTCGGAAATCTTTATTCTTGCTCGTGTATTATTCAACAGAGATAATATGTACAGCACCCGAGATTGAAAATGGTGAAGTGCTTGAACAAATCCAAGAGTACAAAGAACATCAAATCCTGGAGTTTCGGTGTGATCGCTCATTTACACGTGCTGATGCCAGATCTCCAAAATGCACAAAGCAAGGAGCAAGAGTAGAATGGAGCCCCACACCTCTGTGTGAACGTAAGTAAAAACTGAGTAATGCAGTGTACTGGTGACACTTCCAATAAATATAGGTTCTGATGGATAATGTGTTTATTTTCCAACATATACAGCAATAACATGTCAACTACAACTGCTAGGGCTGAAAGGAACCAGCTATGTACCTGCTAATAAAGACACGTTTCTACCTGGTGACCAAGTGACAGTAAATTGTGGAGACACGCACTGGATTGTTAGTCATCATCAACGGGTGTCAGTAGTAACTACATGCAAAGAGGACGGATTGTGGACTATCAGACCTGAATGCCAAGGTAGGACACTGCTGTGAATGCTGTTTTATTTGTTTATATTTCATAAGCTCGATTACTTGAGGTTACGTGCAGCAAACGAGTCCCACATGTGTCTTGGGACAGTCAACGGCCGCACACATTGAAATTGGGTTATATGGCACGTTATAGGTGCGAGAGAGGCTACACGAGGAAAGATGACAGCAACGACATGGCCACATGCACCCGAGATGGATGGCACCCAAATCCACTTTGTGAAGGTATTGTGAAGTAAACCTTATGTGTATAAGATATCTGTTATTTTGTTTCCATACTTGGCTATAGGGGGGGAGTTTTTACTATATAGTTTACTGTTTACTGTAAAAGCTACTTTTAAAAAAAAGAGTCCCATGAACTAAGTGCAGCTAAGCACAGGAACAGTCAGGAATTTACTTCTTTTTTTTTAAAAACACTTAGCACAATTCACAAAACCACACACCCAAAGTGCAAACACTTCATATATCCTGCAGAATTATTAGCTATACTCAAAACTACATAAACACTTATCAAAACCTAACCTTTGCAACAAATTGCACACACTAACTTTATACAGTTCTCGATTGCTAACACACTACAATTCTACATAAAGCACAATTATTTTAACTGACACTCAAAGAGCAAAACTCAAGAACTCAAATCTCTAAAACTCTAAACACGTTTTCAGCTTTTCACAGAATTTTCAAATCAACATGGCACTTTTTGCAAACCTCTGCACACGTTTCTCCACATAAGACACAGGAATCTGACATGAAGTCACGTGTTAGCAGGTTTAAAACACTGATATTCAAAATGCCTCACATATGGACCAATGATCAAGAAACACGTTCCACCTGACCAAACACCTGATAGCATAATTGTTGGCTCATCAATCAGGATGTTAGCACTATGAGAAGACCACAGGTGAGTACTTTCTTACAGCAACAATGGAAGCCACCATGGAAGCAAGAAGAAGAGCTGGGCTGAGAGTGAGAGGAGGAGGAAGAGGTGGGTGAGAGTGAGAGGAGGAGGAAGAGGTGGGTGAGAGTGAGAGGAGGAGGAAGAGGTGGGTGAGAGTGAGAGGAGGAGGAAGAGGTGGGTGAGAGTGAGAGGAGGAGGAAGAGGTGGGTGAGAGTGAGAGGAGGAGGAAGAGGTGGGTGAGAGTGAGAGGAGGAAGAATGAGAGGTAGAGCTGGAGGGAGAGGACGTGGACAAAGAAGAATACTCTCTAATGAAATGAAATGTTATCAACCATGGTTTGACGATGAGAGAGGCTGGACACAGGGTTCAGCCTAATCTAAGCCGATTTACTGTCACCTCTGTAATCCGGACACTTAGACTTGAAAACAGGTTAGTTACCAGTTTTTAGCTCTGCATAATTCATGATATATCAGTGCTTATATCTGTTGTGTGAAACGTATTTACTTCATTACTGTAATTGAATTGTTGGCATGTTGATACTATAACTGTACACACATCCTGCACAATGTATTGTGGTAAACTCACTTTTATGCAACACAGACACTGACCGACCACTATGTCTTTGGTGTTTATCTGAAGGACTGAGAAACAAAGAGGTGGAAGGCTAAGGATTTTCAATGAGGCAGGAAGCAGCAGTTACAAACTGGGTTTTGGCAAACAATGCATCCCACTTAGAGAGATCCGAAGCATAGTAGCTATGTGCTGAGATGCAGAGTAAACAGAGTTATGCAAAGTACTCGTAATAGCACATTGTAAGACTTTGGACGCATTCCCACAATGTCAGTGAGGGCTTTGGTCTGCCACTGTCAAAAGTGCTTAAGGACACTCAATTTGATCCCTTGATGCACACTATCAGTAACTCAGCATTTTTGCAGGGAGCTTTGTGAAGTTATAAAATAGATACAACCAGCCTTTTGCTTACACCTTTGCTGTAGCTCTATGGTGTTGCCAGGGTTTCTGCTCTGGTCACATGACTGAACACTATGAATACTCTTTTAAACACATGTAGCCTCTCACACTCAAGGCTCACATATTGGTATTAGGCCAAAATAAAAAGGGATCATCCCCACTAAAACTACATATCATTATATATATTTTAATTCCTGTGCTTATCTTTTAGTCTACAGTGCATACACATATAGAGTATATTTATGTTTTCGTTTGAGAATGGTTGTCACTTCCTCAAATCAAATCAAGTTTTATTTATATAGCACATTTATAAACGATTTGTGGTCGAGCCAAAGTGCTGTACATAAAACAATCACAATCCAGTACCTGAACTGTATGATATACTTTTTAGAAGTTCTAGGTTGTGGCACAGCACCAAGCATTGCCGATGGAGACCTCAAGTACGCCAGGAAAAGTAATAACAGCCATAATGAAATGGTTAAATACATGTGCCAGGCATACTACACCATGGAGGGAGAGCCTTACAAAACCTGCGTCAATGGTGTATGGACTGGACACATGAGATGCATCCGTAAGTTACAGGTTCTTCTTTAAATAACATGTGCAATATAACAGAAAATCAAACTTCATTTTAAAATGGTTAGTCGTTGCATTTTGTAATTTCATTGGAAACCTAATAGATGAAATCCATTTATGCAACATGTCATTTGTGTCTGACCTACGTTCATGGCAATAACAGAGTACGAAATATGGAAAGCTGTTTTAGCATTTGAGCTGTGTGGCCCTTTTATTTAACCTCCTCTGCCAGAGTTTAAACTGTTCAACAAAAGAGGAATAGTTTGTAAACAGTTGGGTGCCAAGAGGCAATGTGTCCCAAA
The DNA here is from genome assembly GCF_902827115.2 of Pseudochaenichthys georgianus. Taxonomy (NCBI): domain Eukaryota; kingdom Metazoa; phylum Chordata; class Actinopteri; order Perciformes; family Channichthyidae; genus Pseudochaenichthys; species Pseudochaenichthys georgianus. The sequence continues at coordinate 26,797,845 of NC_047506.1, read as the reverse complement.
TAAACTGTCAGTTTATTGTCACATTAGCAACCAAGCTAAGCTCCCAAGCTAACAGAGGGCTATATTTATGTAAGTATTTATGTATATTTATATAATTCCAGGGGGAGAGTGAATGGCACAGTACAGAGCAAATAGAAATAAGGTCAGAGAGTTAGTTTGAATTACTTGTGCTGGGCCTGCTGGCTGGCATGTAAGCAATCAGCTCTCCAATTATTTTAGCTCACCAACTAGCCCTCTAAATCGCTATTGCTCAACATTGGCAAAAGTTGTAAATGCAGTATGCTTTAGTCATTCATGCTATGTTGATTGTCTCTTGCAGAACCCTGTACCGTGAATGAAGACGACAATAGACACAATAACATTACCTTTAAATATAATGGCGGTACATATTTCACTCATGATGAAATAATTGAGTTTAAGTGTGCCAGAGGAATACCTGTTGGTTCAGTATCATTACTTCAGAGGTGTAATAGTGGTGTTATTGTCTTGCCTACTTGCCAAGAGTTTTAGCCAACAGTAGATCAAAGTAAAAAACGGATTATGCAGAGTTTTGAACTGATTCCGTCTCCTCTTTGATGTTGTAAACTGTATAAATGTTAAAACATACATGATCTCTTTCTCTTTTCTGCCTCCTAAATACAGTCTGTAGCATACCATGAGTAAAAAGAAACGATTAGAATTTAGCCAGTGTAGAAATAAAATTCGGTATGGATTGGAAGTCAATGGGTCTCATGAAATGAAAGCTATTGCAAAGAAATTTGACTTTTCAATAAACAGCATATTTTTCAAAGATATTATACAAAGATATATACAATTAAATTAAAGCATTAAACATATACACTGAACAAAAATATAAACGCAACACTTTTGTTTTTGCTCCCATTTTTCATGAGATGAACTCTAAAACATTTTCTATATACACAAAATAACCATTTATCTCAAATATTGTTCACAAATCTGTGATAGTGAGCACTTCTCCTTCACCTCACAGGTGTGGCATATCAAGATGCTGATTAGACAGCATGATTATTGCACAGGTGTGCCTTAGGCTGGCCACAGTGCAACACATCTCCTTCGCATAGAGTTGATCAGGTTGTTGATTGTGGCCCGTGGAATGCTGGTCCACTCCTCTTCAATGGCTGTGCGAAGTTGCTGGATATTGGCAAGAACTGGAACACGCTGTCGTATACGCCGATCCTGAGCATCCCAAACATGCTCAATGGGTGACATGTCCCGTGAGTATGCTGGCCATGGAAGAACTGGGATGTTTTTTGCCTCCAGGAATTGTGTACAGATCCTTGCAACATGGGGCCGTGCATTATCATGCTGCAACATGAGATGATGGTCGTGGATGAATGGCACAACAATGGGCCTCAGGATCTCGTCACGGTACCTCTGTGCATTCACAATGCCATCAATAAAATGCACCTGTGTTCATCGTCCATAACATACGCCTGCCCATACCATAACCCCCCACCACCACGGGCCACTCGATTCACAACATTACCCTAACCCCAGATACTGACTGGTTTTCAGACCCACCCAATAAAGCAAAACTGCACGTTTCAGAGTGGCCTTTTATTGTGGCCAGCCTAAGGCACACCTGTGCAATAATCATGCCGTCTAATCAGCATCTTGATATGCCACACCTGTGAGGTGGGATGGATTATCTCGGCAAGGGAGAAGTGCTCACTATCACAGATTTTTTTCAGATTTGTGAACAATATTTGAGAGAAATGGTTATTTTGTGTATATAGAAAATGTTTTAGATCTTTGAGTTCATCTCAGGAAAAATGGGAGCAAAAACAAAAGTGTTGCATTTATATTTTTGTTCAGTGTATGAAAAATAAAGAGATGTATCCAATGTTTAGTTTAGTCAAATGATATTGAATTGATTTCAAGTTCCCATAATGTAGGAGCTTATTTTCAATTTAAAAACTTCAGATTTCAGATCCTATTTAGTAATTTAATGCTGCATTGTTTTACACGAAATGGTTCATATGACATGAAAGCTTATAAACATATTTAAGACTTTAACCACCATCCAATTAAAATTAGAATGCCATAATTGTTATACAATTCTGCATTGACATGGAGACATTTAGGTCTATTGATAGGGAAGCTATTTAAAAGATGCAATAATCTTAATACAATGACGAACATCATTGTATATATAATTCATTCGACCAATGCTTTAACATACCTCATTGTAGAGTGCTTTGTTAACAGTGCTAACAATTACATTAGGTGGCTACAACTTCCCACCTGGGAGCAAGTTACCCTGAATTTCATTCAAACACCCACCTGTTCAGCCTCATTTCAGTATAAAACCCATTAGATAGAAGAAACTGGCCCGTGTATAAGAAACATATCCATTTTAATATTTACAAGGAAATCGTGGAAACGCAATAGTGAAAAAAGAAGAAGAAAAAAACTCAAACTATACAAAAAATTATATTTTCTGAAGCACAAGAATGAGATGATAAAATGAAGATTTAAAAGCCTGTATTTACAACACAATAGAGAGTGTGTTTGCCAGCATCTGAATGGCCCTGAGAGGATCCACAATATCTTGGAGCTTGTCCTTTCTGAGAACCCAATCCGGTGCAAATCTGAAAAACAAACAGGATGTCAGTTACCACTGCAAAACACATGAAATCTGTGAATCTCAGACAAATACTGTACATAGACACATTAAAAACTTACTTTGGCACAGGGCGGGATTTACGAGGCGTAGCTGGAAAGAAAAAGCTCCCGTTGATTGATGCGTTCATTTTCTGTTTCGTAACAGTTCTTTCAGCGTCCATCTTGTGTTTGCGAGCGGTGAGGCGGTAGATACTGCGTAGCCTATCCAACACTTTGGGTAGCTTCATAACCTCCTATAAATAAGAGAGTTCACATTTATTACAAAACTACAATAGCAGTTTCTGTCAGATTAGAATTTGGTTGTGTAAATTCTATAATAACATATTTCAACAGTTTTTATGTCAGAGGAGCTACGGACCACAACGCGGTACTTGTCTTGCAGGAGGAGAGCAAGAAGGAAGCAGGCCTTTGTGAAGATGCTGCCGCCCTTTTCTGCCACTTTATCTCCAGCTTTCTCACGGTATCTCTGCAGCAGGTCCAGCAGAGTCTCGACAGAGTTTTCCACCGAATACACTGCCTCAGTGGTCTTGTGGTACTATGGAAGGAATACCACGAAAGAGTGGAGGAGAGGAAAGGAAGAAAAACACAGGGAATCAAACGAACTACATATTTTACTTTTTAAAACCATCAATGCTTTTGCTTCATCATTCCTTTGGAAGGCTCTGATTAAACCATCTGTTGGTTTGAAGTCATTGTACAATGTACTGGCAATCCTTTTCTTACCCCACCTTCCTCCCTCTTCTTCCAATAAAAAAAAAAGTTAAAAGTCCAAACTGCTATTTACACATGAGGACAAACATCTCATTGTGGAGCTGTACCAATTGTTGAACTTCAGATTTTTTTGTATTCTTTTTTAAAAGTATAGCCATTAATGGAAAATGTTTCACTTTGAAAAAGCAGAATTTCTAATTTCCACATTTTAAACTTCCACATTTTAAACTACACTTATTTAAGCCTGTAACACACAATTATCTGACAAAAAACAATTAACTTGTATTTAATACATCTAAGGGTCTTTCTCAAAAATTAACTTAGTTCAGGACATGTAATAGATTACTGTAAATCAAGTAGTCTCCCTAGGTTTTAAATCACTGGAAAACATATTTCATAGAACCATGTACTACACAGTGTTTCCCCTAAGTTTACTGCTTTGGGGGGGTGGGGGCGGTGGCATTGGGATATATATTGTTTAAATCCTCTGGAGCAGAGAGAGGAGCTGTGTATTATTGTTATTGATTAATGCATCAGTGTTTCTTAGGGTCAAAAACACTAAACTCACAACTTAAAATGAAAGTGTTGATAATTTGCTCCACTAATAATCAATCAGATCGATGGATTCCAGAGAAGAGGAAACTTTAAAGGCCTTTTTCTCAAAATGAGGACTCGGTGACAGTCAAAGTGGCTGGAAAGTGTCCGGCCTCATACCCTATCGGGCGCGTTTCAGAAGCGGAGCGTCTTGCCTGCCGGCTCGCAGTTTTTGTTGATTTGGGTATATTTCCTGGACAGGCTACTTTGTACAGACAAAGTTAATAATAATTGTAATATCCCAGTTATAAACGACATGAATCAAAGATGTGTTGCTGTATTTTAGTGGTAAAAAAATGCATTCATCATCATAATTATTCTATATATATGTAAACCTGAGGAGAACGCTGGCATTTCTCCTCCTACTTGAAAGACTACGGAGGGATAGGGTCTGCAAAATTATATATATATATATTAGGGCTGTCAAACGATTACAAATTTTAATCAGATTAATCACAGCTTAAAAATTAATTAATCATGATTAATCACCATTCGAACTATGTCCAAAATATGCCATTTCTTTATGTATATTGTTGTGGGAATGGAAAGATAACCGAAAGAAGGCGGATATATCCATTTAACATACAGTATCTATGTTTATTATAACATTTTTCTGTGTGTCAAAATGAAAGACAACCCACACACCTATCAATCATCAAACCGTGGGGTCTTAATTCATTACGTGTTGATTTCTATCAACGGGGGAGTACTTCAGGAAAGTCGACCGAGGGGGGGCTAGTGGAGTACTTCGTGACCACAGAGTGTGAACGTTGTGATCAGCTGTTTTAGCGCAGTTCTCCAGTGAAGGGGGGAGTCTCCCTCCGCAGCCGGTTGACGTAGTTTTGGCACAGTTCCGTTGTACAGACCGGTTAACAGCAGCCCTGTCTGTGCACACGGTGATCGAACCGCCTTCTGGAAAAGCTTCACAAGTACGTCGGTACGCAAATGCGCTTTGTGACACAAGTGACGGTACGCATTTCAGATTACGCACATAACCTGCGTACCAGTTATGTGCACCCCTGTACCAGAGCCATATTATTACTATTGTATGGCTCTGCCCTGTACTACAGCAAAAGTATCCTCCGTCGGGACTTCCTGCAACAACACCACGCCGTTATCAAAGATGTTCTATTGAGAAGACGATCACTACGTGACAAAAGTTTTCAAAACCGTGGCTACTGAAATCAATCTTACTAACTGCTGTCTGTGCAATTTACTCCGCGCGAGTTGGCAGACTTTATTTTGCTTACTTTAACATCATTTTTCATGGTGGGGCTAAGCCATTTCTTGGTATGGGTGTAGCCTACCCCAGCCATGCGCTGCCACTGGTGGCACGTATGGGGCGGGCCATTCTGCACATGCGTTAAATATTTTAACGCAATTAATTCAAAAAATTAATTACCGCCGTTAACGCGATAATTTTGACAGCACTAATATATATATATATATATATATATATATATATATATATATATATATATATATATATATCTATCAGGTCAGGGGTGAAAAAGGTGAGAAGGATATTATCCCTCTAGGGGGGTCCGGGGGCATGCTCCCCCGGAAGAACATTTTGAATATTCCATATTTTAAAGATTCAATCGGATGCATTTTGAGATGCATTTTTTTGCCAACCTGGGGAGAGCTGGAGAAACTTAACTTCAGCCATGAGTCAAAAATATTATGGCCTCCTTACTAAGTATTATCAGGGATGCAAACTCATCAGGTATGTTTGTCAACAAGCCGAGGCGCAGCGGCAGCTGCACTCCCACTTGCAGCCATGCTTCTCGTTTTCTCACATGCTCTGGCAGCTAGCGCGTGCACGAGAGAGGGGAGGCACTTGAGCGTGCTTGAGAGGGGCGGGACTGCATGCACGGCTGCAGTGCAGGTAGTGGAAGCAGAGCGTTGAACACACACGGCTCTTATTAAAACGGCGCTTTCTCACCGGAGTACTTTCCCCCGTCATTCTTAAAGTACCGATACTAATGAAACGGAGGAATCGTAACGTTTTTAACGGCAGGGTATCGCGGTACCTTTCAAGTATCGGTACACCGTGCAACACTTGTCAGGAGTCAGTGTCTCTCCCCCAAACTCACACAATTCGATATGAACTGAAGAGCCGCATGAAACAAGGCAAAGAGCCGCATGCGGCTCGAGAGCCGCGGGTTGGCCACCCCTGAGCTAGACCATCATCGCGGCGCAGCAGAGCCGACAGGCAGGAAGACTCGAGCACACAGCTCGCGCTGCATTATAATATATAAAAAAAAGAACACCATGTGTCATGATGGCACATAACAACACATAACAGCTCCCGGCCGCAGATTACTCTGGGTCCCAGACCCCCCCCCCCCCCAAACCCCAAAAATATTTTTATTGCAGATCTACATGAATCACACAAACGACCTATTTTGGATTCAAAATGGCGAATTTCGCCGAAAGGTGAGTGATTTTCATGCCTGATATATGCTATATGTGACCTGCTCCATCGAAATCAGTCGCATTGACCCGAAGACACATTTTGAGTTGTATACACTGTTGGAAAGAGGATATCCCTAGCTTTCTAATGATATCAGGATTGTTGTTGTACTCCAAATATTAAGCGAAATATGTCACATTATATAATGACTGTCACCGAGTCCTCATTTTGAGAAAAAGGCCTTTAAAGTTTCCTCTTCTCTGGAATCCATCGATCTGATTGATTATTAGTGGAGCAAATGATCAAAATACTACGGAGGGAAGATATTTTCGTTTGGAGGGGAAGCTCGCGAGTGTGTGTGTGTATACGTGTGTGTTTGTGTATTTTTGCGTGTGTGTGTATTGTGTTTGTTTCCCGGGGAAAACCCTTACGAGAAACACCGGCTGTTGTTATGCCTGCTGTGACCTTAAATTACTCCGTTCTCCACTTGTAATTATGCCGTTACAAGCTTCAAAGTTGTATTTATCATCTGAATTTGCCGAAACAAGTTTAATATTCTGAAAGCCAAGACTTTGTTTAATTTAAATCAGATGAAAACAAACTGTAACGGACCCTGCCGTGTAATCTATGATTACTATACTCTTACATTCATAATTTCAGCCGGAGGGAGGGGGGGCGGCGCTGCTGGAAGAGCAGAGTGCGAGTGAGAGGTGCCTGTCATCTTCTCTTTACAAGCTTAAAGAATGTATTTATCGTGTGATTTTGGAAATAAAAGTTTCATATTCTGAAAGCCAAGACTTTGTTTGTTTAAAATCAAACAAAACACCCGAACCCCGAAAAAATAGTTTTTTACGTAAATCCACGTTTATTCTGAAATGAGCCGTTGCGTCTTCCGACTGATTCCGATAGAGCGGGTCACATATATGCTCTGAACGTTCCACTTCCTGCCTGCCCGACATTACCTTACGGCTGCGTCGCGTCGAAAAATAGACTTCAATCCTATTTCGAGCGGAGCCCAGCGGCGAGACGCTTCTGAGCCGTAACGCGGCGCGTCTGGTGGAATAGCACCCATTGACTAGAGTGGCCGCGATCTTTGCGGACGCCGCGGCACAGCCGTAACGCGCCGCAGATGGACCCGGTGGAATCTAGGGGTAGCATGAAACAAGGAACTGACAAGCTGTAAGTTTGTGGGGAAGTGAGCTCTGTTGATGCTGTGGCTATCCTCAGCTTTACTCACTAGCGTTAAACATGTGAACATAACTCATGTCAGATCATTTAAGGCGAGACACCCCAGGTGAATAGGGTAATTTTTTTAACTTAAAGATATCTATACATTTCTCCAGGTAATTACTCACAATAAGGCAATTGTTTTTTGTATTACAAGTTTATTGAAATAGCATGTTTAAATATGCAAATCATCCATTATATCAGTAAATATGCACATATTTTAACACATTTCAGGAACCGAAATCTGAACTTTGGATAAAGCAAGGTTCAAAATTCTTGTTTCATTTTGTAGTTATATTAGTATCTAAGGCTTTCACAGAACGGATTTTGGATATCTCTTTTTATCACTCCATAAATCAGAAAATACTGTCAACAGCCCTAAAATATCCATTTTCGCCATGTTTTTAGGTATAAAATGTTATACAATTCAGGTTGTTGAATGATATATGAACAAACCCTTCTGTAAAAGCCTTCATAATATTGATAGGAATATAACTGGAAGGTTTGGTGTATCTACGTGCTACTGAAGTGGAAATTTCGAAAACGACCTTTAAAGATTGCAGTGTGGCGCTAGATAAACCCTCCTGTTATTTGGATGATAGCTTGCGCATCGACGCACTCCGTGAAGGTATTTCATGTTCGGGGTCATTTGTTTTTTGTATAACCTTGCTTCGTGCAAGTGACAATTGTTGTCATCTTCTCTGCGAAAAAAATGTTCGCCGTTCTTTTGCCATTTTGAGATTTACCAAGAAGTGTTTTAGCACACCACGTGACACATCTGAACGAATCACGTTGTCAGAAATTGACACCAGCCAATGAGATTTTGTTTCTTGGTTTAAGACCCCTTTGTACTTTCTCGATTGGTTGCTGATACAAAGGAAATTACCATATTTGGATCCTATGAGGTTGTGCAGGAAAAACTGGTGAAAAATTGGTGAATTTAGGAGAAATCTACAGACGCAAATAGACAAACTATAGTCAAATAAACACTTAAATGTGTATTTTGTACATTTTCCTTCCAAAAGCCTGAAAGAAAACATGTTATAGAATCAAAATAGCACAGAATCTCAAAATTGACCAGTGCATGAAAAACGATGTTTTTGCCTGCCGTGTCTCACCTTAAATAATAACCTGCTTTTCAGCACCATGTGCAGTAGAACTATAGGTACTGCAACATGAACTAAGCACAATACATAGTTATATGTTGTGAACTTTTGTTTGTTTTACATCAACAATTGGCTACCTTGTGGCACGTTGCTACAAAAGTTTTGTACAGACAGATGTTGTCTGTGTCTTCGTTTGACTCGCTAACTCTATCTCACTGTGTTTCGAGTTCATGAAAGTTAGGTGTAAGATTTTAATCCCCTAAAAAAAAAACGTTTTAACCTTCTTTTTTCACACCTGGTCCCAAAGAGCCAAGAGGGCACTGGCAAACGTGGATTTGAAAACTTCAAAACTCTTTGTGATAGTCTCATGCTAGATAGATTTGTGTTGGAATATTATCTTATTACGCATTTTGTGACCAAAAAAATAATAATAAAATGTTCAAACCAAAGTGTCAACTTGGCTTTGAAAGCCCAACTCTTTGTCCATTCAATAGCTAGGACAACATAGGAAAGACTCAGCTACATATTGCATATGTTCCTACCTTCCTATCAATAGAAGAAGTATAGCTTTGAATGTTAAAGTACTGTTTAACAGATTACTGTTCTCTCCATTATCTTATTTTTTCACACCAAGAGCATGATAGCCGGATAATCTTTTTATGGCAACATTTCATAAACAGAGCAGGCACGGTTTGTACCTTGGAGAGGTTGAGGAGGATCTGGATGGAGTAGGTGATGACGTCCATGCAGGGGACGCTCCTGTTGCAGCAGCGGACGAGTGTAAAGATGGTGTTTGTGGCTCCGCTCTCCACCAGCCGCTCACAGCACTCTGGGGACAGTCTGGTTGCAGACTCTGCGCACACACACAAGGAACAAAACACACCAAACGGTAAAAATCTGGATATGGGAAGAGAATAAACACTGCTGTCTTTCATTAACTACCCAAATAGGTCATCTTGCTTTAAAAGCTACTTGGTTTTAGCAGGAATCTTTATGGTCGCATCACAGTGGCGAGTCGTTAGGGACCTCTAGGCCCTCTGTGAGGGCCTAAGATATTCAAAAAAATTATATTTGAAAACATAACATTTTTAAAAAATATTATTTTTTATATATTTCTTTTGTTAAATGTTTCATTACCGAAATAACTTGATTTGATTGTATTTAAAATAACATTTCCAAAGAAATAAATCCTTCGAATCTGCCTGTTCAGTTTCTGTTGGAATGTGAAGGGTTACGTGCAGTCTCTGCGAGTTATGTGAAGACGGGAGAGCTTGTTGGTTCCTCTCTACATTCACAGAGGGCCAGCTATAGTAACTCAACGAGAGAGTAATATCTTCCCTCTAAATGGACGGGCTTTATTTTCGCGGACTTTATGACAAGTTCCGCCCACTGTGAGGTCTATGCAAGTGGTGCAGTGACACGTCCTAAAACCCGGAAATAAGCTGCGCTCGGATTCCCTCGACAGAAAGCAATGGGATTTCTCCATAGGATTTTGGAAAATAGCTGGAAATAAGGTCTGTGGAAAACGAACCTGTTAGGTAAATGCAAGTTTTTTTCAGCCTGATAATATCCACATGTCTACCCTACTTTTATTATTTTTGAATCATAAATCTAATCGATAGATTTATGATCGTTAGATTTCTGATTAGCATAAGTTCGTTCATGATGGCTCACTTCAGTGATAGTGAGGGCATCGTTTGCAAAATTATTAACCGAGTCATTCTCAAGATTGAGTTACAATGATAAACTGGAGTGGCAAAGGATCAGCTGAATGACCCGCAAGTGCTTCATCCAAAAGGACAGGAGGATGGACTTTGTGTTTAAGTGATTTGATCATCAAAGGTAGGCCCAAGTCATTTTCCGTGCCGACTTAGTTCATTTGTAATTGTTACTTGGCTGTGGGTGCCCTGTCATGATATGTGTTTATATAAATGGTGTTGTTTTGTGTGGTAAAGGGTCGCTGTCATTGATGCGTTTTGCACCCCGGGCCACTGTTATGATATTCCGCTGAAGTATACGCTGTGACGTAATAACTCTTCTTTTTTTTTCCGAGGAAAGGGGGGGGGGTCAGAGGGCCTAGGTATAAAAGTCACGGCTCGCCACATCATATGGATGCATTATCCAGGCATGAAAACGGGTCAGGGGTGAAAAAGGTGAGAAGGATATTATCCCTCTAGGGGGGTCCGGGGGCATGCCCCCCCGGAAGAACATTTTGAATATTCCATATTTTAAAGAATCAATCTGATGCATTTTGAGATGCATTTTTTTGCCAACCTGATGCAAACTCATCAGGTATGGAAAAGGTGACAAGGACCCGAGCCCCCCGACCCCACGGAATATCGGCTTTAAAATGAGGAATAACAGAGGATTTTAGCAGTCAAAACAACTAAAGCAGCAATGTTAATAATAACAGAAACGCTAAAGAGTCACATCTAATAGAAATATATAAAAGCATTTATTTTAATTGTGTAGCAGTCAGTTTATAATTTTGGCAGCACTGTTGAGCATTTTGAAAATCTATTGTCATGCCTCTGTGCAAGGCTGAGTCTTTCTATCTTTATGGCATCTGGTGTAAAGTAACTAAATTCATAAACTCAAGTACTATACTTGGGTACAATTTTGAGATACTTGTACTTTATTTAAGTATTTCAATGTTTTGCTACTTTGTTCTTCTTCTCCTCTACAGTTCAGAGGTAAATGGTGTACTTTGACTCCACTACATGTATTTAATACCTTTAGTTACTTCACAGATCTGGATGAATGATGTGAAATCTAATCAAGTGTTGAATCAGACTTTAGTAAATCAACAAGCTACCCTGCAGTATACAAAGTCATACAAACTAGCTGCACCTTCACCAGCTTTGAGAACACTTTCATGATCAATCATTATAAAACATATCATATATATTATTCTGAAATGTACCAATCTGCACAATGACTACTTTTACTGTCACTACTTTCACTATATTTTGATGAGAATACTTTTCTACTTTTACTTGAGGAACATTTTGAATGTAGTACTTTTACTAACAGAGTATTCCTATTCCTACACTCTGGTACTTCTACTTTTACTCAAGTACAAGATCTGAGTATTTCTGCTTTTAATCAAGTACAAGATCTGAGTGCTTCTACTTTTACTCAAGTACAATATCTATACTTATACCACCTCCGTTTATAGCCTATGAAAAAAAAACACACCATGCGTGTCATGATGGCACATAACAGCTCGCGGCCGCAGATTACTCCGGGTCCCAGACCCCCCCCGTACCCCAAAAATATTTTTATTGCAGATCTACATGAATCACACAAACGACCTATTTTGGATTCAAAACGGCGAATTTCGCCGAAAGGTGAGTGATTCTCATGCCTGATTATCAGAAAATAGATCAAACCTCACCTAGGTTTCTCAAAGCCTCAAGGATGTACGAGAAGTGTTTGTATCGGAGGAGGTAGTCCAGGGCAGAGGACGTCTTGTTGCACAATTTGTCCTCCTCTCTGACGCAGGCGGAGACTTCCCATAAGCGCTGTCTCAACTTCACCACCTTGGCATTGTCATTCAGTCGACGGGAGCAGTGTCCTCTCCAGAGAGCCTTCAGGGGAGATGAAGAGGAGAAAGACGATTAGAAGATTTCATCGTTACATTATATTTTCCTAAAAAGAGTTAGCCTTTTTGTCCTCATGAGTTAAAATATCGTATGCCTTTGGGTCAATAATGTTATTGACTACTGTGTCCACTAATGAAAAAAAACAACAGGTTGGAGTGAATTTTGTCCTTCATCCCTTCCGTTAAAAGCAGAGCAAAGCCAATATGAACAAGAATAATAACCACAACAAAAAAGTTTCAACGCTCGCATGGCCTCTTATTGAAAGACCTGCTAAAAATACAGTGAGCCATTTAAAAATACAGTGAGTCATTTAATTTACAGAAGTAATTTGTGGGAAATTAACCACTAGTTGAATCACCTGAGCTTTGACAATGCCCTGTTCAACCCTCTTCTGGTGCCTAAGGAGGAGGAATTTTCTGGCGGCTTGCTGGATGACAGACGCTGACTTGTGGCGACGAGCTAACCAACGCTTGACTGCTCTCTGGGCTACAACCACATTCCTCCTGTCCTCAAGATACCGTCTCCTCTGCTGCCTCGCCTTCACACATCGCTAGGAAAACAAAAGGAAATCATTGTAAGAAATGTTCACCGATTCATCAGAAGTGACAGATTGTTTTTCAAAATGTCATTCATTGCGGGTTCTGTGTCTGTACCTGTATTGTGATGACAGAATGGATTTGTTTTTTGGCCGACTCCAAAGCCCAATGGGATCTGAGTGCTCGTTGGATCTTTATGGCACTGAGATGGTAGAAGACCGCTGATGTAAAACGGAGCCTCCTCTCTGCTTTGACTCTCTCTAGTACCTGGAACAAAATAGAATGTAAAGGAAGGTAAGCTTTTTTGTGTAGCCTACTAGCACGCTCACAACATATCAGATGTTAATGTAGTCAGCATCTTTCCAGGCAGACAGTGGTTTAATTACATTTTCTCTCACAACAATATCAACTTCTTATTTCTTAAAATATGTGATGATAATCTGTTATGAGCAATGTAACAAGATTAGTGAAGGCTGCCTGAAAGGTGTGAAAATTCCTAGCAAACGCACCTGTCGTCTTGCAATCCAGGCTCTGCAGTGTGTTTGAAGTGTGATGGTAGCCTTCTTCATTCGGATGTAGTTGTTTCTCTCCAACCTGCCGAGCTGCACTGCCCGGACCCACCGCTGAAGCTTCACAGCAGTTTCCCGCTTCCTCTGGAAGATACGCTTCTGCACAGAGCATCTCCAGCACGACTGGATTACAATGGCGGCTTGATTTTGTCGACTTATATCCCTCCTGACACACCAGCTTCTGAAAGCTGCCTGAAGGGTGATAGTTGATTGCTTCAAGTTCAGGAATGCTCCTCTTTCTTGCCTCTGAAGAATACAGGAGCGATAGTATCTCTGGATGATAATGGCGGACAGACGCATGGCCTGGAATTTGACTTCCTCTCTGTGCTTCCTGAATGCAGACTGGATCACAGTGGCAGCGTGATGCCAACGAGCCACCTCCTTTCTGACTTTCCACCCTCTGTATACCGCCTGAATAGTAATGGATGCATTGCGCATTTCCACATATTGCATTCTTTGAGCTTTAGCTGCAACAGAAGCCCGATATTTTCGCTGAATAGCAAGGACAGAAAACTTCAATTTCACATATTGTTTGCGTTCGAAGAAACATCTGTAAGCTCTCTGGACAACACAGGCAGCATGAAGTCTTTGTTTGATGATTCTTCTGGACTTCAGCCCACGGAAGGCGGCTTGTAACACAATAACAGCTTTCCTGACCTCCTGATAATGTTTTAGGTCAGCATTTCTCCGCCTCTGAGCTCTAAACCTCTGCTGTAAGACACAGGCTGCCCAGCGTTGTTTCCTGAAGGCTGACTGCTGATTATGCCTCTTGAAGTTAGCTTGAACGACAGTAGCTGCCCTGTGCATTTTGGCAAGTCTACTTCGCACACGATGACCTCTAAAAGCTGCTTGGAGGATAATGACAGAATGTCTCACTTTCAGGAACTTTTCTCTGTCCTGTCTTTTCAGAATACAGGAGCGATAGTATCTCTGGATAATAATGGCGGACAGACGCATGGCCTGGAATTTGACTTCCTCTCTGTGCTTCCTGAATGCAGACTGGATCACAGTGGCAGCGTGATGCCAACGAGCCACCTCCTTTCTGACTTGATTGCCCCTGCATGCTGCCTGGATAACAACAGCAGCACTGCGCATCCTTTGGTATTGTTGCATCTGTTCTTTTGCAGCTACAGTGGCCCGATACCGTCGCTGAATGGTGAGAACTGAAGATTTTAGAGTCTGATACTGCTGGTGTTCACAGTGGGCTCTGTAAGCCCTCTGGATAACAATGGCAGCCTGATGCCTTCGTTTGACAAGTTGTCTGGATTTCATTTCACGATATGCAGCTTGTAACACAATAACAGCTTTCCTGACCTCCTGATAATGTGTTAGGTCAGCATTTCTCCGCCTCTGAGCTCTAAACCTCTGCTGTAAGACACAGGCTGCCCAGCGTTGTTTCCTGAAGGCTGACTGCTGATTATGCCTCTTGAAGTTAGCTTGAACGACAGTAGCTGCCCTGTGCATTTTGGCAAATCTACTTCGCACACGATGACCTCTGAAAGCTGCTTGAAGGATAATGACAGAATGTCTCGCTTTCAGGAACTTTTCTCTGTCCTGTCTTTGCAGAATACAGGAGCGATAGTATCTCTGGATGATAATGGCGGACAGACGCATGGCCTGGAATTTGACTTCCTCACTGTGCTTCCTGAATGCAGACTGGATCACAGTGGCAGCGTGATGCCAACGAGCCACCTCCTTTCTGACTTTCCACCCTCTGTATACCGCCTGAATAGTAATGGATGCATTGCGCATTTCCACATATTGCATTCTTTGAGCTTTAGCTGCAACAGAAGCCCGATATTTTCGCTGAATAGCAAGGACAGAAAACTTCAATTTCACATATTGTTTGCGTTCGAAGAAACATCTGTAAGCTCTCTGGACAACACAGGCAGCATGAAGTCTTTGTTTGATGATTCTTCTGGACTTCAGCCCACGGAAGGCGGCTTGTAACACAATAATAGCTTTCCTGACCTCCTGATAATGTGTTAGGTCAGCATTTCTCCGCCTCTGAGCTCTAAACCTCTGCTGTAAGACACAGGCTGCCCAGCGTTGTTTCCTGAAGGCTGACTGCTGATTGTGCCTCTTGAAGTTAGCTTGAACGACAGTAGCTGCCCTGTGCATTTTGGCAAGTCTACTTCGCACACGATGACCTCTGAAAGCTGCTTGGAGGATAATGACAGAATGTCTCGCTTTCAGGAACTTTTCTCTGTCCTGTCTTTTCAGAATACAGGAGCGATAGTATCTCTGGATGATAATGGCGGACAGACGCATGGCCTGGAATTTGACTTCCTGTCTGTGCTTTCTGAATGCAGACTGGATCACAGTGGCAGCGTGATGCCAACGAGCCACCTCCTTTCTGACTTGATTGCCCCTGCATGCTGCCTGGATAACAACAGCAGCACTGCGCATCCTTTGGTATTGTTGCATTTGTTCCTTTGCTGCCACATTGGCCCGATACCTTCGCTGAATGGTGAGAATGGAGGATTTTAAGGTCTGATACTGTTGGTGTTCACAGTGGGCTCTGTAAGCTCTCTGAATTACGCTGGCAGCCAGATACCTTTGTTTGATCATTCGTCTGGATGTCATTCCTCGGAATGCAGCTTGTAAGACAACAGCCGCATTTCTCATGGTCCTGAGGGCTTTCATCTCCTCTCTCATTTTTTTGCTGGCTCTGTAATGTGCTTGCAAAACACTGGCAGCCCGGCAAAGGGTCTTGTAGTAAGTTCTCTGCTGATACTTTCGGAAATGAGACTGAATTGTTATAGCTGCCGAATGTTTGATACGTAACTGCTTTCTGACCTTACATCCTCTGTGGGCTGCCTGCAGACAAATTACTGCCCTGCGCTTTGATATATAGACCAACCAGTCTTTTCTTGCCAGAGTCACCGCTCTGTACCTCTGCTGACAAACAAGAACGGCTGCTTTAAGAACTAGGAACCTATTTCTATCTCGAATAGTAAGTAACTTCCTCTGAATGATTGTAGCAGCTTGATGCATCTCTACAATCTTCCTTCTGGCCCTTTGGCCACGATAGGCTGCCTGGATAACTACAGCTGCAGATTTCATCATTCTGTACCTCTGCATCTGCTGATCTCTGAGCATGTTGGCCCTATAGCATTGCTGAACAATGATGGCAGCACACTTGGTTGCAAGGTAGGCCATACGCATCATATGCATCCTGAACTGAGCTTGGATTGCTCTGGCAGCGTTGTGCCTCTTCTTTAGATCTTCTCTCAATTTATATCCACGATAGGCAGCTTGTATCTTTAAGGTCGCCAGCTTTAGCGCCATGTATTCTTTTTGCTGTGCCTTGCATAACAGAAGAGCTCTGTATTGACTTTGAATGACAATCGCTGCACTTTGGAGGAGGAAATACCGTTTCCGACATATAAACATCCTAACTGAGGACTGAATGACAGTGGCTGCCTTATGATTTTTCCTCAGCTCTTTCCTAACTCTCATGCCTCTGAAGGCAGCCTGGAGTGTAACACAGGCTGCTCTCATGCTCAGGTATGTTTTTCTCATTTCCTTTACAGCAACATAAGCTCTGTAGTGACGCTGTACAACCAAAGCACAGGCCTTCTTGGACCTGTACTCTGCTTGCGATTTGTGCCGACGGTAATGCGCCTGTATCAGAGTGGCACACTGATGCCGCTTCTCCACCCTCTTCCTGTCAGCTCTGCCTCTCCAGTGAGCTTGTAAGGCAAGTGCAGCATTCCTAAAGGCATCATAATCCTTCTTTGTCTTACGAGCCAAAATTGTGGCTCTGTACTTTTGCTGTATCACAGCTGCAGCTTGTCTCAGGACAAGGTAGCGCCTTTGGGTAGCATGCTTCCTGAAAGCTGTCTGGATTACTGTTGCTGCCTTGTGCTGTTTTTTCAGGGCCTCTCGAGCCACTTTCGCACGATAGGCTGCCTGTATGGTAATTGCAGCACATTTCATCCTCAATAACATTTTCCTTTCGACGGAGGCCCTGAACCAGCTCTGGATTAGGACAGCAGCACATCTCATCTCCGCCACCTGTTTTCTGACAGCATAACCCCTGTAGGCACTTTGAATGACAATAGCCGAGTGGTGCTGTAGTTTTAACATCTGAAAGCAGCGCCTCTGTGCATGACCTCTGTACTGGGCTTGAATGAGCTCAGTGCTTCTCTTTATCTTTTTGTATTGATGGAGACTTGTCTGCATTCTGTACCAAGACTGAATCTTTACAGCAGCAGCTGTTTTCCCAGCCATTTGGTCCTCGTACCATTTCCTGAACACAGTTTGTATCACTTTGGCAGCACAGTTTTCCTTCTCCGTTTTCTGGGTTTTCCATCTTCTGTACACTCTTTGTATTTTCATGACTGCAGATCTAAGGTGAAGATAATGTTCAAGGTCTCTTTTTGCCAGAGCCCATGCTCTAGAGTGCTTCTGAATGACAGTTGCCGCCCAGGATATTCTCCTATAAGCAGAGGCTGCACTCCTCATTCGCCATTGTGCTTGGACAACAATGGTGTAGTATCTGAGACGTTGGAAACCCCTCATACACGAAAACATCCTCCACTGGGCCTGTATGGGAAATGTATTCAAAGACCAATTACACAAACAGGCTTCATGATAAAACAGCTGTTAGATTTATATAAATAAATACAAAGAAAACAGTTGTAAATGTTGGCTAGACAGTATTTAAATACAGGTCAACATCAATGTGTTGTTCAACAAGTTAAGACCATTTGAGAATACAAATTGCGTACCATTTTACTTCTACTGCAATGACTAGTATTTGAATCCTTTATACATAATTTATGAAAAACTCTTATGTGTACATGTAGAATGTGGTCTTTAATATTGGTTAACAATCATTTTCATAATGAAAACACCTACCTGAATGACAGTTGCAGCTTCATGCTGTAGAGCTTGAAGTTGGGCCTGTTTTTTTAGCCTCAGCCTGTTGCGGGCCTCATAACCTCTCCAGACTGATTGGATGATAATGACAGCTTGGTTCTGTCTCTTAGCTCTGCGCTTCTGGAGAAAACTCCTCACAACCAGCTGGATCTTCGCAGCAGCCATGTTTCTTTCCTGTAACCAGACAAAAAAAACAACATTTTTTTTTATACTTTTCTGTGTTTCAGTACGAGAAAATATTTTTATTTTCTTTGCAGTTTTAATCAGATCCATTTACTTTAGAAATACGTTTTCTTGT
This sequence comes from Pseudochaenichthys georgianus, assembly GCF_902827115.2. NCBI lineage: Eukaryota > Metazoa > Chordata > Actinopteri > Perciformes > Channichthyidae > Pseudochaenichthys > Pseudochaenichthys georgianus. The sequence goes on along the minus strand of NC_047506.1, from coordinate 26,779,250 downwards.
AATGTAATCATTAAGTATAATAAAAAATATGACTTTTGCACAGTATTTGTTTAATTAAATAACAAATTGTACATGCATGTACTTCATATCTCAAACAGTGGTAGCCCTACTCAAGTTTTCCACGTGGAAACAGTGTTTTTTGTGTAACAACTAAAAACTATAGAAAATAAAGCAGGAAAAGAAAATCAAGCACAAAAAAGTTGAAAAATGTGCTTTAGATTAAGTATGATTCCATCCAGACACAAATGGTCTCACCCACGACTGATTTCAATTTGCTAAAATAAATCGAAAAGAAGTAAAACTCCAGCACTAACCAGCTGTACCAAACACTGAACCCACCTTGTAGAGCTGCAAGTCTTTCTTTAACCTGTATTTCCTCCAGGCGGCCTGTATGACTCGAGCGGCTCTGGTTTCGTTCCGAAGGTCCAGAAGACGAGCACACAGGAAGGAAAGGTAAGACATCACAACCTGGAAATAAACAGATGAGGATGAAGGTGGAGGTGTAGCATTTCATCACTTTCCATTTACAGAGTTTACAAATATGTTATGACCAAAGGTATAGCCAGTTGATATTGCACAGTGAAGACATTGTAAACTCCTAGGATTTATTGGGCATATTTTGCAAAACCACTCGTATGGTCCTTTTATTGTGCCTTAAAGCAAAACATAACTTTGGGGCTAAACCTATGAAGGGATATTTATGAACATGAACAATACTAGAAGCTAAGATGTGGTGGGCTTCCATGCAATAGTCTGCTGCAGTGTCAAATGTATTATGCACTGTAAATATGGACTGGAATGTTAAGCAGCTTTTTACAATCTGCATTAAAAAAACAAAACAATGATCTGTGTTCCCGCAGAGGGAGGAGGAAAACTGTCTGCGCTCACCTTCTCGTTGGGGATGGTGTTGGACATGTCCGCTGGGTTGATCATGGCAGGAACTCCGCCCAGGTAAGAAACTGCAGTGTTGACCTGTCTGAAGTTATTCTTCTCATTCTCCAGGAGCTCTTTGAACTCCACAGACGGCGAGTCTGGGCCTGTTCACAAAAATAACAGATAAAGTCATCACAAGTCTGATTCTCTTAAAAAAGGGAGACTCTTCAGGTTAAAGCAGGGTTCATACACTTTTTCACCAATGATTTTCAATGACTTTTCCATGACTTCTCAATGGCCTTTACCTCATTTTCCATGACCAAAAAGAAAATTCCCACTGAAAATGGTTTATTTTAACATGGAACAGGAAAATAACATCTGCCTATGAAACATGTTGTGCCTATCTAAAACAAATCAAATAGTAGGCTTACTAGCTTCTACATGCTAAAGCAACTGTAGTCAGGGAGGCAAAGTCATCAGGTATGAAAAAGGTGGCAAGGACCCGACCCCTGACCCCCTGAAAGCAGCAGTGTCAATAATAACAGAAACGCCAAAGAGTCACATCTAATAGAAATATATAAAAGCATTTATTTTAATTGTGTAGCAGTCAGTTTATAATTCTGGCAGCACTGTTGAGCATTTAGAAAATGTATTGTCATGCCTGTGCAAGGCTTAGTCTTTCTATCTTTATAGCCACTGGTGTAAAGTAACTAAGTTCATAAACTCAACAAGTACTATACGTGGGTACAATTTTGAGATACTTGTACTTTATTTAAGTATTTCAATGTTTTGCTACTTTGTACTTCTACTCCTCTACAGTTCAGAGGTACATGGTGTACTTCTACTCCTCTACAGTTCAGAGGTACATGGTGTACTTCTACTCCTCTACAGTTCAGAGGTACATGGTGTACTTCTACTCCACTACAGTTCAGAGGTACATGGTGTACTTCTACTCCTCTACAGTTCAGAGGTACATGGTGTACTTCTACTCCACTACAGTTCAGAGGTACATGGTGTACTTCTACTCCACTACAGTTCAGAGGTACATGGTACACTTTTCCTCCACTACATGTATTTAATACCTTTAGTTACTCTACAGATGTGGATGAATGATGTGAAATATAATCAAGTGTTAAATTAGACTTTAGTTCCACCTGGAGTAAATCCACAAGCTACCCTGCAGTATACAAAGTCATTCAAACTAGCTGCACCTTTACCAGTTTTGAGAACACTTTCATGATCAATCATTATAAAACATATCATATATATTATTCTGAAATGGACCAATCTGCACAACGACTACTTTTACTGTCGCTACTTTCACTATATTTTGATGAGAATACTTTTACTTTCACTTGAGTAACATTTTGAATGCAGGACTTTTACTGTAACAGAGTATTCCTACACTCTGGTACTTCTACTTTTACTACAAGATCAGAGTACTTCTACTTTTACTCAAGTACAAGATCTGAGTACTTCTACTTTTACTCAAGTACAAGACCTGAGTACTTCTACTTTTACTCAAGTACAAGACCTGAGTACTTCTACTTTTACTCAAGTACAAGACCTGAGTACTTATACTCAAGTACAAGATCTGAGTACTTCCACTTCTACTAAAGTACAAGATCTGAGTACTTCTACTAAAGTACAAGATCTGAGTACTTCTACTCGAGTACAAGATCTGAGTACTTCTACTTATCTGAGTACTTCTACGTTAACTCAAGTACAAGATCTGAGTACTTCTACTTTTACTCAAGTACAAGACCTGAGTACTTCTACTTTTACTCAAGTACAAGATCTGAGTACTTCTACTTTTAAGAACAACATCTGAGTACTTCTACTTTTACTCTAGCACAATATCTACTTATACCACCTCCGTTTATAGCCTATGAAAAAAACTATTAGAAAACGAAGGCTAAAGCTAACGTTAGCAGATAGTGACAATGCTAGCTAGCTAGCTAGCTATCTAGCATTCCTTAATGATATTGCTAGCTAGCTATCTCAACGATTCCTTAATGATATTGTGACAGAAAAACATTTCAGTTCACATCACGCTCTGCCGCTCTGCTCTGAACACCTGAACGGCCCGTTCTAACAGCTGTTCACCAGCGGTGCAGTCTGTGCCACAGTGACTCCGCACAGTTAACGAACGCACCGTAGCTAATCTAGCTGACCCTCATACCGGAGCAGTAGAGTTCAACCGACAGGCAGGAAGACTCGAGCACACAGCTCGCGCTTCATATATTAAAAAATAACACCATGCGCGTCATGATGGCACATAACAGCTCGCGACCGCAGATTATTTTGGCGATTAGATAAAATGTAAATTATATTTGACGCAATCTTAGTTACATTTCCATGACTTTTCCAAAACTTTGGGAAAAACATCGTTTTCCATAACTTTTCCAGGGCCTGGAATTTGCATTTTGAATTTCCATGACTTTTCCAGGTTTTCAATGACCGTACGAACCCTGTAAAGGTTATAATATTTAGCTAAAGGATATTACCATGAAACATCCCCAGCTCGTTACTTTTAGACACAGACTGAATATTAAACAAAGCAAGTTTAAAAATATTCGTTTCATTCTGTTAAAATATGAATCACATTTATTTTTTTGGATATCTCTTTGCATCTTTATCAACCTGAAAATACTGTCTTAAAAATTGCACCCTAAATGTCTCAGTTCAAGCAATGTACTAATGCAGACATTTGCCCTGAAGACACCGCACACAAGTACCGTTCAGTCCCGTGGACGGGTAGTCAAAGGAGTTGTCAGAGTCGCTGCCTGAGCAGTTGAGCTCCAGGCGACCCCTCGGCGAACACTCCACCGTCTGAGTGGTGCTGTGACTGACGGCCCTCTCTGGCAGCAGGCCCGGGTGGTAGTGGTGGATGAGGTAGCAGAGGACGCGGCCATCCGAGAACGACACGGTGAAGTTCTCCACCTGCACAGACACACGCAACGTTTTATTAAGGAAGCACTTGTGAGGAATTGTATGATTGTGATTACCTAGGGAAATAAAAAGTCCTGAGAAAGACTCTAGGCATTTGATATTTCTTCTGATGATTAGGTTAATATGTGGTAAAGACACTTTGACTATAGTATAGTGTATAATGAGTTCAATTTTGTTTCGTAGACGAAAACGTTTTTTGTTTCTTGTTACTTTTAAAGTGTATTTTTTATTGGGGCCGAAGGTACTACCTAAAACAGAGGAAGTGTCAAACAATTCAAAGGAATAGACAAAAACGGGAACATAACAAGACAAAACTACAAAACACAGCAACAAAAATAAAATGTTTTTATAAATATGAAACAGTTGTTGTGTTGTGAGCACAGGAACAGAGTATCACTGCATCCTGGCTACTAGCAAAAATCATTCAACTAGAAAGTCTGGGCTGAAATTCAAAGTGTAAAACTCACCTTCAGATTGTAGAAGTCACACACAGCGTGAACCCAGTCCATCAGCAGGGTGATCTTGGAGCTGCTGTGTTGGTACGGCGCCTGGCTCTTTACAGGACTCGGCTGAAGACCCCGGTCGGCCCTCAGGCACGCCAGCCTCCGCTTGGCCCTCAAGGATCTCTTCAGGAAGCCAATTTCCTCTTTCAGCTGTTCCCCATCCAGAATCACCTCCACCTTAAGGATCATTTGATGTACAGCATATCAATTAACTCATTCCCACATGTGAACATTGTATCAAAATGTTGTGCCATATTGGAAAGTGTACACACATGAAACGCAAAGATGATTTTCCACAAGAGGCTCAGAGTCTTCTCTCTGTGTCCATCCACAATGTCCCTGGAATCAATGTTCGAGCCTGGAAGTGAAGACACAAATCTTTAATTTCCACAAATCAATTTAAGTTTATTGCACTCAAATCATTTGTCTATCAAAAATGTCAAAACATCCTTTAATACTGTGAGGATTACACTGCTTTAATGCAATTCCTATTATTGTAAATTAAATATTTTGAGGTTTAACTAAAGGAACAATAATTAAAAGACATTGTTTTGAGCTTTAGGAACAAGTGACATGAACTTAACTAATTATTTGTAGTAAGTGCAGCCTAATATAAAATATACTATACATATATTTATAAAAACAGACAAGTCAAATCAAGCAATCTGATTGGTTCTTAGCCGTGACATATTGAGCATATATCACGGGTAGAATTGTAGTTACTTTTCACAACAAGTCAGTATCGCTCCACGCCTGAGAAAAGATAGAGCCGTTACAACCGTTACATTGCTAAATTATGCTTGATACTTGATAATGCCTTAAAGGTGACATTTCATGCTTTTCCGGTTATTACCCGTCCCTTGTGTGTTATGAAGGTTTTTATGCATGTAAACGGTGTGCAGAGTCAAATCCCTCAAAGTACACCATGTAGCGAGTAAACTCTAAAACAGAAAATACCTCCCGAAAACGCATCGTTGGAGGTACGTCACTGTCCATCGATTCTTCCAGGTAACTCATGTCATGCGTTACCCGGAACCAAATGGATCAATCCGTGGAGCCGTTACGTTAAGCCCCTGCTGATTGGTCCAAATTGACCAATCCACGGACTTCCTCACACCAGAGATGGGGACTCGAGTCTGCGACTCGGACTTGAGTCGCACACACAGAGACTTCAGACTTGACTTGGACTCGTGACCAAAAGACTTCAGACTCGACTTGGACTCGTGTGTTGGGACTCGTGAACAATCATTGTGTTTTCTATTTTTGGCGTATTAAAGGTGGGGTAGGTACATTTGAGAGAAACCGGCTCGAGATCGCTAGAATTTGAAAATACACAACCGGAGATAATCTGCTAGAGGCTGCTACTTCCTTATAGAGCCCGCCTCCTCCAACACACACGAACGCGCACATGACCAATGAGGGCACGAGATCAGTTTGTGCCCAGATGGAAGGCTGACAGGCAGGTAGGCCATCCAGTTACTTTAGCCGGGCTCATTACGCAGACGTGCTCGCCTCTGTTACTACCTCGTAGTAACACAATGGCCACCGGCGGCACACCTGCGGCTGTACCGTTTGTAATTAGGTTCAACTACAAACACTTCTAACAAAACGCCGGCGGCACCAACAAAAGGAGCGCACACTGCAAAGTCTGCAATATCAAAATCAAGGATGCTGGCGCAACAACGTCGAATTTCATCAGGCACTTGAAAACTCACCCGGAGAGGTCAGTCACATTAACGCATGGACGGTTAGCAAACATGTTTAGCTCAGCATCAGCTATGTAATGTTAACTTAGCTTGCTGCTAGCTTTGTAACTGAATATTTGAAAAGATTAGTGAATTGCTTGTCACACTTGTTTGAGTTGAGTGGCGTTGACATCCAACTCTTGACATGAAATAAAAAAGGTAGGTAACGTTAATCATTAACCGCTTTTAAGTACTTTTCCCTGCGGAGGATTAATAAAGTATTTGTGATACTGATTTCTGATTCTGAAGTGTTTTGCTTATAAGTTGTTTGCATTTAGCTAAAGTGTGATGTTTTTCCTCATATTGCATTGCAATAGCCTGTTTAAGTGATCATATAACAAACAACTAATCAGTACTAATACTGTATGCTAATAGATATAGGAGTGATAATAACACAGTAAATGCTTTGGATTTCTTAGATATAGCTGTGCAGTATTCTTAACAGACTGGATAGCAGCAGACAATAGAAGGCTTATTACAACCAGAAGAGACATGAGACTTTTATTCGTTAGAGACTTGAGACTTGACTTGGACTCGTGACCAAAGACTTGAGACTTGATCAAGTCTCACCCCACAAAGACTTGAGACTTGACTTGGACTCGTGACTAAAGACTTGTGACTTGACTTGGACTTGCAAAAAAAGACTTGTGAACATCTCTGCCTCACACGCACACTCAGTGCAGGCAGCTCTGCTGATTTCTCCTCCCTGGCTGCAGGCTGATAACAGACAGTTGGGATCGCGGCGAAATTCTCTCTGCAGACCCATTCTCACAGCGTTTATCAACCTTTTTCTTACTCAATATCAAGCCACACTTATTGTTTTTACTTCGGCTGTGACTTTGTGTGTGCTCAGGATGAGTTTGGCTGTGTTTCGCTGTGTATCGCTAAACAAGGAAACCACACCTCCACGGAGCTCAGCGCGATTCACAACGTCCCAACCAATCAGAGCACACTGTGCTCACAGGGAGGGTGGGGGCTGGAGCTATTGGAGCTACAACGAGCCGTTAAAGGCAGAGAGTGAAATTCAGTGAATACACGTAGTTTACAGAGATGCTGTATGAGAAACCAATGTGAGTTTGGAAAATTGCACAATATAAATCTATTCTAGTAGACCTCAACAATGGAATTATGATCAGTGGAAATGGCCATGACATGGGACCTTTAAGATGGAAACATGTAAGGGATAATGTGCAGCAAGGACTTATTGACCGTTGTTAAGGACGCTCACATCTGCAGAAAGAAGTCCGGTCAATTTAACTGCACACAGGTTGGCTGAAAAGCAAACTGCATGCTTCGCGTCGGGCCGAACCGCGCCCCTTAACTGTGATATAATGACCATATACTACGGCCTGTCGTGAGCTATTGCTTAAATATATTATTTATTTTTTCTTCTTAGTTATTTAGTTGCAGGCAAAGTAGTATTTAATTTTTGTATTTCCTTGATGTTTGTGAAGCACTTCCCTTCATCGTGAACTGCTTAGTCACACATGTTCACTTGTGCAAAATCGCACAAACACTGTGACATAACAGGCCAAGCAGTCCAATGATGTCGCTGCGCTGCTAAGCAACAGTAGCTGTTTGTGATCAAACACAAAAGCGGTAACAGTGAAATGGCAGATGTTCATGCTAAAGTGGAAAATGTCAAAATAAAACAATTAAAGGTAACACTTCTTTTAAAGAAGACATCACGCGTGAACATAACAACTTATCATGTAGAGGAGGACAAACGTTCTTCCAGGTTTAGAGTCTCTGTTTTGCAGTTTGCACAGGAAGAAAATTAGAATTACCAAGTTCATCTTTGAGGTCCACCCCCTTGCTTTTGAGCACTTGCAGAGCCATGTCGACGTTGTGGACCTTCTGCAGGCGGCTGATGGCTGGCAGGCGGAGTTTGGCCGACATGCTCCAGTCCTGGATGAGGAGCTCCATCACACGCCTGCGAAACCCAACATGAAAAAATTACTTTATAATTAAGCTGCACAAGAATCTTTGTCTGCCTTTCCTGGCAACTTTAAGCACTGTAAAATCATTGAATGCTGATGTTTTGAGACCCAAATCACTAATGACAACAGTCTACAAACACTTTTTGATGAACCATTTGGATATAAAAGCAAAAAGGTCATTCATTTTTGCAGGAAACAAGTTTGGAAAAAGCTACTTGAGTACATATGTTTAACATTTTGAAAGAGTTAATATTCAGTATATGTTCCTGCATGTTACTGGGTAAACAGCCTGTGGTGGAGCCCTGGCTTTGATTGTAATACAATAGCGGCTATTGATTGAGAAGGTATGGATTTTTAAATTAATTAGGTATGCAAAGGGCTCTGTAATGGGCAGGGGCAACAAATAAATGAAATTAATGAATAAATAAAAAACGATTGAATGTTCATTTATACCATTGATTCCTACCAGAGATGTGGAATATTAGTATTAAACGTAAAATGTGGTTTCACTGAGTTACCATTCAATCTTTCAAAGTCAACCGAATGAAAGAAACACACCAAGAATATGGCTGGGTGATATGGAGAAAAAACTATATTTTTGATCGAATATTACTACATCGATTTTGTGAGGATATTGTAGTGTTGCTTTTTTGGCGCTGGGAAATAATCAGTGCTAATGTGGATATAATGACAAACAGGTGAAAATGTGCGGTAAAATCATTGATGGATATGACTCAAATGCAGCCTTTAAAACTGGGAAAGAGACAACATTTATGGCTGAGCCTGAACTCTGAGAAAAGCAGATATCCCAACAGGAATCAGAGCATCACATTTCAATTCAGGCTGTGTCACTCACACTAGACGTATGCCGCATTTCAAGTCAACCGCTAAGTTCTTCACAGCGAAGTTGAACTCGTCCAGGGGCATCTGCACGTGGGAGACTGGTAACCCCAGGTAGCCCAGGTGGCGGGGGAGGATCCCCTCTCCGCTCAGGAAGTCCCTGGAGAAGGCCAGGAGCAGGTCTTTACTCATCTGAGAAGGAAGCAACATAAGGCATGGCAGAGTTAAGTTCTGGTTGGTCGGTGATTTTCGAGATAAGCTCGTCTGGCAATACGGGAGCTACAATTTCCCATAGTGAGACATCGAACGGAGTGTTATGAATGAGAACTATAGGTTACTTACGTAACCCCAGTCTCAGAGTAACATGACGTGAGATGTCTCACCAGACGGCCCTCCTTGCTATGGTGAAGCGAGAAGAGGTGCTTATTTTGAATGACGCATGCGTTGTGGCGCAAGCTACTTATAGGGGGTGAATTCCCTGACGCTGACGTCAAGATCACCAGCCAATCAGGATTGGCATAATGAGATTGATGCTTCTGTTTGCTCCACGATGAGGCGCATCCCATAGTGAGACATCTCACTTCATGTTACTCTGAGACCTGGGGTTACGTAAGTAACCTATAGTTTTTATGTAAAAATGATATCCTGTCTAAACATCAGTCAGGCTTCAGAAAGCAACATAGCACCATCACTGCGACAATGAAAGTGGTGAATGACATTACGAGTATTTTAGATAATAAGCAGAGTTGTGCAGCTCTATTTATTGACCTTTCCAAAGCGTTTGATACCGTCGATCATCGCATCTTAAAGCAGAGGCTACTCAGTATTGGCATATCCAGCCTTGCAGTGGGGTGGTTTGTGAACTGCCTCTCTGAAAGGTCCCAATGTGTTCATTTTGATGGGCTGTCTTCTGAGTGGTTAAACATTGCTAATGGTGTTCCTCAAGGTTCTGTTTTAGGTCCACTTTTATTTTCCATATATATTAACAGTTTAGGTGAAAATGTGGATGAAGCTACTTTACATTTTTATGCGGATGATACCGTGATGTACTGTGCAGGTCCCTCCATTAAGGAGGCTGTTGTTAAATTACAGGCTGTTTTTAACATTATTCAGACTCAGCTCGCTGAGCTTATGCTTCTTTTAAATGTTGATAAAACTAAGGTAATGCTCTTTTCTAAATCTAAGGAACACTGCTTTGGATATTGTTACTATGCAAGGACAAGTACTCAAAGTGGTTAGCTGTTATAAATACCTAGGTATCTGGCTTGATGATTGTCTTACTTTTAAACTTCAGGTCATTAATCTGCTTAAAAAGCTGAGGGTTAGACTAGGTTTCTTTCTCAGAAACAAGTCCCGTTTCTCATTTGAAGCCAGGAAAAGGCTAGTCACTGTGACATTTTTACCTGTGCTGGACTATGGTGATTTGATCTATATGAATGCACCTGCCCATTGCCTGGAAAAGTTAGATGCTGCGTATCACAGTGCTCTGAGATTTGTTACTAACTGTAAAGCACTCACTCATCACTGTACCCTGTATGCCAAGGCAGGTCTGCCTTCACCAACTGTACGGAGGCTCAGTCATTGGTACATGTTCATTTATAAAGCCATGTTGGGTAAACTACCTTTTTATATCTGCTCTCTGATCTCTCGACGAATTAAAAGTACGTATTGCCTGAGATCTCATGATGTTGTTTTATTAAATGTGCCAAGTGCTAGGACTGTCTTAGGGAAGAAAGCTTTTAGTTGTGCAGCTCCACTAAATTGGAACAGTCTGCAAACATGTTTAAAACTGAGCACTTTGGTTCCCCTGCATCATTTTAAAACTCGGCTGGGTGACATGATGTTTGATACTCATGGTACCTGTCACTGTAAATAGAGTTTGTAAACTGTACCCTATACATTATGTTGTATGTCATCCTTATTGTTGTTCTGTTGTTTTTATGTTACATGTGTTACTAATGTGCTGCAGGTCACCCTTGAAAAAGAGATCTTTTGATCTCAAGGGGCTTTCACCTGGTTAAATAAAGGCTACAAACAAACAATAGATATGTATGGTGATAATACATAGATGTAAAGTAATTTCTTATTATTATCATTAAATCCATCTGTGGATAATGATCTTATAATACATATATACAGTGAGAAGGCCTAAACTAAAATGTAAACACAGTATGACACTGCAGACTAAATTAACAGTAAGAGTGTCATGTATTTATATATTTGTATCACATTTATCCATGTTTCTTACTTTAATAGCTTTTATTCTTTACTAAGAATACCCCAGAACATGATGTTAAAACCAATTCTGATGTTATAGTGTCATGTACCAAAGTACATTTGTATTTATTTGACTAGGCTGTACCTTTGGCATCAAATAAAATAATCATGCAATATTTATTTATGTTTTGTTGACATATTGGGAAATAGCCTACCTTGAACTCTGAGTCCAGGCAGAACAGACACGGGTTGTGTTCAATCAGTCGCGACTCTTTGGCTTTGTCCAGGAAACACACCAGCAGCAGCAGCTTCTTCAGCGTGAAGCGAGACAGCGCCTCCTCGTGGCCTAACCGAGAAAAGGTAGATGTTGACCATTCCAAAGAAACACATGCCTCACAATGTACACAGCATACACAACTCTCATGGGGAACTACATAAAAACAATTGTTTTGTGGTAGTACTACAGAGTTGATTGTACTGAGTTTAAGATACATTTCCCTCATCATAACATGGGTACTGAACTCTTAAATTTCACATTTAAATGTGTACGAGAGATAAAAAAAAAAGGAAATCAATAAAATGCTTGACCATTATATTTATAGCAATGGTAATTTTAACAATATACAATTCCAGTAGAGCTGCAAAGATATGTAAATTGTTTAAACAATTTATGATGGGGTTCAATAAAGTACATCTTATCTAAAAATCTAATCTAAATGAATGTATGCATTTCACTTTCGATTCAATTCATTACTAAATGAATATATAATATGAACGGCAAATATACTCAGATTTAAATAGATGAAAATATTAAACTGTGGGTTTTCTCCTGAAGTTTTTCCGTGTACGATGTGAGGGTCTAAGGACAGAGGGTGTTGTATTGTGATACTGATATTCTGTACAAACTGTGAAGTCCACTGAGACAAATGTAACATTTGTGATATTGGGCTATATAAATAAACATTGATTGATTCAAAGCTTGCGGCTTTAAATGTCAGGCAAAAATATTTTTTGAAGATTGGTTCATGTCAGAGAGAGAATGGTAAGGAGTCAAGCTATGAATTAAGAGTAACAAAAACCAAAGTTCTCAATTTCATTTTTTCTTCATCAGATTTCTGTCTGCTTATGCTATGGCAAAATAGGTTTTCTGCTTGTAACCCAAAAAATAGCCTTTTACTCATTTGGATTCAAATGTAGCACATGGAAGAAAGTCTCCAACTCAGTCTTGAGCATTTTTATGACAGTAACACGCAACAGTCTCCAGTTCAATGTTCTTAACTTACCGTCTTTGTAAAGGTTTGGCACTTTGGCGTGTCTGAACTGTGCAGCGATGTCTGGGTTCCAGAGCAGCCGCTGGAGGATGAACATGGCCAGACCCAACGCGTCGCTGTTGCTCTCCAGGGAGATCAGCTCCCCGAAGATAGTCTGTGGGAGAAACATTTGTGTTAAGCAACTGTTGCATGGATAGTGAAGAAACTTGCAAGATTGTCTTGGGGGGAAAAAGCAGAGGGAAAATATTTGTATCAGAATACCTCGAGCCCAATCCGTAACCACAGCGGATTGTATGAAATAAGCCAGTTGAGCACTTTTCGCCGTTCACCTGAAATATGGCAAAAACAAGGAAATATAGTTACAAATTCGGAGGTTTCACAGAGCAAAACTTCAGCAGATATTTCTTTGCTAATGATATAGCAAAAACGTCTTCCACTTGTGTGAGAAAAGGGAACTAAAACTTGACTGATAAGCCCCCTCAGTAAATAACGCTCAGGTACCTATGTCCTTCCAAAGATGGCGGTCTTTCCGGACCAGCAGCCTCTTGGCCTCCACCTCAATTTCCAGCTTCTGAATGGCCTTGACCATGGCCTCAGAAGTGAACAGCTGACAGGCGGAGCGACGGAGGCGGTTCAGCTTCCGCCGGGCCGTGTAGGTGCTGAAAGACATCTCCTCGTTGGTGGGAGCTTTGGGAACGCTGTACTTATGATCGCTGCCAATGGCAATGGACACAGCATTAACTACAGAGGAAACAAATATAAAAGCGTTTAGTAATCACTATGTGCAATCGTCTTGGGCTGAGATAGTCCTATATAGAAATATTCCACTGCGCCGATAACTGCACTTAAGTTGTTATGTCAGGGGTGTCCAAGCTACGACCTGGGGGCCAAATGTGGCCCATTTTGAATCGGCCCTCAGCAAATTTGTGGGCCGTATAATGTAATACAGCCCACAAATGAAACGTGGGCTAGTCTTATATTGTACATCTTAAATATATATGTAAAAATATATTACACAGTAGTATTCATGTGTTAATAAGCCCACTTTTCTAATAAATTCAGTCAATTAAAGTTGGGAACATTTTCTAACAAATCTTAGTTTATAAGTAAAAAAGCCCAATAACTTATTTACCTAACAAGCTTGAAATATGTGACCCGCTCTATCGAAATCAGTCTATCAGTAAAAAACTATTTTTTCGGGGTTCGGGTGTTTTGTTTGATTTTAAACAAACGTCTTGGCTTTCAGAATATGAAACTTTTATTTCCAAAATCACACGATAAATACATTTTTTAAGCTTGTAAAGGGACGAAGACAGGCACCTCTCACTCACAATCTGCTCTTCCGCAGCGCCGCCCCCCCTCCCTCCGGCTGAAATTATGAATGTAAGAGTATAGTAATCATAGATAACACGGCAGGGTCCGTTACAGTTTGTTTTCATCTGATTTCAAATAAACAAAGTCTTGGCTTTCAGAATATTAAACTTGTTTCGGCAAATTCAGATGATAAATACAACTTTGAAGCTTGTAACGGCATAAATACCAGCGGAGAACGGAGTAACTTAATGTCACAGCAGGCATAACAACAGCCGGTGTTTCTCGTGAGTGTTTTCCCCGGGAAACAAACACAATACACACAAACGCAAAATTACACACACACACACACTCGCGAGCTTCCCCTCCAACGAAAATATCTTCCCTCCGTAGTATTTTGATCATTTGCTCCACTAATAATCAATCAGATCGATGGATTCCAGAGTAGAGGAAACTTTAAAGGCCTTTTTCTCAAAATGATGACTCGGTGACAGTCATTATATAATGTGACATATTTCGCTTAATATTTGGAGTACAACAACAATCCTGATATCATTAGAAAGCTAGGAATATCCTCTTTCCAACAGTGTATACAACTACACTATACTGAAAATGTGTCTTCGGGTCAATGCGACTGATTTCGATAGAGCAGGTCACATATACCCTTCATATTCCCCTTATAAGAAAACTGAGGCTCCTGTTTTAGGGAACGAGCTACCAACAAAATAAATGAAACCCTCTGGAGAGCTGTGGTATAACCTGTTTTTTTTTTTTTTTTTTTTTAAAGGTCCCATGTCATGGCCATTTCTACTGATCATAATTCCATTGTTGTGGTCTACTAGAATAGATTTATACTGTGCAATTTTCCAAACTCACATTGGTTTCGCATACAGCATCTCTGTAAAGTATGTGTATTCAGCAGTATTTACTCTCTCCACTAAACGGCTCGTTGCAGCTCTTGCCCCCCCCCTCCCTGTGAGCCCAGTGTGCTCCGATTGGTCGGGACCAGTCGGGACGTTGTGAATCGCGCTGAGCTCCGTGGAGGTGTGATTTCTATGGGCATAGATATGTCTCACAATGATTTGTGTGAACATAAAAATAATTTGTGTAAATATGTGATATGTAAATGTAAAACACCATCCACAAATACATTTAAAAGATTTGCAAACTCACAAATAAATGTGCAAGTGTAAAACGGATCTGCAAATAGGCTAAATATTTTCACAAATTAAAAAAAAGATCTGTGAATATCTCTTTAACATTTAAAACTTTCGATCTGGCATTTGTGAATCCATTTTGTATTTGTCGACCAAAAATGCACTTTCGGATCTCAAATCTCTGCTCGTGGATCTCACATTTCTGCTTGTGGATCGTCTTTTTCCACACACGGAATTTTGAGACATATTTTCCGCCGGTCTCTTCTAAAATCTACTCGTGTCACTCGGTTATTTTCGGAAACCACGTGATGGCCTGCTGATGACGACATTTCCCGCTTGACTGAATACACAACAAACAATGAAGAAAGAGTTTTATCTGGGCTGCTTCGCTGCTCCCCCGGGACCTGAAAGTGTCGTATATCCTGTACTTCAACATCAACAAAAGTGCTTGATATATGCTATATTGATCCAATAAACTAACACAAACTAACTGTATCACTATAACATGATGATGATGGTGATAAAGAATGCATCTAACGTTCCGCTGTTCATTATAATACAAAAACAGAGCATTAAACAAACCATCATGCTCTTACTTTGAAATCATGCGGAAATGTCGTCATCAGCAGGCCATCACGTGGTTTCCGAAAATAACCGAGTGACACGAGTAGATTTTATTCCGTGTGTGTGTGTAAAGACGATCCACAAGCAGAAATGTGAGATCCACGAGCAGAGATTTGAGATCCGCAAGCGCATTTTTGTCGTCAAATACAAAATGGATTCACAAATGCCTGATCGAAAATTGTAAATGTTAAAGAGATATTCACAGATCTTTTTTTTTTGTGAAAAATATTTAGCGTATTTGCAGATCCGTTTTACACTTGCAAATGTGTTAGTGAGTTTGCAAATCTTTTAAATGCATTTGTGGATGGTGTTTTACATTTACAAATCACATTTTACACACAAATTATCTTTATATTCACACAATGTGGCTTGATATTGAGTAAGAAAAAGGTTGATAAACGCTGTGAGAATGGGTCTGCAGAGAGAATTTCGCCGCGATCCCAACTGTCTGTTATCAGCCTGCAGCCAGGGAGGAGAAATCAGCAGAGCTGCCTGCACTGAGTGTGTGTGTGTGTGAGGAAGTCCGTGGATTGGTCAATTTGGACCAATCAGCGGGGGCTTAACGTAACGGCTCAGCGGACGTAACGTAACGGCTCCACGAATTGGTCCATTTCGTTCCGGGGACGACATGACATCATGATGTCCCCGGAAGAATCAAATGGACAGTGACGTATCTCCAACGAGGCGTTTTGGGGAGGTATTTTCTGTGTTAGAGTTTTACTCGCTACATGGTGCACTTTGAGGGTTTTGACTCTGCAGTCCGTTTACATGCATAAAAACCTTCATAACACACAAGGGGACGGGTAATAACCGGAAAAGCATGAAATGTCAGCTTTAATGCATTATCAAGTATCAAGCCTAATTTAGCTACACTTGATTAATTTTGCTAACTCATAACTGAACTTATGAGGCACTCTACCTCACCTCTAGTGAGCGGCCCAGCCCTCGTATATTTTTCTGTATGTGGCCCTCGGTGAAAAAAGTTTGGACACCCCTGTTTTAAGTGATTAAACTGTATTGGAACAAAACACTACACACTTAAAGTTTTCCCAAGGATGTTTAAGCAGTGACAGCCCGCTGAATGCTACCTTTAGCGACTTCAGTGTTGACTTTAAAGTCATCAGGGGTGAGGACATAGTTGATCCACCATGTGAATCCCGTTTCCTGCTTCTCGATCCACCTCTCATCGTAGAACATGTTCTTTGCGGCAAACGGCATCGGGTGTCTCGGTATGGCTGGAAGAAAAAGAGAAATTGTAGAACACTCTAACATTTTTTAGATGAACAGACAAGCTAAATAACTTTACACACATCAAAAATGTGCAATGTAGAATGTTCTTCCATCAAAATACCTGTTTGAGCCGCCGGCTTGATGAAGGTCAGCTTTGACTGCGCTACAGCAACAATCTTTGACGTCTTCATGGAGGAAATACGAGATGACCTCAGAGACTGGACACCTGTCAAAAGAAAAAACATAAATGTTTACTCTTATACAAGATGTATTCCACTTCTTAAAAAGGCAATAATGCATAACTTTATACCTCGTGATGAGGTGAGTTTGGAGCTTGGTTGCTTTGCAGGAACCACAGACCTCGCCATCTTTAGAGATGATGTTGTCATAGATCTCACTGAGCCTATAAAAAATTATAATAATCAAAACAGTAAATGAAGAGAGTCCAGAAACCATGCAAACCTTCAACAGAAGTCAGATTTTTAGAAATAAGGAACACATTTATTTATTTATTTAGGTCAACAACAAAAAAAATCTGTGAATATTACATTTATCATGGCTATAACTTTAAAAGGCTTTTGTGTTATGATACAAAAGTGGAAATTCACTTCACACTGAATTTAATATACAGGTCTTTAAAATCACAATGCATTATAACACATATCCTAACATCAATGAATGTTTTGCCCACCTGTTGTTCTGGGCCTCTGTGTTGCACTCCTCCTCTCCTGGACGGATCTTAGGGGCTCCTTTTTCCCAGGTACCACCTTGCTCCTTTTGACAGGCTCAGCTTTCCCAGCATCCTCAATCTTCACATCACTTTTGAAATACTCCTCACTCTTTCTCTTCTTGCTATTCACAGCCATGTAAATGGGAAATGATTCTTCCTGCACGGACTGAGATACAGACAGATTTGGAGACGCGTGTGGTGTCAGGTGACGGTGAAGAGGAGAAGATGAGCACAGGGGCGGCGGAGAGCTGACAGTAAAAACAAACGGAGCGTGGGCTGCTGGGGGCGTGGAAGTGGCTGAGAAAGAGAAGCGAGTCGGGGCCAAAGACGGAGGGGAGGGGACGGGGAAGGTGATAGGTGTAGGGGAGCCATCAAGGCGTGGAGTCAGGCTAGAGGAGGTTAACCCCTGGGCTGGATGGCTGTCATCACACGGGGAGTTTGCAGAGTTTTGCAATCCTTTGGTTTCCGTTTCTAGCTTTATGATAGGAAGGATAGGTGTGCCTGGTGCAGAATCACACAGACTGCTTCCATCAGACAGCTCCAGGGTTTTCTCTAAGAGCCTTCGTCTTGACTTCTTTATCTTCCTTCCACTTGAAATAATTGCCTCCACTGGTGCTTTGTTCTTGATCACCGTGGCAGAAGTAAAAGAGGTATTTTTGACCCATTCCGTAGCCTTATCAGCCTCTAAAACCACCTCGCTCACAACAACCTTTTTGCTGACAAAGAAGGTCAGCCTCGGCTCGTTGGAGTCCGACCCATATGGGCTATCGGGTAACACTGGAAGGACATTTTTGTCAGGTCCACAGCCACGAGTCCCACTCTTGGAGTCCAATGAATCTGAAAATCCACAGCTTGAACTTGTGTCTCTAGGACTGGTGTTCATTCTGGTCAGATCTGAGTCAATGAGGGCAAGTGCGTCTTTCAAAGAGGGAACTGGGGTTCCAGTTAACCCACTGTCAGCAGAAAGTGGGCTGTCGGACTGAATACGTGGCATAAACTTCTTAAACATCTCCGGTGTCCCGATAGGTGACAGTGTCTTGTTGAGCATCTTGGTTAGATCTCTATATTCGGGTTTGCCCACCTGCAGATGTGGACTAGCAGACATGTTGCCAGAGTCCACCAGCTTCCCGGCTGGGCCGAGTAGGACAAGAGGAGAGTCCTTCTGAAGAAAATCGATATTCTCCTGGTCAGAGAAATTATAGGCCTTCTGCTCCTCTGATTTCTGAAAGTATTCGCCCATTGGAGTAGGCTTGGAGAGGGACCGCTCTCTGAAAGCTTCGCCCTTATTGAGAGCAGCAAGAGGGCTACGTGGCTTTTCCCGCTTGTACAGTGACTTTCGGGACACTTGGAAGGTTTTGTTGGCTGCCATCTTCAGTGGCTGATCCGTTTTGTTTCTCCTGGGTACACTTACATTTTCACCCTCCCTTTTGTTTTTGATTGTGTCCCATAAACTTTTCTGAAACACAAAAAAACAACCAACATTTTTTATTTATCATGTCATTATGAAAACTACGTGATGAAACCGTTTCAAAAAGTTGTTCACTGTTTAACAAAATAACCAACTAGGAAAATCAGGACTGTTGACTTGCATACATTTCTTTTTAAACATTATTGTAGGGCTGTACCCGATTATCCGTTCGTTTGGCTGTACCGGATTATCCGTTCGTTGGGCTGTACTGGATTATCCGTTCGTTGGAGTACTATTCGGGTTTCAATTTCGTTATACGGATATTCTGTTTTTTTGGCACTGCGGCTGCCAAATTGAATTTATTGAAAACTCCAATATCAACGTAAGAGCAAAATGGTATTCGGGACAGCCCTACATTATTGCATGAGCATCATTGGAAGAACCCCAAAAACAAATAAGTAATTGCAAACTACTGTTTCACTAGAAATGTTGAATTTAGAAATGTAACCGACCAACGTTATTGTGATTTGTAAATCTGCCAAATATATTGACAATTAATCATCTTGAATATAACATCAGAACATTTATTAAAATATTAAATCACAATTTCCTTGAGCTAAATGTGAGGCCAGGCCATCAATAGTTGTCTCAAACATTTAAAAAATGTAATTTACTACTATGATAATACAAACAATCTGTATATTTTCCCACTTCAGAAACTACAATATTATACATTTGTAATCATCGATACAGCTCGACATTTACCTTTTTCTTTCTCGGTGCTTCTGCTCTCCCCAGCAGTACAGCCTGTTGTTTGAGGACCCCATTGGCATTGAAGACGATGAGCTCCCTTATTCCACCTTCTTCTGATGGAGTCCATGTTACGTTCAAATTGAATGAGTCCTCGGGCTGCAAACACAAAGCACAGGGGAACATACATTCAATTAAACAACATTTAGTCTATATCGATCGATTTATCCTACTGGGAAAACGTTAACGATGGATAGCAGAGATACAATATGTTAACTTGGCACAACGAAGCTCCAGAGCATAAAACTATTGAGACATGGGAGTTGTATCCATTCGTACAGAGAAAAGCTAACGTTAACTGAGAACATAACTTACCTGAATCGTGAAAGTCCTGTATTCCACAGAAAATCCTTTACTTGCAGGGATCTTTGCAATTGTAACCTCCGCTTCTGAATCCGCTATTGGGTTCTCAATACGCAGAACAGCCGATTTTGAGGTGCCCAACTTTACATTTCCAAATGTCACAAAAGGAGCCTTTGAAAACAGGGTCAGAACCAAAACTGGAACATCGTTCTCCTTGTTAGCGTCGGTTCGCTTTACCGGACTGGAGTCCAGAAATCCTTTCCTTGCTGAATTATCCGTTTCAGCCATCTCAGATGAGATACAGTAGCAGTAGCAGTAGCTAATGTCTAGCTACAAACGCAGTTAGTTTTACGTTTTAGCATGTGAGCTGACACTAATGTTGACTAGCAAACGTTAAATCACCCTTCCTTCCAACCAAAACACGCTGAATGACGGTTTGAAATTCGCCGTGGTGTAAATCCGCCAATGATACGCGAGGGATGGCTACCTATTGTCCAATGGGTAAAGAGGATAGTTCGAATCCATATGAATACAAAGCTATTGGCCAATCAGATATCAGCTACATTTTGTAACTGCCCAGGCCACGCTCACATTTCCAAATACAATAAACGAAGATATCTCACTCTAATGTTATTTAGTTCGAGTTAACTAAAGCCAAAGGCTAATCTATGCTCTCACTTATACTATTAATTTCCCGTTGCACTGAAAGTAATGCTTAGAACCAAAACTAAGATTTAAGATGTTAACAAGTCTGTATATACCGTCAGTATAATGATGTAATGTATGGCGAAGTCCCTCCCCTTCCGGGGGAGCCTCTGAACCAGATGACGGTCCTTCATTTTACTTTTGAGTAAGGGATCTGCAAACTAATACGATCTTCAAATGTGCACTTTATTTCCACGATTTCTTATTTCGGTTATGTCTCATCCAAAATATAACTAAACGTGTTTGATGCAAATAAAAGAATAATATACAATTAATATTCGAAGTGGCTCAGAATTCTGAAAGAACGAAATGTTCACTTTTATATGAGAGTAGTAGTAGTACAGCCTGTCACCACCAGAAGTGCCACCTGGCCAGTCGAACATCTCGCAGTGATCGTATGGTTAGTTAGGTCACGGCCGTCTCCTATCTCCTTAATAGCAGAAATTAGCAATGACACCTTTACCGTTAACGTTATTAATGTAGCTCCAAAACTTGTTGATTTCCAATTCAAAGGGTCAAGATAACTGCAATATTTATAAACCTACTATGGATAAGTTGTATAGTTGTACTCTTAAATTACATCCAAACTATACCTTTTGGGAAATGCGTAACAACCGTAACAGGGTCATTCTACAGAAAAGGTGGAAGTACTGTCACTTACTTTTGCAGACACCAAAATACATGACGTTGACCTAATACTCACATTCATTATATATGTTGAATAAATAGAGACTGTCTTTGATCATAGCCTACATGGAAGTGGAGCCTATAGTTTTCATTTAAACGATTTTGATATTGACTGAAGCCATATTTGGTCTGACACATGGCAGCAATTTTGTTAAAATGGTAGTGTTTTCTCCAAATTGTCACTGGTCATTCTACAGAAAAGGTGGAAGTGCTGTCACTTACTTTTGCAGACACCAAAATACATGACGTTGACCTAATACTCACATTCATTATATATGTTGAATAAATAGAGATTGTCTTTGCAATGGTACTAAATAAAAAATAAGTAAAAAATGGTTTTATATGTAAATTGCAATTTATTTAAAATGCCAAGTTCAAGGAACTGCCTTGTCACTTTGATCATACATGGTTTTCATTTAAAAGATTTTTTTTTTCCAATAAATAAATCTAATTTATATTTACATAACATTACAAGCATTACATATAACACTAAAATGGTAAAAAAAAAACGCAAATTATTATTAATAATATCAAATAAATGTCAGTCACCCAAAATTACGTCATTGGTGTTACTGCTACACAAAACGCTTTTATTTTGAAATAATGTACTGTCTCTGAAGTGCCTCCTGTAACAAGAGATCATTTGAGGCAGTGCAGTGGACAAAGACATAAGGAAAGTCAGATACTTCTTACTTTGTTTGTTAAAGGTGTCATTTTATCTTCAAATTGTACGTGCGTCTTTCAAGTCTGTCATTAGTGTTACTCATTTCTTCATAGCCCTATAGGGGTGAACATTTGAATGGGAAAATGGATTGTATTGAAGAGTTAAACGATTTTGATATTGACTGAAGCCATATTTGGTCTGACACATGGCAGCAATTTTGTTAAAATGGTAGTGTTTTCTCCAAATTGTCACTGGTGTTACCGTCACTGTTACTCTTCTTCCTGGTAACACGTAACACCAGTGGGGTCATTCTACAGAAAAGGTGGAAGTGCTGTCACTTACTTTTGCAGACACCAAAATACATGACGTTGACCTAATACTCACATTCATTATATATGTTGAATAAATAGAGATTGTCTTTGCAATGGTACTAAATAAAAAATAAATAAAAAATGGTTTTATATGTAAATTGCAATTTATTTAAAATGCCAAGTTCAAGGAACTGCCTTGTCACTTTGATCATACATGGTTTTCATTTAAAAGATTTTTTTTTTCAATAAATAAATCTAATTTATATTTACATAACATTACAAGCATTAAATATAACACTGAAATGGTAACAAAAAACGCAAATTATTATTAACAATATCAAATAAATGTCAGTCACCCAAAATTACGTCATTGGTGTTACTGCTACACAAAACGCTTTTATTTTGAAATAATGTACTGTCTCTGAAGTGCCTCCTGTAACAAGAGATCATTTGAGGCAGTGCAGTGGACAAAGACATGAGGAAAGTCAGATACTTCTTACTTTGTTTGTTAAAGGTGTCATTTTATCTTCAAATGTTACGTGCGTCTTTCAAGTCTGTCATTAGTGTTACTCATTGCATAGCCCTAGGGGTGAACATTTGAATGGGAAAATGTATTGTATTGAAGAGTTAAACGATTTTGATATTGACTGAAGCCATATTTGGTCTGACACATTGCAGCCATTTTGTTAAAATGGTAGTGTTTTCTCCAAATTGTCACTGGTGTTACCGTCACTGGTGTTACTCTTCTTCCTGGTAACACGTAACACCAGTGACATTCCTATACAAATAAGCTTTGTATAAAGTATAACAATAATAAAAAAGAATATATATATTTTAAGCTCTACTTGTTGTGGATTCATCAAGTTAAGAGTTAGTTATTGCTATTTAACAGGTTTTAGATGTTTTTAGAAGGAATATATTTCAGCAGATTTGTGAGTGTTGCACGGCCAGATGAGGCTGGAGAAGCTGACTCAGATAAGGAAATATATGATATATTATGATATTATATGATCGATGATCTGATTGATGATGTAATATGAATGATAAGTGCGACACGTCGGCGTCTTCTCTGCATACGGCAGTTTAAACTGTATTTCCTTTATCCTGTAATATGACTTGAGAGATTTAAACTCCGCACACTGAGTGGATCTCTTTTCTATAGACGCCGGAGGCGGGCAGCGTCAGGTAAAAGAAGTTATTTAGCCTTCTCAAACCTGAGCCTCACGCGCCGCCTATGGGGGATGTGCTAGTTACTTATCCGACCGGCCCACTTCGGTACCGGCCCATCGGGATTCGTCCCGATGGCCAGTCCGCCACTGCACCCAGCCCACGTAAACTGTCAACGGGGGGAGCCTCGCTGCGGGGAAACGGTGGACCTAGTGTCCCGATCGGAGTGGGAATAATAATAATAATTCGTGCATTTTATCTATTAATTTCCCCAACATTGTGGTAAAAAAAACACACGTTTAATCCATGTTGTTGGTGTACTACAACTACAAAAAGCATTGGTTTGTTTTCTCATCAGGAAATGCAGACCGGCTCAAACAAACGATTTTTAATCATCATCCTCACGATCATTTAATGTATCATATGTTCGCCGAATTGACATGAAAGCACTAATAAATGTAGTTTCATCCACTTTAGTTTACAACTACAAAAATAATCGATTTGTTTTTATATCACATCCGACGGGAGGAAATTCAGCAGCTCTCACTCCCGATTTTTAATCCTAATGTAATCATCATCTTCACCACGATCATTTATGTTTATGTTCGCCGAATTGACATGAAAGTACTGACAAATATGAATATACTGTAGTCAACTTCATTAAAACGTTATTAACGTGCCTAATCTCAGTCATTCACCATTTCTACGCATGACAACACACTGTCCGTGTTTGGCTCACGAAGCGTTCCCGCATTGACGTCACTTCCGGCTTCCCCCAAAACTTCAAAATGAGTCGAAGGAATTTCCCCGCGATGTTCGAAATTATTGATATTTAACGGAACGGTATCGCTTTTTCTTTTTTAAACTGACGGTTCGAGATTACTAGTAGCCCAATATTTCATTGCACAACAGTTGTTGGGATGCTGTCACAGGCTCTTTAAATTGCTATTGGATAAAAAAAGTTAGGAAACGCCCCTATACGATCCGCCCCTATACGATCCGCCTCCTTGCTGCGGTCTGCAGCCAGACCCATCTCCTCCTTGCAGCAGCGAGCCTCGCAACGTCCCGCCGAGCAAGCACGCGCACATAAGTGGGCTTGAGCCCCTGCCCTTTTTCTTCCTCCAGAGAAAGTGTGCTTTTTATGGGGTGCTTTATTAGGGTCTGAGACCAGAGGTCGGCTGGCGACCATATTGAACAGCAAGCGATAAACCTGCGAAACACACACAAAACTGGGAAAACGACCGGCAAAAGCACAGAAAAGATTCGGAAATCATTACGTCAGATAGTCCGCGCGAGCCCAGCGCCCACGTGACTGCAACTCGCATGATTGATATCGGTAGGATCAATTTAGTCGCTCGCAACAACAAATTACTAAACTGCCAGTGCTTCGAGTTTACAGCTAATTAGCTAAAAGACAAAAACAAATATAGTTAATGGTAGGCTACTAGCTAATGGATAAGTTAGCTCAAGGTTTAACTAAGGCATTTTATCATGGGCATTGAGGCTAATGTACTGAACTTAAGGGGAGACACCATGGGCGTCGCCTGGGGTAGGCATCCGGGGCTTTAGCCCCGGATGTTTTTTCTTTAGCCCCGGACAAATTCTCCCTCAATAATATAATACATTAACCGTACTTTACCTAGAGGATGGTAGAATTGTAATTTCCCGTGTTCAGTGAATGCAACAGAGGCAACCACCAGACCAATCAGAGAGTTGCATGGAAATAAACGTGTTTTATTGGCTGACAGGTACGTACCTCTCCTCTGTGACAATGTTTACACTTTCAGCCGCGGACGCGGAGATTCTGAAGATGGACATTAGACATTTTTTTCTCTCAAGTGGTGGCTCAAACAACAACCCCAGAGCCACTACCTGAGCCAGGTGAACAAGGTATGTAAATGTCAGTAAACTTACAAGTTATGCGAACATGTAAGCAAAGCATAAATTATAGCTACGTTGACGTTACTTTGAATCGCGGGGGTAAGCTAAACCGTTAGCAAGTAGCTTAAGCTAGCCAGATATATTATATACACACTTTGTCATACAATCTAAATGTTGTATTTTTTAGCGTTACCTGGTGATTTCAAAGAAAGCTCTCTGGGAAAGGTTGACTTACTGTTCGACATGAAGCTAGAAGCTACCTTACAGTACACAGTTGATCCGGAGTCTTGTCAGTTAAAGTGTTTCATAGTTAGCTTAGCTTAGCATCAAACTAGCACTGAAATATATGATTCCTGGATGTTATGTGACAGTATTTCTGAGAAAGAGTCAGCTGAAATGGTGGCATAGTTGCCACTGCTTTACGTGTCGACAGCATGTTTGAACGTATTTGCAGCAGTAAATGTGGCTGTTTGGCCACTGACGTTGCCATAACAACACAGGTGCATTTAAATGTGCAACCTCTTTTTGTGACAGATTTTTGCATTCAATTATAATTCTTCTGATTGATATTTCCTATTGACAGCTAGTTTCTATGTGAACATTATGAGATGGACAGCCAGCTAACAAGCTTGTTATACAAATATTTCAGATCAAAGCTAATCCAGTGGGGCTCCTGAAAGGGGGCAAGGGACACTATGCTCCCAAATATTAAGCCTTGACCCGGGACCCCATCTTAAAATTGATATGATCCAAAAATGATCTGCATTGTCGGAGGCCTTTTTTCCTCATTATCATGTCAAATTATACAGCTTTCCTTAGTGTTGAATGCAGAAAGATGACTATATTAGAGTATTAAGTGAAAATGACTATATTAAAGTGTGATGTGAATATATTAAGTGAATTACTCAAACTGCATTTGTAGGAATGATTATGTCCGTTTGGCAGATAACTACTCTAACAGTGATATCTACAAGAGATGTACATTTAACTATTTTCAATTGGTTAGTATTACATTTTGTGACTGTGTGGTGAAACTCATTTTAATGAAGACACGTGTGTATCTTGAAATTCATTTATTTGACAGAGCTGGAAACTGATTGACTTACATACTTGTTTGTGTTTACCTACACAGTCATCACAGATGCGCCAAACGGAGTAGAGGATGGAGAACAGGAGAAAGGGACACACAAGGAGGAGATACAACAGACAAGAACGACAATGAACAGGAGCACCAGAACAGACAAGAGTCAATGGGTAACATGACTGATGTAGGGACTGCAGATACAGGGCCAAGGCAAGTGAGACATCACTGCTTTCCATCCAGCATGTTTGGCCAGCAAAAGTGATCATTTCAACGGCAAACAGCAAGAGATGAGGGATTATTATTTCCTCCTTCCATCCCTTTTTTCTGTTTAATCTGATTACTAACAACTTCTAATAATTTGACATAGTTTATGATTTAATTGGAAAATAAAGTGTTTTAAAATAATAAACCCGTTTCTGATTCGGATTCTTTGATTTTTGTTGACATATGGGTGTTGAGAGATGTATCCATATCTCTTGATGTTGCTCTCAAAGTGCACAAGATTGATGCTTTTAACTTTTAACATCATTTAAACAAATCTTCCTGGGGGACCCTAGAGGAGGTGAGTTCCCTCAAAATAGCACTTTTTCTCTGTTTATGTAATTCCGGTGTAGTGTCCCCTCTGCAACAGATCACTCAGAGCTGGTGATTACTTTCCTGCATTTCAATGGACAGCATAAAAGGACACGTGCTCAGATTAGCTATTGATGATCACGTTGATAAATCATATAAAACCAATCACACAAAAACATGTTGCTGTGACTGTGAGCATTAAACAATTAACATTAAACTAAACAAACACAACAGTACGTTATTGTCCTTATAAAATAAAAACATACATTTTGTCCACCGAGATAATACAGGCACCTTACCCTCAAGAGATCCTCACGTGCTATGAGAATCTCCCACAATCCATTGCCGTAACAAAGCTAATGCAGGCACACGTTTGTGACACCAGATGGCGCAATTGTGTATGTGCGTGTGGGGAGTCTTGCAGTAGAAAATGTGTCTGTAGCGCCGCCACTGTGGGCTAAGCCCCGAATGTTTCCAGGTCCAGGCGACGCCCCTGGGAGACACTAAAGGTGAATACAGTAAAATGTGTATCTAATAACGTCATCACAATCACCACATTGATATGCAAATTAGGCGTTAACTAGGCCTGATTAAAATGCGCTAATTTGCATGCAGTTACCAAGGTGAAAAGGATAAAACTAAAATGTCTTTTTTTAAAAACACATCACCACAACTTCCCCATAGTTACTTGCGTCAAGTCAGTATTTTACCCTGAAATGTTATGTTTAAATGCAGATTAGCTTTATCTATAGATGAATTCAGACATAAAGATATGTTTGCCTGTAATGTCCTTAATTATTTTACAAGTTTGTTGTCTGCTCTTGTGCGTAGTGAATACTAAAGAAGACTATTGTCTCTGCGTCAGCTGATTATTTTTGTAGAATTCTGTTGAGTATTAAACAATTGTGTGAGGGTATTAAAATAAATTGGTCAGTAAGTCAGAGATGTGCAACTATATTTAACTTTTAGTTTTAATATTTTTTTTTATAAATGATTATTGGAAGTGCCCTCTTTCTCACTTGAGCTCCTGCCCCCCAACATTTCTGTGCACGTCCCTGCCGCCGTGTGTGTTTGGGTGTGTGTCTGAGGAAGTCCACGGATTGGTCCAAACGTAACGGCTCCGTGGACGTAACGTCACTATACCCGAAATACGTCACTATTCCCAAGAAGTAAACAATGGAAAAAGAGAAATCCCCAACGAGGCATTCTGGGGCAGCATAGACAGGTATTTTCTGTGTTAGAGTTGTACTCGCTACAGGGTTTACTTTGAGGGTTTGTGACTCTGCAGACCGTTTACATGCAGAAAAAGCATAACACACAAGGGGACGGGTAATAACCAGAAAAGCATGACATGGGACATTTAACTACACACTTTACTTTTATTCTATTTTACGATTTATATTGTTTTACTGTATTTTTTTCTCTAAACTCCCTTAGGGTATTTTTTTAATTTCCATAATTTCCTAGTTATATAAAGGTATTATGTTTTGATTACACATGTCCTATAATTGAAATCAGAGTAGTAAAATATTTAATTGTATACTTTGAACACAAATTGACAATCATTCATTGAACATTCTGAATACAAAGATGTCCACATGGACAGTGTACAGTAATAATAATGTATAATTACAATAATAATGTAACAGTTAATTGAAGTGAATCACAACGTTACTGTGTCCTTTTGTGTGTGTGTGTGTGTGTGTGTGGGGGTGACGGTTTGCAAAGTAACGTAACGATCACTTCGGTTAGATAAGTCAAGTAGACCATGCTACACGAAATACTCTCTTGCAAAAGCCCTGCATTTAAACATGTTAATGTTACTTTAGTAAAAGTATGCTAGTATAATTAGGAAAGTGTTGTTAAAGTATTTAAAGTCGACAAGTTATACTATTATATAATTTGTTTTATTGTTATTACCGATGCACGAGTTGACTTAACTGTTGTAGTTGGAGCTCATTTCGAACAATGAGCTAACTAATGATTACTTTCATAATGGTTTAATGTGCTGACTATTTTCTACATTAATAGATGAAGGTCTGGTTTGTTCAAACTCTCAAAATAGTAGGACTTGCTGTCATAATTACCCAGTCCGAAGTGACACCTTTACAATGTTAAAGCTGTTAGATAAATGTAGTGATGTAAAAACTAAAGTATTCAAGATAGTGTAGTGGAAAAGAGAATGTTTTTAAAAAAATGTTTACTAAAACAAAATCTCTTGTTTTGGACAGACAGTAATGATTCAAGAAATAGTAGATAAATAAATACACACACATTTGATTTGTTGTGGATGCAACACAACAAATGGTGCTCTTACCTGTGATGCCTCCTCCAAACATTATAACCAGACTATCATTCAAACTATAAGTAACAATTCTGTACATGACTTTAGACAAACAATTCAAAAGACAAAATCAACACAATTTATTGAAAGACCAATCTTTATTTTACAGTGCCTCTCCTTTTGTTTGTATTATTAAACCCTGTCAATCTAAAAAACTGAGCAACTCAACAGTTAACTTTATATTTCTTATTGTCCAAAGCATCCATTACACTATTTGTTCCCCTCTCATATTCACAGGATGGATGATTAGAGACTTTGGGGGAAACCTCAGCTTTATGAACGTCCTGTCTGTTGGTTTGGCCAGAGAGGGCTGAGGGTCTTTCCCTGCGAGGAGGACCTGGGGGGTATACTACGAAGCAGGATTTTCACTTAGCCGGCTAAATTCAGGGAAAACTCTGGGTTTCCGGTCCTATGAAGCTGGTTCTCTTTTTAGCAGGCTAGATCTCCATGGTAACTTATGCTTAGCGGCTAACCTGGTCGGGACCAGGTTAGGTTGCAGGCTAAGAGCTCAACTCAGTGAAAGCACTGCCTGCTGACCAATCAGAGCTCAGTGTGCGGAGTTTAAAGCGATCGAGTCATATTACAGGAGAAAGGAAATACAGAAAAGCTGCCGTTGCAGGAAAGACGGCCGGCAAAAATCACCGACTGTGTGAACGTGAACATTAATAGAATATCACCCCCATCTTCAGAGCAATCTGACTATTATAACATTAGCGTTAACAAAGCTAACTTAAATATCTGCCACAACATAAGTAACCGGATCAGAGTAACATTAAGTACAGTCCGCGGCATATCACTTCATCCATCCATCCATCCATCTTCTCCCGCTTATCCGTGGTCGGGTCGCGGGGGTAGCAGTTCCAGCAGAGAGCTCCAAACTTTCTTTTCCCTGGCGACATCAACCAGCTCTGACTGGGGGATCCCAAGGCGCTCCCAGGCCAGCGAAAAGATATAATCCCTCCACCTGGTCCTAGGTCTACCCCTTGGTCTCTTCCCAGCTAGACGTGCCTGGAACACCTCCCTAGGGAGGCGCCCAGGTGGCATCCTAACTAGGTGCCCGAACCACCTCAACTGGCTTCTTTCGACGCGAAGGAGGAGCGGCTCAACTCCGAGTCCCTCCCTGATGACCGAACTTCTCACCTTATCTCTAAGGGAGACACCAGCCACCCGGCGGAGGAAACCCATCTCGGCCGCTTGTATCCGCGATCTCGTTCTTTCGGTCATGACCCATCCTTCATGACCATAGGTGAGGGTAGGAACGAAAATGGCCCGGTAGACAGAGAGCTTTGCCTTCTGGCTCAGCTCCCTTTTCGTCACAACGGTGCGGTAAAGCGACTGCAATACCGCTCCCGCTGCTCCGATTCTCCGGCCCATCTCACGCTCCATTGTTCCCTCACTCGAGAACAAGACCCCGAGATACTTGAACTCCTTCACTTGGGGTAAGGACTCATTCCCTACTTGGAGTGGACAGTCCATCGGTTTCCTGCTGAGAACCATGGCCTCAGATTTGGAGGTGCTGATCCTCATCCCAGCCGCTTCACACTCGGTTGCGAACCGATCCAGTGAGTGCTGAAGGTCGCAGACCGATGAAGCCATTAGAACCACATCATCTGCAAAAAGCAGTGGTGCAATCCTTAGTCCACCGAACTGCAGACCCCCCCCCCACGACTACGCCTCGAAATCCGATCCATGTATATTACAAACAGGATTGGTGACAAAGCGCAGCCCTGGCAGAGGCCAACCCTCACCGGAAATGGGTCCGACTTACTGTCGAGGACCCGGACACAGCTCTCGCTTTGGGAGTACAGAGATTGGATGGCCCTGAGTAGAGACCCCCTCACCCCATACTCCCGCAGCACCTCCCACAGTAACTCCCTGGGAACCCGGTCATACGCCTTCTCCAAGTCTACAAAACACATGTAGACCGGATAAGCGTACTCCCAGGCCCCCTCCAGGATCCTTGCGAGAGTAAAAAGCTGATCCGTCGTTCCACGACCAGGACGGAATCCGCATTGTTCCTCCTCAATCTGAGGTTCGACAATTGGCCTGACCCTCCTTTCGAGTACCTTGGAGTAAACTTTCCCGGGGAGGCTGAGTAGTGTGATGCCTCTGTAATTGGCACACACCCTCTGATCCCCCTTTTTAAAAAGGGGAACCACCACCCCGGTCTGCCACTCCTTCGGTACTGTTTCCGACTTCCACGCAACGTTGATGAGACGTGTCAACCATGACAGTCCCTCAACACCCAGAGCCTTCAGCATTTCCGGGCGGATCTCATCCACCCCCGGGGCTTTGCCACTGTGGAGTTGTTTGACGACCTCAGTCACCTCCCCCCGGGAGATTGGTGTTGATCCCCCGTCATACTCCAGCTCTGCCTCTAACATAGAGGGCGGAGTTGTCGGGTTCAGGAGTTCCTCAAAGTGTTCCTTCCAACGCCCCAACACTCCATCAGTTGAGGTCAACAACGTCCCATCCTTACTGTACACAGCTTGGATGGTTCCCTGCTTCCCCCTCCTGAGGTGTCGGACAGTTTTCCAGAACAACTTTGGTGCCGCCCGAAAGTCCTTCTCCATGTCTTCTCCAAACTTCTCCCACACCCGCTGCTTTGCCTCGGCCACGGATGAGGCTGCTGCCCTTCGGGCCTGTCGGTACCTTGCAACTGCTTCGGGAGTCCCCCGGGATAACAAATCCCTGAAGGCCTCCTTCTTCAGTCGGACGGCTTCCCTGACCACCGGTGTCCACCAGGAGGTTCGAGGGTTACCGCCCCTTGAGGCACCTAGGACCTTGAGACCATATCACTTCATAATGTATCATATTTCCTTATCTGAGTCAGCTGAGCCGTATCTGGCCGTGCAACACTCAGTGTCACATACTGTATGCAGAAGTATTATTTTAAGCAACACATAAGTTGACGAAACACTCGAGACAAATGTAATGAAAGTCAGATCGTGTCTTAGACGGGGCAGTGATATCATAAACCTGTTAATGTACACATTCAAACACTTGTTCTGTTACCAGCTGTATTCACCTTGCAGGTGCAGCTATGTGGCTTTTATCCTGGATAAAGTGTTTAAGTCATGGATGTTTAAAGTTTAACTTCTTCATATGTCTAATATTATAGTTGACTTTTCATTCAGGAAGTATGACGCTGCGCTGTCAGTATGCTTCTCCATGTTTGTGATTGGTCGAATGCTCCAGATACCACCCCTTTCATGTGAACGCGCACCTAACTAGATAGGACACGGCTGGCTTGAGCGATCCACTTGATAACCCGCGTCGTAGTACCGTTTAGCGAGAGCGCGTATGTTTTGGATTAGGCCAACCGGCTAACTCAAACATATCCAGGTTAGGTTGAACCAGCTTCGTAGTACAGGCCCCAGGCCTGAGGGAGGAGGACCTGCACCAGCTGCACCTACAGAACTTAGCCCATGCTGGGCATAGCTGTTACCACCTGCACAGGCCTAGCCTGTCACTTTATTTGACAAAATGTGTTTACTTAATCAATTAACAGATTAACATTTAGTGTAACTTATGTATATTATTTCATTTTTATTTAAAAAAAAATTGTGATGGTTCATGCTTGATAACCTTTAGCTCACATTTCAATAAATTGTATTTGCACTCCTTTTGTCCGTTATTCTTACTGAAAATGTTAAGTTACACATTCACATCTGACTGAAGATTGGCACCATTTATTTGGGTATATCCAGTCTCTGATAGTGTTACGTTATTATGAGAGTGCTCTGTTTGATTCTGAAATTGTATATATTTATATAAATATATACATAGGCTATGTGTGTGTGCGTGTCCGCATCTGTAGCCTGTTATTGTCTCATTATATCGCACTGTGAATGAATCAAAGTAAATAAATAAGTCGTCATGAACACATCTGTCCGTCAGACAGAGGGCTGCTGTGCCTCCTGTCATCATTAATGGATGTCTCTTTAAGATGACCGCTCAGAGGAGAGAAGTTCTCATTTCTCTAACCGCCTGCTGCTTCCCCTCCTCTCTCCTCGGTTCCCTCCTTGGCTCCTCCGCTCGCATCTCCTGTGCGCGGGACTAAGTCTCGAGGAGGGCAATTAGTGAAATGAGAAAGGGCCTAAGTGTCTCTTAGTGAATGTCCTGTACTGCTCTTAAATCTCATCACATCAGCTTTTCCTTTCCCTCTTGGATGTTCTTCTGGACCCTCGGAGAAAGAGAACATGGTGAAGCAGTCCTGTCTCTCAGGCGTGTCCTTTCCTAACAGAAATATCAAAAAACATATTATTGCAGAGCAAGTGTGTTATTTAAGAAAGAGGTGTGTTTGTTTGTTCAGGGGCTATAAATATAATGATTTTTTTATTTGAATGTGTTTTTTTAAATTCAACAGTGTACTACAAAAATAATCAGATTATGAATAAACCGTTCTAAATTCATCAACATTGAAATGAATGTATTATTAAAATAATATTTAACTGTTATCAAAACTTAGTGCAACTGTAGAAGCTTGCTCTGTCCGGTTGTCTCACTGAAAGACAAAGGGTCGCAGTTCTCACTATGTTCAATAATATTTGCCTTAAATACAATACACAAAAAAGTGATGTTGCTTGGTAAAATGTAACCTTTTGCTAAGAAAGTACACTCAACATCACTGATGTGCAGGTGGTCTAGTATTTAGTCATGTTTAATGGCATGTATATCAGTGTATTAGAGTCATTACTTTATGCATTCTTTGTAAAGTATGAAAAAGGTGTACCTTGGAATCCGTGCTGAAGTTCTCTGCTGTTAGGAGTCCAGATCTGTCTCTCCTCCTCTGGTCCAGCCTGTCTGGATCACTTTGAACAAACAGATGTAAAGTTACATGCGTGGGTTACAGACTTCTTTACATGAAAACTACTTTTTATCTTCTTTTAAAAACAGGTCATAATCTTATTGTTATATTTAAGAAATTGCTGGATATCACAGTCCTTATACTGTATCAGTTTGATTGAGTATTATTGTGTAGGTCCTTTTTATTTTACTGTTACTTTGGATGAGTTTTTCATGAGTCAGTCAAATTAATTTGTTTTCATATGCCATATTCATATGCATCACACACGTAAGGGTAAGACACAAACCTATTGAACAAATGCAATGGATAAGCTTAATTTTCACTGAAGTCACACATAACGTC
Source organism: Pseudochaenichthys georgianus (assembly GCF_902827115.2). NCBI lineage: Eukaryota > Metazoa > Chordata > Actinopteri > Perciformes > Channichthyidae > Pseudochaenichthys > Pseudochaenichthys georgianus. The sequence goes on along the minus strand of NC_047506.1, from coordinate 26,744,768 downwards.
ATATCTAATATTTAAACAAATAATTTCCTTGTCACTAAAGCATTGACTACGCTATTCATCATCCTTAAATGCAGGCATTAAGTTACATGTTCCGTTCTACAGCCACGATGAGGCTGTTTCTCAAGTGTGATGATAATACAATTAAGAGAGGCATTGGTAATAATAATATTAAAAACAACAATGTTTGTGTCGTTCGTCGGATAGGCGGTTAGCTGCAATAAATAACTCCAGTTCAACAAACCATATTACAATATCTAAGGGAGCGTTATTTCTGGACCATCTTGAAATGTGACGCTCATATTTTAAAGATACACACATTTCATTGTGAGGTTGATTTAACAATACGTTGACGTTAGCTAGTCTATTGTATGCTATAGTAGAGCATAGCGAATTTAAACGAACCTTAACAATGCATACAGTAACCTAACTATCTAACGTACAAGGATGACCTTATTTTAGCAACCTCGCACAGAAGCCTTTTGGTATACAGTAGCATCCCACTTAATGTTATACACTCTTGGATGCTACGCATAGCATCGTTAGCACAGATGGAGCTACGATTGCTCAAATGCTAACCCAACTCTAAACATTCATTAACGTTAGCTTAATAAAAACACCAGTAACATAACATAAGTACTTTATGTACTTATGCAGGGTTGACTTACCCAAGAAACTGCATTCACGGTCGGTCTATTTTAACCGCAGATAAATCCTATATTTGCATGACGAATAGTCCACCAGGAGCCAACACAACAAACACGGCCGAGTTCAAGTAGTGTTCTCCTCATGAGCTGAGCCGCTGTAGCATCACGGAGCCAATGGAGCTAACGGAGCTAGCAGTGAGACAGAGGAGCCAGGAGAAGCAGCCCTGTTGTCATGAAGGGGGAATCTAACTATATACAGAATATGTTTTTGTGGATCCAGGCTAGAAACATGTTCATTTTCTGATGTTAAGTTGGACATTTTAACATAGGGTCTACGAGAATTGCTCCCATATGCATCCATCGCCTACAGTTTGCAGCAATTGAGCTTCACAGCACTGTCCCCCAGAAGTCGGGTTGATTGCATTCGGGCTCGATTGCTTATCCTGTCTGAGTAGCCCGGATGATGCTGCATCGCAATTTTTGACGTCGAATTTTTATACACCGAATTTTTTTACATCGAATTTTAAACACCGAAATATTTGACGTCGAATTTTTTTCACTTGAATTTTTGGGATCTGAATTTCAACATTTTTATTTCACATAGGTAAATTCGGAGCAAAAAACATTCAGATACATGATTTTCAAAGTAATTATTTTCAATGCTATAAATTCGGTGTCTGATAAAATTCAAATACTTCTGTTTCTTGTTTGCTTCCATAACAGTGGATACAAAAATAATTTCATTGCCCACCCCAATGAGCCAAACCCTTTTTATAGAGCTGGTAGAAACTTTTAAAATTAGCAAGAGATGATCTCCTTTAACATGCATTCATTGATTTAGCCACTTGGGGGCAGCACAAGAACCTGTAAACACAACAATTGTAACAACAGTTACACAGGAGCTGTATTACTCATTACGCATGTCCTTACTACGTTTTTTTCTGGATAATTTAGTAGGATATACAGAAAATATATATTCTTCTATGCAAATGTATTATCACAAGTATACGTAAGTCTATATTACTGTTGCTGTAGTATAGTATTTTATAGAACAGTCTAACTTAACTTGAACATTATATATTGAGTAGTAGCCTATGTGTGGTTCATGTCCATTATACTGTAGATATGTATACCCGCTGTTTATTGATTTTATTTTATTATTTTAATACTTTTTGTCCACCTTTTAATTTTAATGTCTGAACACATTATTGTTACTGTAACAAAATATTTCCCAATTTGGGATGACTAAAGTAGATCCATCTTTCTATCAATCTATCTTATCCCAGAAGTTACCTCTCTAAATGATATAAATCTGCTCTATGAAATAAAAAAAAGTTGTATTGTGTTTTTATGTGTATACTATAAAGAAGCAAATTATGCAACCAGCTTTTTAAATAAATGTTTTAAATATTGTGTTTGTACATGTCAGGTACCAAGCAGTAAGACAACAGGACACAGGAGTGGTTTAAATAAACTAGGGTTTTTATTTACCCAAAAATCCACAAAACATCATATAATAGCAAGGCCTATAAAAGAGGTCAACAGAAAATACCTCAAAGAAACATAACAGATGTTAACTCAACAAAACGGACCTCCTACAATAAAAAACCAAGGAACCTATATAGTGGCTTGGCCAAACCAAGTTGAACCCAAGGGATAAACTGGGTAAAACCCAAATCCCCCCTTTGACATGGAAGCAGGTGGTTTGTCCCAATCTGTCCCAATTGGCTCCTTGCAGTATGTATGAGTCCTCAGCGTCCGGCCACACCCTTTGCTGAACCATGAAGTAACCTCCCCCAATGGACATGGTAACATTTAGAGCAAATGTGTGGTGTTAATTGGCATGTTTTATTGTAGCTGCACTGGAGCAAAACTACTGAAGATGAGGATGCAGTGTAGTTGGTTTACCCTGTGTGGCCATCACAGTACATGACACCTGCTTTACATAACTCATACACAACATGCAGTAATTATTTTTGAAGTAAACTCTCTGTACACAGTCACTCCACCAGCTAAAAGATACAGTTCAATTATGAGCCAGTTTGCACCAAAGGGTGGAAAAAACATTAATTCCATTCTATTTAACAACATCGTAAATGTAATTTGTTTTATCAGGTCCCAATGGCATGGTTACAGAAATTATGTTTTAATCCAATGCAAAAAAAAGCTACTTTGTGGATCCATGTATAGTTACAAATGTAGTGTGCTGGCAGGAAAGTGAAGGCATTGTGCTGTACATAAGGACGTGTCTTGGCTTTTATAGGTCGAATGTTGGAGTCACGGTTTGTACAGGCCGTGGAGGGTCACGGGTATGATGATGTTGACCTCGGCCCGTGCCAGCTCTGTGAGTTTCACTGCATCCAGCACCAGCAGGAAGCCCGGTCTCTCTGCACCCGGCTTCACCACAATGCTCAGCAGCACACCTGGAACACATGGTAAAACATTTGAGTTTACAATTTCAGACATGGTCCTTGGTCAGGATTAAATAAATCTAGGGATGAGGTTTGAATACAGTATAAGTTACATTTTTGATCAGGCAGATTTTTTAGATATGAAAGGGTTCACTGGTAGAGATATCAAAATAATTGATTTTAAGAGAACAACTTTTGTTTCCTTCAGATTACTTGTCAGTATAATTATGTGTGTGTTGTACCATCGTCTTCCTCTGTGGCTCCAGGTGTTGGTACAAACAGCGGCTCGGATGGGTAACAGTCCTCCTCCTGCCACACCAAGGTCTCTTTGGTCTGTACATTCAGCTTGACTATCTACAGCAAGACAACAATAAACACCCGAAATTTTGATCAACAAAAATCATTATCATCATCAAAATTCATTCTGTGAATTATGAAAGCATTCCTTACCCTGTCAGGGATAAAGTGGTTGAGTCCCAGACCGTACGCAAATGAATATTTCTTCCCACTACAGAGAGAGTAGTTTATCTGGGGAAACTCAAAGGCTGAGAAAATGACAAAAAGAAGGTGGTTAGCAGCATCTGAAAAAAGTTAGTTGGATCTCAATTTTGTTTTGTCATGATTTTAAGAGCAAGAATGATCTCTGAAGATACATTTAAAACCCTTTTACTGGTGTGAAATGCTTAGTTTGTCTGTATGTGTTACCCTGTCTTGGTCCAGAGAAGAGGACTTCAGGCTCGAGCCAAATGGTGCCATCGCTGTTAAGAACAGCAGTTGCTGTGGTGTAGGGAAGAGACACCAGATTCTTTCCCTGCTGCTCCTGAACACACATGAAAGCAAACACAAATGGATGTACACACATACACACAAACAGTCTACTCTGAGGGGGTATTTTATACATTATAGTGTGAGAACTGTGTGCTTTATGTGAAAAGTCTAACTGGGTAAAACACTTATCCAGAAAAAGTTGCTAACAAAGCTAGCTCAGCAGTTAGTTTCAGTTGAACATGCTGTTGCTAGTAGCAACAGCTGACTGACAACGATATCCACTATTTTTGTCAGACCTTTGTCCGGGTAGGCCTATATTACCAGGCATCTTGTTATCTACTCCTTAAATGCCAATTTGGAGCAATATCTGTAAGGGCTGTAAGTGTTATTGTTACAGCTGTTTTGTGGTTTTTGATTTAGGAGAATTACTTTTTTATATGTTTAGCTGACTGCTAACCTAGCTAGCTGTGCTAACCTCAGGCTTTCAATTTTTGTAATGTCTTCTGTTCACCTTATCATTATTCTGTTTGGTTGAAATGTGTGTATAGTGTACATTTTTCTCTTTATCTGTACTATTATCAGTTAAATTGGTACGAAGCAACACAACTATACTTCAGATTAAATATTTGTCTCTCATATGGAGCTATTTAACAATTTTATTTTTATTCTATGTTTAGGACATTAATACATTCAAAATGTTTGCATTTACTGTAGGAAATTACGATTATATTTTCATGAAGTGAGTTCAAAATAATTTATTAGCTTTGATAAAAGATTTTAAACACCAATCAAGCATTGTCCAAAAAACTGATCAGTCCATTTAATAGTTTGTACATTTTATGAAATGTATGACCAGTTAAGACTACTTTTAAAAGAACACCTCCACACAAATTCAAGTTCATTAACATTACCATTACTCACCTTGTGTATATCCAGTGGCAGTACATATCGCCGGACCTCAGGCTGAGGAGCTCTCATCGCAGCTTTCTTCACTTCCTCCCACTCCTGCTTTATGTTGGCCAGGTACAGGTAGTCGTACACAAAGTCATGACTGAAAAAAACACAGAGATATTTCATTATGACACAATTAATTATACGTTTGGTATACATTTATACAGACACGCTCGCTCACACTCACCCTTTCCACGTGCAGAGGTCAACCACAATGAAGCCCTCATCCTCGTAGGCGTTGATATGGTGAAAGATGTTGAAAGCTGATGTTCTGAACTTGTGGCTGCTCAAATATTCAGCTGGGTCCTTAGTGGCCAAGTGAAACCATGTCTACAGCACACAAATACATGAAGAGACACATACGTCAACATACTGTATGAACAAAGATGCACATGCACAGTCCCATACACACTTCCCTTCCTACCTCCAAAAGTCAAAATATACAACATCCCTTGAATGATTATAAGACAATGGGTTCCTGAACACAGACATGTAACAGTTGCTCCATCACTCCTACTGCGTAGAGACACCAAGACTGAAAGAGAAACAAATCAGCTGCACAGCTGCATGTCCTTGTGGTGTTTTCGTATCATTTTGTGCCTTTTCGTGGTGGTTTAGCAACTTTTTGTGGTAGTTATGTGTATCTTTATGGTCATTTTGCTACAATTTGTGTTCGTTTTGGATTTTTGTGGTAGTTTGATTTCCCTTTGTGCTAGTTTGTGTCTGTATTTGGTCATTTTGCATTGCGTATAGTTTGTTTTTTGCCTTTTCTGTCATTTTGCTCTTCTTTTCAGTCTTATAATTTTGGGTCACTTTGTAGTTGTTCTGCATCTCCCAGTAGCTGTTTTTTGTTCTCATCCGTCTCTTATTTGCTCCTCTTTGTGGTTGTGTTTGACCACCAACAAATGTTAACACTTCATGCTGACGGTCTCATCCAAAGGCCCCTGAGTCTGTAATCCATTCATGGTTCACAAGCTTCTTACCACCACCCTCTTGCGCCGCCCCTTGCTTACCCCCATGCTTTCGTTGGATTCAAAGCAGTCCATGTATGTGGCCCCTCTGACGCTCCAAGCCGACAGGAACTTGAGCAGGTTGATTTTTACCGGCTGCTCCACAAACACAAAGTGGTTGTCTGTCATACCAAAGCTACAGAGAGATAGACAAAACAAATCCATAAGCAGCAGTTTTCAACTTCCACAGGGTTCATAGAAACAAAACTGAGTTAATGTGTTTGGTTAGTGCAAAACAAGTACAGATGCAAAGCTCAGATTATGATGAATATGATGTATTGTGTATTGATCTTGATGAATTAAGTCGGTACCTGTGTACGTAGGAGGGTTTTAACCTCTCACTGCTGGGTAGTTGAACAACAACCTGTGATTTCTCCAGGGGATCCGACCCATCTGAAAACACACAATTGCAGTGGGTGATGTTATCATTCTGTAGTGAGTGGGTGCATATGATGAACTACAATTTTACTCCAGCTCATAAAGAAGAAAGTCCATTTAAAATCACTCACAATCAATCGGATGACAGTTTCAATGTGGTACAAAAGTCACCTTTCTGAGCAGGTGGGATCTTGACGATGTTATAAGCCAGACTCAAGTTCTTTCCAAAGCAGTTGCCGATGTTATAGACTGTACCATCTGCTTCAATATGGGGATGGGCCGTCAACCCATTCACTGAGAGGTACTTACATAAGTCAACCTAATACAAATATGTACACAAGACAGGACATAATTGAAGAGTCATTTTATAAAGCATTATACAAATAAATTATAAAATAAAAATCCTGTAGCACCAAAACATTTAAATTGAAAAGATTTACTGAAGTAAGACTTGGTACTAGTAGTGTTGTTTCTTTAATGTTATCTGTTTCTGATTCAGCAAGATGTAAACCAATCAGCTCTCACCCTCTTCAAAGTCTCCAGCGAATCAGGATCAACCTTAGTGATGAAATTTGTCTCCGTGACGGCGTAGAAGTCTTCACCGACTGGATAGATGTTCACCATGCAGTTATCAGTCACCTCAATGCCTCTGAAATAAGTGAAGAATCTAAACAGAAACAAGGCAATATTTTGTTAAAATATTAAAACAGTATTTTTGAGCCATTGGATGTTTTATCATAATACAGTATATCGATTTTTTGTTGGGCCATAAAAGATCAGGAATTAGTACAAATAAATTAGCATTACTACTACCATGACACCAGTTTGTCATTTTTAAACTGCTTTGTTGTCCAACCAACAGATCAAAAAAACAAAATGCTCAGTTTAATATCTTGATAAACTTAGAATACAACCACATATTAACATTATAGGAGCTAGAATTTGGGCTAAAAAAAAGACGAATTCATTGAGAACATTTAAGGTACTATGGGTTAAACATGGAAGAAATGTGAAATGTTCATAAACAATTTTACTAACAAGAATGTACCATCAAATGTTAAGACAACTAGCTGTTGACAAAGTAGTTAACATCATCATCTGATGAGCTGAAATACTGTGCAACTTTATCTAAACTGAAACTATTATTTATCTATTATTTTATACCTTGAACATTTTCTTTTTATTCGTTTCTCTTTGTTATAATAATAATTATTATTATTATTATTATTGTTTGTTTTGTTTCTAACATGTTCAATAATATGACTAATAAAAATAAATCTAACTCTCAATCAATGCAGCAAGTGAGCATATCACCCAAAAGGTCACCTGTGTTCCTTTAACACACTTGGCTTCATACATTAGGCAGAGCACCTACAGTATGTGGTTTCGGGGTTACCTGGAGAAGATGTTTTTGCAGGGGTCTGGGTAGGCTGCTGTGCCAAACTCAGTGATGACTATTCTGTTCTCTGTCATGGCACGAACATACGCATCTGTCTTGATGAACCTGAGAAGAGAAACACATATCATGCACATATCATACCTCACGAGACATTTCTGGTCTATTAATCAAACTGTCAATGTAGTTTTGGAATTTCACAAAGCACATTACTGATTCTGCTAGGTAGACAACACTATTGGAGTTGGATGAAGGCTTGTGGTCTGCAGCTGAGTATTGTTGTTGTCTCCTCCCTTGCAACATTCCTGTTTGGAGGAATTTACTGTCAGCTTTTTTATTTGGCTGCACAAAACTGCATGAAGAGAAATCAGATGCCATAAAAGATCTGCATCTGGATTTAGATCTATAAAATAAAGGTCCAGAGTGCTGGGAAGTACAAACAAGTACATTGAAAGGGTTTTTCTCTCAGGAACAAAACAATTAAAAAAAAAGGTCTGGCAAAAAGTTAGAAAGCCTTTAATCAGATGGCTATAACCCAAATGTAGCAACAGAGAGCTTTCTTCAGGTTGGGATTTCAGATTTATATATTTCTTTTATGTAGAGAAAGAACGTATTGGTGAACAAACAAGTATGTTAAAAGATGTGCTTTTTCCCCTGATTTGGAAAGGTAATGAGAAGTGTTCTTACTTCCTGTAGTAGGTCACCTGACCGTCCTTCAGGTCAAACTTGTGAATCATAGCCTGTCCATCAAACAGATGGTGGAAAGGCTCATCTCCCACCTCAAAAAGACCTGGACCCATCCGGAGAAGACTGCCGCCCAGCCATGACGGTATGACACCTGTGAACAGACACACACACACAGACACACAGACACAATTGACACGTGAATCCAGTACATAAATACCCTTACAAATAAATGAACACAATTGTGTTTTCGTACAGATTGAACAAGCAAGATATAAAGGTAAAGGTACAGTTGTGAACTTTTTTTAAATTGTTTTTTTTAAATAGTTTTTTGTCATATTTCTTAGAATATGATTTGGACAACACAGAATAGGACAGACCATTTAATCAAAATGTGCCAAAAGGTTGAACTAAGATAAGATGGACCTTTATTAATCCCCCTGGGGACATTCAGTTTAACAGCAACAGGGTAAGATTGAAAAACAGGACAGCACAGATTCACACAGATTAATAAAATTAAGGATACAATCCAAGATAAAAATTAAATATGATAAATAACTATAACTATTCCTTAAATATAAATCAATCAGGCTTTTGGAAGCTATTCTGGAACATGTCTTGGAGTCTTTCTTTCTAGACTTTCTCTTAAGGCAGAAATGCCAAAGAAAAGTGGGTAACCCACTCTCTTCCTTACCCTTTATCTCTGCAGGAATAGGTTCGTTCAGCTCCTCCACCGTCTCAAAGATCTTCTTGTAGCCTGCAGCAGGATGCTCCACTCTGGAGAGGAAAACAAAGATATTGATTTGAAAAAAAATTACTAGTAAAAGTAAATTAGTGAAAAAACTAAATGTATAGCATATAAATCTAGTCGTATTACACATTTAGATGCAGAAATGTTATATCATTAACTCTGGTGGTGTTATAAGCTTATAATGAAATGCATATTGTGGTGAGATTGTCCTGCCAACTGTTGATACCTTGTTTCTGTGCTGCCCAATTTACAGGTTCCTTTGTTTGGTTTTTCTCTTTTCTTTTGTTTTACTATTTTAATTAGCTATGTGTGAAATGCTAAACATCTCTGTTAAGGGATTTACACCACAGGGGTGATAAACAGGCAAAGCAAACAGTGTTTGGAAACAGTGGGTTTTGCTCTTGACGAGGGCAGGCTCTGGTGGAAGGAGAGGAGGCATACTCTGTGTTTACATCACAGTTGCTTGATGCTATAATCTCATAAAAGATGGATAATGTTTCTCTCACGTCGATATTTTATGTCAAAAATACTGGCCATATTATGTTTAGAAAATTCCCTGCTATTTTTGTTGGTGTTCTTTATATTTCTCCTGATGTAAATTCAGAACAATGTAAAAGGCAATTGTAAAATAAATGGTTTTCCCCCCCGTTCTTGTCTAGTTTAGCGTAAACGGAATACAACTGCATATCTCTACAATGTTCCTTGAATCCATACATTTAATATTAAAGGACTTTAGCTGCAAGGAAAATCTTACACTGTTTGGACATCAGACATAAAAATCTACCCCCGAAAAACACTACAGTTTGGACTGCAACAAATGAAAGTGTCTCACTGCTGCAGCAACAACCTTTTCAATGGAACATTTGACAGAGTAGACTCACCATCAAATATGTTTCAGGGAAAACAACAAGAGTCACTGACAATCTGGTTTCTCTTATTGCATTTCCAAGAACCAATATATTTAGACCATGAAAGGTATTTCTAAAAGTTTTGTCTTTCAGGCTAAATCTTCACACATTGGACAAAAACACAGAAAGTTCCACTCACCGGCTGGCCATGCTGCTGAATGTTCCTCACCAGTTACTCAGAAGTATCCTGCAAAACCAGACTGACTTGCATTTAAACCACTCACACATTTCCTGTGGTGAGAGATGGAAACAAGGTCCCCTCCTCCCTTTTTCTATTCTACCTTGCCTCCCCCAATCCCTCCTCTTTTCCTCTGCATCTTCCTCTCCTTCATGTTTCCTTTCATGCCTTTTGCTCCTCCTTTTTTTTACCCTCTTCCTCCTCTGGTCTTACCCGGAGCAAAACAAGCCAGCTTTGTCTCAGCTCCTTTCAGGCGCATGGCCATCGGCTCCATGCAGAATGTTCTTTTGGCCTTGAAACAAAGTATTTCTCAACCTGGGGGCACAAACACTGACAAACAGGCCGATGATGAGAGTCCAACCAATAAAGTCAGCTTTTAAAGGCAGAGTGTGCTGGTATTGTTTGTGGAAGTAGAAGGAATCCTGTCTAATAAGTTCCAGACCGCCTGGACAAACCCCTCAAACTATTTTAATTGGCTCGCTCTGAGGGGGGAGAAAGAGCAACAGTTTTCTCTGGCAGAGAGTGAATGATTAACCCTGTTTGTTTCTTTGGTTCTCTGTCATGTTGATAAATGAAAGTTGAATGGAAGACTAAAGGGTAACTTAAATGTTTGGTTGCATTAATAGGAAGTTAAAAGGAGCAGCAATTGATCATCTAGTGTGTGTGACAGCTAAACAAGTACAATAACTACTGGTTGGCTTGCCATTAACCTTTGTACAGACATTCATGGTCCCCAGAGGATGAATCCTTAACACATTCGCACTATGTTCAAGATCAACATTAAATGTCATTTTCCAGAAATCATGACTTGTTTACTCCAAATAATCTGCACAATTTCACACAGGGCACAGTATTTGAATCCTGACAAGGATCTTGAATTCAGCCGCTGTGAAAGGTAGTATTTTGTTGAGGTCTTTGCATGTTAGGCCTAGTGCTCCACCAGCCTGCTGTGACTTTGTTCATGATAATTAGATTAAACTGAATCTACTTAAACCTGCCTGGTTTCGGTTTGAACTGCCAATGACTCTCAAACCTAAACAATGAACACGTAGAAGTAACAAAAGCCAGTCACATGTGTAGTGCCTGGTCAAATATACTTGATGTTTCAGGATTTATGTCACATCGTACGAGGGCTGCAAGATTTGGAAGAAATTATTGCAGTTATGACTGAAATTTGGAAATGATTTCTTTATAAAATAAAGAGAACGAACCATTGATCACTTGATAAGAGTGTGCTTTTTCAGAGGATCTGAACGAAGGTCATTTTTTAAATCTAATCTTTACTGTTTGTTGGGCCAGACTTCTCTTCAGCACCAGTAACCTCTATTTAGAATTGATATTTTCACATCTTTTTTCACATTATTATTTAAACAAAAATAGAGCTTACTGCGATTAGGATTTTGCACATCACTACATTTCTATAACATGTTGGTTAACTTTGCAGCCCTACATCGAACACATGCTTTCACACACGGTGGCAAATAGAAACAGGACTATGGCATAAAAATAGAACAGCTGAACATTTATTTCCCAGGAGTTTGCATAGTAAACAATAGAAAGTAAACAAAGGGTAAAACTGTGTACAATATAAAACACTGCTGATGAAGGCATATACGGTTACACACACACACTTTGATCTGAGGTAAGGAAACCAAACATATCATGGTAGAACTAATACTTCATATAACATAAATTAAAAAGGAATAGCTTGAAATGTAGAGTTACAAATCCTCAGATAATTGACATAAGGGTTCTAATAAGCACTTCTGTTTACCACAAGTTCTCATTCATCAATGAATAGATGACCAGTTTATCTCCTTAGAGAGTAGTAGCTAATAGCCACTTCACTTTTGACATCAAATGCTGTAGGAGTTCAGAAAACACTTCACAAGGTTGTTGACAGAAGCAGTAGCAACAGTTTACCCAAACTGTATTTGGTGGAACCTTCGTAAGGGAGTCTAATATGCATTCAATATGTATACATCAGCTATTCCATGATTTGCTATTTGCAACGCCTTAATCCAGTGCAAAACATGTCTTTATCCAATAAACTATGCAGGGAGGGATCAAGGTGAAACACACATGTCAGTAATACAAATCTAAACTGTGAAAGAAGTTTAATCTAACTAGAGTTGTAAATGAAAAACCGGAGATCCCTTTATCCAAGATCTCTACGAAACAACCTTAAATGGTACCGTTACATCGCTTTAAAAGCAGAACGAAGAGAAAGAGCCAAAAAGGACAAGAAAGAGAAAAACATAAAAAGAATAAAAACACATTTCAAATAAAACTTGAGATTCTATGGTATAACATTTTTAGTGATATCTATAAAAACAGTTAAGACATTTCACTGCTCCCAATGTCATAATTTATATAAATTAAAAAATCTATAATCTAATTATTCCCATATGGACCAGGGACCTTAGAATTCCATATTTATATCTCCCAAAATGCAATCTGCAGTTTGTCCGCACACACACACACACACACACACACACACACACACACACACACACACACACACACACACACACACACACACACACACACACACACACACACACACACACACACACACACACACACACACACACACACACACACACTAAGACAGGTGAGCGGATAGAAAGCAGATAACCAAAAAAAGGGAACATTTTAACAAAAACAAAAACCCTCCTATATTCTCAAAGAAGCAACCCTCTGTCTATCCGCCTTCATTTTACTCAGCTGTCAATACAATCACACACACAGGCAAATAAACACATTAACTATTGTAGAAGTCTTCCAGCCTGCATTAACTCTAACATTACTACAAACCAAGTATGTCCAACGTAATACGGAAACGGTTAATGGCTGCAAAGAGAAGAGGATTCTCCAGATCTCTTAGTATCAGTGCGGTTATATTGCAGTGAACAGGGCTGTGGCTTCTATAATGCTGCCAACCTGTACGGTTAGTTCCTGATGCTGAAAGCTTTGGTCTTCTTGATGGTGAGGAGTGGAGGTTTAATCTTCGGTTTGGTGTTGTTCTTACTTTTCTTGTCTGAGGAGGGGCACCGGCGACTGTAGATGTCTGGGTACTGCTTCTGAAACTGAAGGAAATGTTTGAAGTAAAGCTCAGTTGCAGGTAGACTTGATAAGGAGTGTTTGTTATACAATGGGACCTCTTTTTGTTACCTGCTTCAGTTTCTTGCGTCTGTCCTTCTCGCTCATGTTTTGGTTGGTCAGCAGCATCTCTAGCAACTCCTCCATGGCCTTCTGGGAAGATTCCAGCTTTTGCTGTTCAAACTCCGCGCCGCTGATCTGCCGGCAGAAGGCGTAGATGGGCATCGGAGCGCAAACCTCATCGGAGGCTTCGACATTAGAAACACCATCCATCGGGACCTGGGTCAGGAAAGAGGAAATTACAGTCACTGTATTAAACTATTTATTGATCCTGGCCCTTACCTAAACAAATTATTGATCCGCTTTTTATGAAAACGCTTTTCGACAAAGTAATTCTGTCAATTTGATCTGAAAGAAAATGACATACACTGAATTGTTATTGATGAGCATGCAATCATTAATACATTTTGCCGTAAATGAGGCTAAAAATCGAAATAAGAATCAAATAAAAATGGATTTGCTTTCTTTTTTCAGTTTTTTGCATTGGGGTTTGGGAAGGGTGCAAGCCCTACATAAAATACTGCAGGACACATATAGTGTAAGAGTTTCTGCGTGTACCTGTACGGCACGCAGGTACTGGATGTGGTCACTGATAGCACTACGCAGGTACTCTGGGACTGAGAGGATGCTTTCTTGATGGTCCATTAGAAATGACACCAGTCTGGTAGCCAACAGCTCGTCCAAATCACACTCCTCAGCGCTGCCCAGGACACAGCCGGAAAACGTGTGAACCATCTGGAATGACAAACATAACAACATGGTTGAAACAAGATCAAATGTAACTGATCCCTAGATAAGACAATACGAAGGCATGTAACAGTACTATACATGTACTAGTCAATACAAATACCAGTGAATTTCAACAATTCTAAATGTCCAATAAAAACAAAAAGCACTCATTTCATATCGTTTGCAGTCAACATTTCCTCTCTAATATAAAAGTTATAATGCTGTGATAACATTTTCTTGAAACTGTATTTATTTAAGTTTATACCCAAAAAATACTTTTTACAAAATACATTTCAACAGATCACGATAACACGAATGCACCATTATGTTACTCAGTGACTCGGGTGCTAACTCAGAGCTAACAGCTAACACTAAAGAGCTCTCCTCATGCCTAGTTCCACATGACTTGGTTAAAATCATTGGTTCTTGGGACATCCCCCAAAAAGAAGTGTGTTATAGGCGGGAAACAAATGTAGGTCTTGTGAGCCATCATGTTGTCGTCTCACCAGTGTGCGGGTGCCGATAGCGGGGTGGAGGCGGGGCATGTCAACGTTCTGGCTGATGCGTGACATCATCCTCATGAGGAGCTGCAACTTCCTGCGGGAGGATGGGGGGAGGAGGAGGGTGCAGAGCTGCAGGGCCTCGATGGCCACGCGCTCACTCTGAGGCTGGAGAACGCCTGTACACATACACACACGGTCACACACTGATCATAATGTAGAGTCCGTAGTGCAAACGGTACAGAAACAAGCTGCAGTAGAATCACTCTTTGGCCACATTCATCCATCACTGCTTCGTTCACTAAATCAGAGAAATGGATGGATGAATGGATGATGGGATTAAATCAACTACAGCTACGGTGTGAGAAGAACATATTTATTGTAATATGCTATTAAAAGCGTGTGCACCCCTGTTAATAGCTTTGATTCAGCACTGTATTATGTGCATTATGTTTCCTGGACGTGGTCATTTCAGTCAGTCCACTCTTATTATAGTTATCATTTGGATATTACAAACGTGTTAAGTGTGAGAAAGTCTTTGATTTTACAGTTTGTATTATCTTTAATGAATGAAAACAATAGCACGATTCTTCCATCGAGTTTGTATCTCAATGGTCTTCCTGTCACACGTTGTTCTATGTGGATCTGTCTAAACATGTCGTCGTTTAAGGCAATATGAATGCAGGACTGACAAAATGCATTGCATACAATCAAAGCAGCATCGCTAACAAAGCATGCCATAAGCAAGCACAATTTAGTGTGCTGCATAATCTCAAACATAACAGGTTGCACATGAGCTCGGTGCACCTTGATCCAGGGCTTTGTTCTGTCAAGGTTTGCTGGAAGCTTGAAAACATTTTATAAAACACTTTCTGCATCTAGACCTTTTCAACACAAGTATTTCTAAATGTACCGGCGGTTGTTAGATGTTAGATTGAGTTAGTGTGATTAGACATCTATAGGCATGCAGACACACAGAGGTGAGAGGGTCTTACTGTGCTCAGCTTGGGGTTGGGTGGGCACACAAACAGAAGGTTTGAACAGTGAAACAGGGCGATGCAGCTTCGACACATCCAGAGAGCTGAGGCAGCGGCGGACAACAGCCGGTGCGGAGAGCATCTGAAGATTAGAGGTGCTGGAGGCAGGTCTGGGCCCGCTGGGTCCTGAAGGAGCACGGGACCCTTGTTCTCTGGCCGAAGCAAGTGAAGAAAAGGTAGAGAAAAGAGTATAGGAGGGAAAGGCGGATGGATAGGAGGACAACGAAGGAGGGCGTGAGGCTGAGGAGGAGTGATGCTGTTCGGCGGGAGTGTTCACGTTGAGGCAGCTGGTCGCGCGATCCTGCAACTTGGACTCCATGACGTCTTCCTCCTTGGTTTCTATGACGATGTCTAAACAGCTGCCCAAGCTGCGGGGTCGCAGGAAGCGTGACCTCTGTGCAATTGACAGTCTATTTCTGATTCTGGCACCTGCAGTCAAAGGGGTTGATTTGGAAACAGAGGTAAAGTCTGTGTGACTTGTGTTTGCCATCTTGTCATCCTGGCTCATGTTGCTATGGGTGCAGGAGGCCAGGCTTTCATTGGACAGAAACAGCTGTTGCCTGGTGAGAGGGGCAGAGTCATCTAGGATAGTCTCGAGTGAGCAACTCCTGGTTCGAGGCCTCGAAAAAGAAACTGTACTCAGACTGGTGCAGCTGCCTCTTAACTGACCCTCGCCTCCTTTCAGCGCCGCCAGCCGCGACTGAATCTTCCCACCGAGCACCTCTGTCATCGGGGACTCCGTCTCGTCACACCCCCCCTGTCTGAGCAGTGACAGGAGGAGACACTCTGTGGAGCGGAAGGAAGTCTTGGCTGGAGGCGGGGCCGAGGGGAGGTCGAGCTTCTTGCGTTTCCCACGCTGGTTTATCGTGTTGGGCGCTGCGACGTACCCGCAAAACACTGAAAGCGGATGCAAAGAGAAGAGGGGGCCAAGCGGGGCAGGCAGTGTCAATGAAAGCAGACAGAGTAGGGGAGGAACAGGGTTAAGTTAGTTTAAACCTTTACGTAACATACAGAACCAGACACGACACATAACAGACACAGAGCTGCTCATATCACTGACTTCACAAACACAAGTGACAACAACCAAGATCCTCATGTTAGCAGTCCACTGTTAGGGAAACGGCATGTCAATTAGACGGAGAAACAAGATGCTGCATACTTCCCGTTTCATATTTTAGAAAAAATAACATGTGAAATGAGTCCAGAGTACATACCCAAGACGTTGATAAATAGTTCATACAGCTCATATGTGAGTACTGGCTGCGGAAGGCTGTAGAAGTAATCCGACACCGTTTTAAAGACGTCTCTCTCGAAGCCGGGATAGGACGGCTGTTCGCTGTCGTACTTCGGCCCTGGAAATAAAAATCATGTTAATGCATCTACCATGAAATGGAAGGATATTTGAGAGGTCCCAAAACAAAGCCTTATGTACATGGTTCATTTTGTAACTTTCTATTGGATTCTTAATCATTCAGAGGGTTCAGTTTCCTGAAAGTTGATCCAAGGCAATGATTTTGTTAAGTATAAGTAATAAGTTAAAGAAATAATGTGTTTAATGACGCAATATGGTACAATTAAACATTGAAAATTAGCTAATTATTTTCTGTATTACAAGTTCTCATATATATTTTTGTTTAGATATGCAAAAGAAACATAATGTCATGTGTGTGCATTTAAGAGAAAGCTATAGACGTGAATAAACAAAGAAGGATTAACATCTTAATGTGTATTTTCGGATGTTATCTTTGCACTAGTCTGAAAGAATGTCCTGTTATGAATGCAAACTAGCCGGAACTCTTGAAATTAAACAGTGCAAAAGCAGTGTTTCACTTGTATTGTCTCGCATTAGGTTGTTATGTTTTCCCCATGATCAGCTCTTAGCAATGTTCATGCAGCACAGAGGTGTAAAAGCAGCTTGCGGTTACTCACAGTTGGCCAGGCTCTTCATGGCAGACAGAACCCAGTGTGGGAGGTCATCTAGAGAGATGATACACGGGTTACACTGGTTGCTAGTTGCAGTACATTGAACCATTAGTGTGTTGTATAACCTTGAAATAACATCTAAAATATCTCACGTGTCAATGCTCAGATTTTTGATAAAAGCTGTTTCAAAGTTAAAAGACTATATTGTATCATCGTATTCATTCAAAAAGAGAATCCTTATAGCATATGAGGATTTTTTATACTTTTCATACTGTTTTTTGTAGATGTATAAACCTACTTGTTTTGTCATCCAGAGTGACCACTCCATGCTTGTTGACATTGGTCATATTATGGACGATGTTCTGTGGGTTCACATAACGCTGGTCTACAACCTCATCAAGAGATGCAACGCCCAGAATCCTCTGCAGGCTGAAACACAACACACAAGCTTCAGCCACTCACAACAAATCTCCTTCACTTTCTGATTTCAAGGCTTAGTTTAGATGTATCAAAAAGATGTTGATTGTGAAATGTGATATCTTTGGGGTTTATACTGTGTCGTGGTAATGTCTTTCCAGATCTCCTGTTCATCCTCAACTGTCAGCTCTCGCCTCGGCACCTGCTGCTCTCCTATTGGCTGATTTTCTCCTCCTGCTTGGAGGGCAGGATCGACATTTTCCTGGAAGGCACAAACAGAGAATCACAAAACTGATTATTTTTCAAATAAGTACTGTACGTCAAACCTGGGTCTTGTGATAAAGTTGTACATAAAATAGAAACATTGCCCTGTCTAGCTTACCTGCGTCTCCTTCTCATGTTCCTTCTTGATACCCCTAAACTTGAAGAAACCCTCCCTGTCCCTGAATGAAGGTCTTTTCTTAACAGAACCAGGAGCCGAGCCTGAAGCTGGACAGGGAATTGGCTTCAGAGGGGAAGTGGTGGGGAATCTGGGGAGAAAAGAGAGGACATCGATTGCATTATTTTGTGTGGGGGAGTGTAATCTACATCGATTGTGTATGTTTATAAAGAAAGTTGCCCTACCTGTACAGAGTGTTGTTGTCCTCCAGATCCTCTGTGCCCCAACGACCCTTCACGTCTTCGATCACGTGGTTCTTCAGGAACTTCTTCAGGAGCTGCACTGTCTGCTGCCTGGTGACATCAGGGCCAAAATTGCTGTTGTTACGTAGCAGCTGGTGCATCCACTCCACAGCGGCCGAGGCGGCGAAGCAGGAGGCGTAGTGCCGGAAGTTCTGGCGATGTTTCCTGAGGGGCATTCCAGATCGAAACAAGCGAGTCACCTCATTCCACTGAAACAGAGAGGGTGGAGTTTAGTAAATTAACTTATGTTCATTTCTTCTTTTATTTCAAGACCGTGTCCTGTGGGACGTTCTTGAATGCATTGACCTGAGGACGACTGGACAGAAGGGATGCACTGGTGTAGTTTGAATAAAGGTTTGCAAACATTTCTTTCAAAGAAACAGAAAAAATGTTGCATCGGTAAAGCATTGATCCGAGACAAAACAATGCAGACAACCAAGAAGTCCTAAAAAGATTTATGGCTCATGGTTCTAAAAGCCAAAAACACTTGTAGTATAAATAACCAGTCTATTGTGAGAACAACTGTCGTTTTCTGGGACAAAGCGGGTCAAAGGTCAAAGGGTTGTAGAGTTAGGTGTAAGGTTTGGCTTTGTACTACACGTGTTGCTGACTTGTTTGAATTTGTACCATTTAAGACTATTTCCCACCTCTGGCACCTTGTCAATAGGGAGAGTTGAATATGTTTGAGTTGCAGTCAGAGTTAAAGACATCTCCTTGTTTTCAAACCTGGAATTTACGAGAGTCATTTTCCACTTTCTTCTGATATTTTAATGACTTAAAGCCTCCCTCAAAGGAAAACAAAATATATATTTGTAAAATAAGTCCACAATCAAAATGTTTTTAAATGGAGGGGTATAATTAACATATATCTGATCGAACACTGTCTAATAAACCCTCCAACAGTTCGCATAATTCTGATGTATTGCTCAGTATCTATTTAGCTTAAAGTTGGTAACAATTGACATTTAAGAATACTATTCATGCAAATCATCTGATTAAACCTTCTCAATATTGAATATGTTCTAGTCAATAATTGAACGGAAACTGTTATGTTATGTCGGCCTAAAACATTATTAACAGATACACAAGAATACTTGACGCATTCCTGATAATGTGGAGAAAAGACGTTGAGAAAAAGCTACGTATTGGACAAGTTAACAAGTGAGCAGGATTAATTTAAATTATGCTAGGGTAAGGAACTCACAAAAGACGATATTAACTATATGAAAACACAAAAGGTAACCAACAAACTGTTATTTACGATAAGGAGTAAAGTCACATTAACCAGCTAACATTATAGCGTTGCGGTAGACGGAAATGTGTCTCATGAATTAGCAGTTAGCAACCTCTAACGTTAGGAAGCTAAAGCACTTATCAACAAATGGTAACTTACGAGTTTGGTGGCCCGGTACGGTCCTGGGGTGATAACATGAGAATTCATTTTTATCTCAAAAACACAGAACGTTTTTCCTCTAAACGATATGACAAGAGGTCAAGATATCCATTACTCAGGGGAGGATTTAGCCGATGTTTTGCTGCAGGATTGTGTGAATGGCAGCATTGATAATACACAGCTCTGCCTGCTCTGTTCAAAATTACGAGCCGTGTGATTCTGCAACGCGATTGGACGACCAGCGCGTCACGTGATCAGGCTCGAAGAATAGAGGTTGGGTCACTTGGGTGGAGTACAGTAAGAAAACAGTGCGACCATGAAGACAGCACGTTTAGCTGTTTCAAACAAAATTTGTTATGTCGTTTTTCCGTTGAGACAACCTCTTTACTTTATTTTATAACCGTTAAGCAATGCAATTATTTAAAGCCATACATAGGTAGGTATACAAGTCAATTTGTAAAAAGAAAGCAAATAAATATATTGCCTAGCATACATGAGTTGAGTTCCAATATGGAACTATTACTTTACTATTAAGAGTAAATGAACGCCTTAAAACATGCTATATTTCACCAAAATGTGTGAATACATTGGCATTCATATTGACTTCCACATAGTTTGCTGTGATCCAAGAAGCCATTGAGCTGCCATCAGCAATAATCAACCCTTTTGTGTTCACTGGCTCACTCACACACACACACACACACACACACACACACACACACACACACACACACACACACACACACACACACACACACACACACACACACACACACACACACACACACACACACACACACACACACACACACACACACACACACACACACACACACACACACACACACACACACAATTTACATAAGCCTACTTTAAATGGCCTTTTGTGGGGATCATGCTGTTCAGTTAAAGGCAGAATGATAGTATGGTGGGGGTCAAACAGAAAGACAGTGGAGGTTAGAGACTGGGGAGGATGGGCTTGATTAAGCCACTGCTTTAGTTATGCTAATGTTTGTAAACAGTAGGCTACTAAAAGATAGACCCAGATGTCTGTTTGGAAGATTACATCTGAACACTTTTTAAGGGATTAAATCACTCTCCTTTGATTACAAATCTGCCCTTTTCACACAAAAAGGTAAATTCCGTTGTTACATTTTCTGTAACTACTTCATCTTCTCTAATCAGTCCTATTGAACACATGAATATGCACATAATAGTAATTTCAAAAGTTAAGTTGTTGGACACTTACACTCAGAAATTGAGGCTTTGAGTTTTCCAAAACACTGGTCCAACGCACAAGTTGCATGTTGGACCAGGATATCAAAATGTCCCAACATGATGCTCCTGCTGATGCGTCCTAACGTCAGATGTATTGCGCAGACAGTGCAGAGAAAAAGTCTCTTCAGCAAATAAATGTGAAAACATGCTTCTAATTTTAAACTCTGCAGATTCCTCGGTCTGCACGAAGCTCAAACATCCAAAGCATTTACATTTTTAAGAGATGAGGACTTCTGGAAGCTGACAGCCACACCTTTTGAGAGTAGGATTCAAATGAGCAGTGGTGGAAGTTAACTACTCATCAATATACAAGGAAAAGCAGATGTGCCCCCCACCCCCATTAAGAATACTTATAAATGTGTTACTTAAACTGTATGTGAATTACTCACTTGCGCCCTCTACAAACTCTACAGGTAAAAGAACATCTGAAAAGCTTCTTTCTCTTATTTAGGTAAATGTTTCCATTTACAGAAGGTTTAATTCAACTTATGCAATAAAGCACATTATTTGTGATGCTTAAATATAAAAAAAGGGGTTCCACATTTTGACCAAGAATGTAAAGTTTTGTATTGAACTTTTCATCATGGCTGCCCCCAGCTGGTATTGAATGGTAGTGGTCGATCATCCTTTTTCTCCACTGAAAGGTCACCATAGAGTGCATTTCGTCTAGCATACTTCACTGACTATTATATGATCTTGTCAAGAGTTTAAGATTTTTTTTTGCTTGCAAACGTTAATGTTATTTCAATTTCCTTTGAATTAATTTCACATTTGGATGCAAGCAGTGGTACTCACTTCAACATAACAATACCTTTGTTACAGCAAACTCAACCCAAATGTAACGGGAAATGTTTTAACTTATAAGTAAACTGGGACATTCAATTTTGGAATATCCCCCTTATTAAAAAAATGAAAAAAAACACACTCGTTTTTCAATTGATTTTTTTTTACATTTTTGTTCATTTTAGAATACAAATGAAATAAAATTACATTACTATTATTAATTTACATTCTTAATTACAGAGCATGATATCTTACAATGTATTCATTTTGGACAGAAATTACTGTTGAATAAATTGTTACTAGAAAAAAATATCAGTGCAGTATGTGGGGCTTTTGAATAACAAATTAATAAAAAGTGGCACATGATAATCTGTGGAAAAAAACACAACTCGGTTGAGGCTCAAACACAGTACTTGTGCTAACAAAAGAAATGTAACAGTCATATATTAATCACAATACTTCACACTTCTTGTAGCATTGATTGAATTTCAATAGCGTTTCTTTATGTACTCAAGACATGATGAGGCACTTAACCGGGACTTTTTTCAGTGTTTAAATTCAATAAACCAACATAACTTTGAGAAATATTATACCAAAAATGAAACTTTAATTCATCACCTGTGTTTACAGCAGACAGAAAAATGTATTAGGTTCAAACCTAAAAACAAATTCAATATTTGAGGACTCTTGAACCTTTTGGAAAGTTGGTGAGTGACATTACCAAGTATCTGACAAGATGTTGCAGTAATGTATGAACACATTTGTGTGTTTAAAAGGTATGTAGATTATTTTAAATGCTGCGATTTCCCCATTTTTCTCTTTTAGGATGATGATCACCCTCAATGACCAGTCATACTGAATAAAGGCCAGGGCTGGCTTTGATTCTTTTGGCACATTTTGGTAAATGTCACTAATGGGCTATAGCAACCAGATTAAATTAAAAACAGCAGCTCAGTGGACGGATGCTTGTAGAGTCCAGAGGTAGTGAGGAGAAGGAAGATGGCAGCCTTTATATACGCAGAAGTGCTGACCGGACTCTCTCTGTGGTGAGTTGATACTGCTGCTGTTTGATGATGTCAAGGCAGTCTCTGAGAACCTTCAGACATGTACACATTAGTATTAAAAGATTTCAAAATGGAGGCGGTAAATTGTATTGGTAATGCTTTATACCTTTCTGGTGTCCTGAGGCAGAATGACTCCATCGTCCCAGAGTCTGCCGGAAGAGAAGAATGCTGAGCTCTCCTCATCCAGTCTCTTATTTAGCCTGTCCTCCTGCTGCTTCTTCTTCTTCTTCTTCTTCTCCTTCTTCTCCTCCTCCTCCTCCTCCTCCTCCTCCTCCTCCTCCTCCTCCTCCTCTTCTGCCTCACTGTCAGGGCAAGGAAGAGAGGCAGCGTGACCCGGAGCCGTCATCGACACTCTGGCATTGGGCCACAGGAACAGGAAATTAGGGTCAAAAGCCCGCCCACACTAGAAGAAAAAACCGGAAACAGGATTCAGATTATTGTGGAGTTATTCTAGATTCTACATGAGCGTAAAGTATGATGATGAAGAAAAGTACGGAAAAGATTATGAGAATCTCACCATGGCGTAGCTGTCTGCACCATGGCAACCACCAATTACCACAGTGATTTTTGGGACGGAGGCACACGCTACTGCTGACATCATCGAACCCTGAGCTTTCAGGCGGTTGGTGTTCATCTCTGCCTGGAAGAGAAAGAAAAAAAACACAGAAAAAAAAAAACAGATGTGAAATTTCAAAATGTTTCATGATTTCCACAATTGTATTATTTCCCCAAAGTCCCAAAATATCAAAGCAAGGCAAGTTTATTCATATAGCACAACACAAGGCAATTCAAAGTGCTTTACAAAAATGAAAGACATTAAAGATCCCCTATTATACTGATTTTCATCAATATATTATAGGTCTGTTTGGCTCGATATACCAAACAGATTATGCATTGTAGCATCCCATAATCCAGAAAATAAGGAGCCACTCCCCTCGCCTGTCTGCAAGATATTGGTTAAAAATAATGGAGAGATGCAGGTGATAAGGTGTGTGTGTGTGTGTGGGGGGGGGGGGGGGGTTACCTTGGTTGGTTGGACAAGTTTTTTATATGGATCAGGACAAAAAGAGAGGGAATCTTTTTTCCAGAAACTTTCAGAATCTCTTTACACAGAGAGGACACATATTTACGTATAAAAGTGCATTTTTCATAATAGGTCCCCTTTAAGAGCATAAAACACATTATAAACATTAAAAAGCAAAGATAATAAAACATGAATAACACAGGTACATGAATAAAAGTTACAGTGCAGTATAAGATGTGAATAGTACAACATTGATTTAAACAATAATAATAATAATAATAATAATAATAATTTTAATCAGATATAAATCCCAAAAAGACAAAATATTAGTTTTTATCAATTCTACTTTTGAGTTTTATGTTTTATGTATGTTGTATTTCAGCAGGCCTGTGTGTGTCACTGGGGGTGTGTACCTGAGTGGTGGTGAGTGTAGGCGCTGCGGTGGGCACTGTGTTCTGGAGGAAGAGGAGTGGGATGTCTCTTTGGTCACACAACTGAACAAATTGACTTCCTTTCAGTGCCGCTTGGTATGACAGCTCTCCATTGTTGGCTACTATTCCCACTAAGTTGCTAACACAGAACACATACACAGATGTAAAAAGGTGCTCACATATACTCAAGAACAAGTAATACAACAACTAGAGCATGAAACTATCCTGCTGATGAGTCAGTCACACTGCTCTCCAACAACAGTAAGCGCTATGTGACAGTTGGTCATTGGTGGAGGGACAGAGATTTAAATTTGCTTTGGTCTTTTTTTCTTTTGACGTCTGCTGATCTGATTAAGATGTTACTGAGGGCAGCAGCTAATCCTGTGAGGGTGAGGGGTCACTGTGTTTCTGAAGGTAAGCCTTCAATTATGCAAATGTCTAAGGAAGCAATGACAGAATTAATAAGAGTTTCATTAAACCACCAGCGACTATCTAAGTGCCCTACGAAGGACTCTTTTTGTTTTAGAAAATATTATAGATCTGGGGTTACCTACTGTAACCCAGCTTCTATGAGTAATGGCGCAGCCCTCTAAGGCTATCGCTATTGGGTTATCCCTCTGCGCCCCCGCACAGCACTGAAACACTTGTAGTCCACGCCCACCCGCCAGGTGGGCCCCACCCTCGCGCCTCCTTCCGGTATAAATAAGGGGGTCCGGCAATCTGCTCCCATACAATATAACTTTTCTTCAGCTATTCGTAGAGCCAGTGGGGCCCAGCGCTTAGAGGGCTGCGCCATTACTCATAGAAGCTGGGTTACAGTAGGTAACCTCAGTTCTATTTCGTATATGGCTTCGCCCTCTAAGGCTATCGCTATTGGGTTAAGGGCGAAGCATGATGTAGTCTGCGCCCCACTGGGTCCGCCCGGCACTAGAAGCACAGACACACCTACTCAATAACACCCCCCTGCCTGTTGTGCCATGCGTAATGGCGCATCACCGTCCCTGGAACATAGCAAAACATGCCTGTCTTCCCGACGGGGTGAAGGCTGGGAACAATACATACTGGCCGCTGTGAGAAAGTAGAGACGAAGGTCCCATCTTGCCCAGCGATCATAGAGGGAGAACAGCTGCTTTCTGCGTGTCAGACAGGTAGGAGAGCGCTCAGCTGGATCCCTGACGTCACTCACTCTGACCAGACACTCCGTACAAAGTGTGTCAGAGGAAAGGGAACATCCTTCTCATACGAGGGAAAAAGGGCCGCTCTCTGTGTGCCGAGAGGCAGGAGAGAGGCGCACCGCTGGATCCCTGACGTCACTCACTCCGACAGGACACCCAGTACAGGGTGTGTCAGAGAGGAAAGGGAGACATCCCTCAAATAACATTGAATACATGAACAGGGGGAAGACCAAGATGCAGCAGTGCAAATATCTTCCACTGACATTCCTCCGTGCAACGCCGTGGAGGAGGAAATTCCTCTGGTGGAGTGCGCATTGATGTTCTCCGGGGGATCCACCCCAGAGGAGACATATGCCTGCGACACAGCCTCACACAGCCAGTGTGACAGCCGTTGTGCAGACCGAGGTTGCCCGATCGAGTCCTCTCTATAGTGCACAAACAGGCACTGAGAACGGCGCCAGGCCGCCGTGCGCGCCACATAGCAAGACAGCGCGCGCACAGGACAGAGAAGATGAGATGTGGCTTCTTCCTCCGATTTATAAGAAGGCGGAAAAAACCCGTCCAGGATGATCACTCCTGACCTAAAAAAGCTTGTGATGACCTTTGGCATAAAGGCTGGGTTAGGACGTAACACAGCCGAACTGCCATCCCCTTGGATCCGGAGGCATGACGGGGCTACAGAGAGAGCCGATAAATCATTCACCCTTTTCGCCGATGTTAGAGCCAAAAGCAGTACTACTTTGGCTGATAACATGTTGAGGGGAACCTGCTCTAAAGGTTAAAATGGGGCTTTGCATAGTGCTCGTAACACCAAAGCCAAATCCCACTGAGGCGCCAGTGCGCGTGACACCGGTCTGAGTCCTCGTACCCCTTGCAGAAACCGTTTCGTCAGTGGGCGACTGAACAACGTCCCTGCTCCGAAACCCACGTGACAAGATGATATGGCAGCCGCATATACCTTGATTGTGCTGAACGCCAAATTCCTGTCCAACAACAGCTGGAGGAATGACAGCACGTGAGGCAGGGGCCACGTGATGGGGTCCAGGCTTCTTTCTACACACCAACGCTGGAACGCTGCCCTCTTGGCTGTGTAGGACGCTCTGGTAGACGCGGCCCTGGCTCCCTGAATGGTGCGTACAACATCTTGAGAGAGACCCCACCTCTCTAAGTGTTCCCGCTCAGGGGCCATGCCCATAAGGGCTGGCCTATCACTGGGTGACTGCAGATCGCTCCCTCCACCTGT
Organism: Pseudochaenichthys georgianus; assembly: GCF_902827115.2. NCBI lineage: Eukaryota > Metazoa > Chordata > Actinopteri > Perciformes > Channichthyidae > Pseudochaenichthys > Pseudochaenichthys georgianus. Next base: position 26,717,849 of record NC_047506.1, on the reverse strand, counting down.
GAGAGAGCGTCCCCCCGGCCGCCACGGAATCTCCCATGGCCTGCCTGACAGCGTACGCTGTAGGCATGGAAACCAGGAAGCTCCCGTGCGTTCCGGGGCAATTAGGATCACTGACAGCCGCTCCTCCTGTACTCGGTCCAGGAACCGAGGAATCAGCGGGACTGGTGGGAAGGCGTACAGCAGTCCCCTGGGCCATGGCCGATGTGCGAACGCGTCCGCCCCCAGAGGGGGGTGGTCCCGCGCTGACAGGGAAAACCAGCGCACGCATTGCACGTTCCCGCGTGCGGCACACAGATCCACCTCCGCCCTCACGAACCGGCTCCAAACCTGGGCGATCAGCTCGGGATGGAGGCTCCAGTCTGGACATGAGGTCTGCCCCTTTGTTCAGCTCTCCGGGCACATACAGTGCTCTGATGGAGAGCATGTGTGCGCGCGCCCAGATCAACAGCCGTCTGGCTGTGTTCAGGAGCTGCGCTGAGCGTACACCTCCCTGGCGATTGATGTAGGCTGCCGCGGCTCTGTTGTCTGTGCGAATCAACACATGCTGATTCCGCAGCAACGGGGCAAAATGTTGAATTACTCTCCGTACGGAGATCAATTCTAGCACATTTATGTGGAAGGACATGTGAGCCGGCCACTGTCCTCCCACTGCCTGCGACATGCACGTTCCTCCCCACCCTGAGAGAGATGCGTCTGTGAACACCGAGATGTGTGACGTAACTCTGCCCGGGGGAACCCCCTCTGACAGGACGTGGGGACTTCTCCAGTAGGTTAAGTCTGAACCCACGGACAGAGGGATGACCACCATGCACCTCTTCTGTCGTACGGGGTCGATGCGTAGGCTGATGAACCACCTCTGCAGTCTCCTCATGTGCAGGAGACCCAGGGGATCTGCTGCCATCATGCCGAGCAGCCGCATCACGGAGAGTGACGTCACCACGCTGCGGGGTGTGACGTCAGCATGTGAAAAGGCCTCTTCATTATTGCCTTGTTGAAAGCTGACAGGTCGAGGATGGGTCTCATTCCCCCCGTCTTTTTCGGGATAAGAAAATAGCGGGAGTAATACCCCTGATTTTCTTCCTCTTGGGGAACCCTGGAAATAGCCTCTTTCAACAGGAGTTCCCGTTGCTCTGCTTGGAGCGCAAGACACTGTTCTCGGGATGACAAGCGTGTCACCTGTATCCCATTGTACTGTGAGGGGGGGGGGGGGGGGGGGAGGCGAACTGCAGGGTGTACCCTCTGCTGATCAGCCTGCTCATCCATCTGTCCATTAGACACACGCGCTGCCACTCCGAGAAACACTCTGAGAGCAGGCGCACATGCTCGAGATGTGTTGTGGTCGTCATGACGACGAGCCACGCCAAAGCCCTCGCTGCCGCTGCCCCTGAGGCAACTCAAGGTGGGCCTAGAGCGAAAGGGCTGTGAGGAAACCTCCACACGCTGCATTTCACTCCGCCTCTCATCATGAGGCGCGTACACGCTCAGAGGATGGATGGGTGTGTGTGCAGTGATATCCACATGAGGCGTTACCACAGCGCTCATGGGCTTATTGTGACTGTGTGTAGGTGGCGTATCTCGGACAGAGGAATGCCGCGAGGTCTGTGGTTTAATAACCGAAAAGTCATAACCATCAGGCCTCTGCAGCGAATCCTGCTGCCTACTAATCAACAGATTGGAGGCAGCTGGTGTAGTTACTGTGCTCCGCAGCTTATTAATCGATAGATTAAATAGCGCAGGCTTTTGTAATGAACCCTGCTGGCTATTAACCGATAGGTCATAGGCAGCTGGTTCACCCAGGGTGGGGGATATGTGAAATACATTTGTAACTGATGACTCAGACAGCATGTTGGGAAATAATCTTCTTTTATTTCCTTCACACACCCCCCCAAACCGTCAAGGCCGGCTTTGTTTTTTCGGCGGCTCTCGTGGAGCAGACGTCGAACGGGAGTACCTCACTCCCTTCTTACCCCCCTTCTCTGGTGGGGGGCCGGAGGCGCGGGACGGTGCCCCGGAGGCGCGGGACAGTGCCCCGGAGGCGCGGGACGGTGCCCCAGCCGTCGCTGACGGACGAGTCTGATGCCTCGGCTGTTGCTGCTGCGAGTGTCTGTCCGTCTGCCGCTGTGGCCGGGTTGGCTGCTGCTGCTGCCGCTGGAGCCGTTGCTGCTTCACCGCTGGCTAGAGCTAGCCGACGTGCTGGCGGATATCCTCCGCTTGCTCCGATGCCGCCTTCATGGACTCAACCATGGCCAGGAACTGGGGTCCGAACAGCCCGTCCGAGCTGATCGGAGCGTCCAGCAAAATCTTCCTGGCTGGCTCTGTAACCGCTGCTTGTTGCAACCAGAGGTGGCGCTGGATCTGAGTCATCCAGGCTGTGATCCTTGCCTGGGAGACTTCCACGGCTGCGCACAGCGTGAGTGCCGTGCTGGCCGCCTTAGCGATCTCTTCCGCCTCCTCTGGAGTTACGGTGGTGGACCGTTCGACCAACGTCACCACCGAGTTGGTCAGCAACGCGATGTTATTCGCTGCCGCAGACGCCTGGAACGCACACTGGTGCGCCCGATCAGCCTGGCGGGCGACATACTGGTCTTTGGGGGTGGCCAACATAGGGCGCCGTCCGGCGACCAAGTTGGCCTGCCTAACCCCGAAGAACGACGTTAAGCTCGGTTCCAGAGCGGGGGTGGTTGGAGCGGTGGTGCGTCTGTGAACCCTTCCACCTTAGTGAAGGGAACAAAGGTGGCCACCGGAGCCCTTAAGGTCCTCGGGTTCGCCGCTGCCCCTTCCTGGTATCGCCTAATGGCGGGGAAGCGCGGCCAGATCGGGTCACTCCTGCCCGTCTGAACCCGGGAAAACACTCCGGCCATGTCGTCCAGAGCCACCCTCTCCCGTCCTCGGGGAACGGGGAGGCCTCTGCATGCTGCTGCTTTGCCGATTATTTCCGGCAGCTCCAGCATAATGCCACCCAACGCCGGTAGCGCCGTGGCCACGGAGAAGGGGACCACGTGCTCGGCCGCCACCTCTTACTCTAACTCTGACCCCGTCTCCCCCGTCCGGGGAAGAGGGGGAGGGGAGAGCCGCATGGCGAGCCATGGAGGGAGACGTGGTAGGAGTCGTCCGACTCCTGCCCCCCACTCGCCTCCAGAAACAGGCTGTTGTCCCTGTTCTGGATGGGCCAGTCGTCCTCCTCACCCGCAACAGCTAGAGCGTCCGCCCTTTGCTTCCTGTCGGATGACGGGAGACGAACACAATGCGAACATGCGATCTGCTGGCTGAGAGCCGCGTCCGCGTGCTCTGGCCCCAGGCAAGATGCGCATATCGGGTGCAGATCGTAGCTCATGATGTATCCTGTATTGCATGAAGGACACATGCGGATACGATCATTGCTGCTCATGATTTCTTCTCGTGCTTCAGTACTGCTGGTTGCTGAAGAAAAGAGGGAGCAGATTGCCGGGGCTCCTTCCTATTTATACCGGAAGGAAGCCCGAGGGTGGGGCCCACCTGGCGGGTGGGCTTGGACTACAAGTGTTTCAGTGCTGCGCGGGGGCGCAGAGGGATAACCTAATAGCGATAGCCTTAGAGGGCGAAGCCATATACGAAATAGAACTGAGACAAAGACAAACAGGGATTGAGAGGGGGGTTGGCAGGTTAACAAGCACCGTGCATTTTGGTCAACAAATCTATTATTCTAACATACTTAGAGACCGTTTGTTGGCTGACATTTTTCCTGTTATTGCCCTTGCTATCTTAACCTACATCTTAATCCCTGTGTGTGTGATTGTATCTTTTACCCATGAATCTTTGCAAAGCCAGTGATGAGCGTGGTTCCATAGCGAGTTTTAAACTCCTGGAAGCGGCTACCGTCTGTCAGCCGACTGACCACCTGGACAGACACACAGAAACAACAAACAGCTTTCATACATACTGCATCACTGAGAAAGCAAAATGAGCGCCATTATAGGAAAAGGACTTTTCCAAAAATCACAACGAAGTGTGAACTGACCATTTACAAGAAAGTGACATTTATAGTGTTCACTGTCAGCTTCAGTTACTGCTTGTGTGTATGTGTGTGTGTGTATGTGTGTATGTGTGTATGTGTGTATGTGTGTATGTGTGTAGTGTGTGTGTGTGTGTGTGTGTGTGTGTGTGTGTGTGTGTGTGTGTGTGTGTGTGTGTGTGTGTGTGTGTATACTGTACCATTTTAACATCCAGACTGTAGTTATAACTCTTAGGAGCGAGCCCCAGAAGCTCCTCTGAACTATACAGCGGCTCTTCCTCAGCTTTCTTCTTCCTCGTCCTCTCCTCATCCTCCTCCTCTTCCTCGGGCAGTAGGAAGTTGAGGGTGGACACAATGTTTCTGGTACACTCATACGCCTCCTTTTCATCCCAGGAAAAATGGTCCACACAGCCACTCACCCTGAAGAGAAATCAACAGGCATGATAATGTGAATTTATTCTTATTTCTTTAATTATAATAACAATGTGTTTAGTGACGTACTCTGCGTGAAGCGTGGCTCCTCCCAGGTCTTCTGGTGTGACTTCCTCTCCCGTGGCGGCCTTAACGAGCGGTGGCCCGCCCAGAAATATGGTTCCTATCCGGTGCACCATCACGGTCTCTTCTGCCATGGTGGGGATGTAAGCTCCACCTGCCGTGCATGACCCGCACACCACCGACACCTTTTGGATTGTTAGTGGTTTTCATTTGCAAATATGTTTTTCAGAGAGTGCACATTTTAAAACTGAAGTAGCTGAGATTTTATCCAATTCTTATGTGGATTTTTGTCTTTTCTCTCAGGACTTTCAAGACGGACACAACATTTCGACCACATTCCTGCAGTGCGTAAAGTCTTATCTATGTCCGGTTAAAAAAACTATATTGAGAACAAATGAAATATTATTTCACAATGTTATTGTTGGGCATAGACCTTGGCCCTTTCTCATTTCTCTAATTCCCCTCCTCGACTCCTATCCTCGTGTTTTAGTCCCGCGCACAGGAGATGCGAGCGGATGAGCCGAGGAGGGGAGCCGAGGAGAGAGGAGGGGAAGCAGCAGGCGGTTAGAGAAATGAGAACTCCTCTCCTCTGAGCGGTCATTTTAAAGAGACGTCTGATGGACAGATGTGTTCATGACGACTTATAGATTTACTTTTAATTAATTCACAGTGCGGTATAATGAGACAATAACAGGCTAGAGATGCGGACATATACAGGTATATATATCTTTATATAAATGTATACAATTTCAGAATCAAACAAGTACGAGAGCACTCTAATAATAACGTAACACTATCAGAGACTGGATATATCCCCCCTCCCCCCCTCTGGTCGCTACAATGAGGAAAGTAATGTAGGCCTGTTATACTGAGTGATATATATTATACACACTGCTCTGCTTTCTGCACGGATCTCACAGCTGTTCTCACTGGAAACATTGCGTCGCGATGAAAGCAGTTAATAAAATAATATCCAGGGGATGCATGCAGAGCTGTCATTGGCTGAGATAAGTCCGGCTGTGCGCCACGACTCTTTGAAACATCACTGTTGCCGGAAATGCATCCGCGGAGGAGCCGTGGAGGACCCATCAGTGTATCCTCGGGTATAGCCAGAGAGCCTCCTCGACGCTCGATCCTCGAAGTGCATTTGGAGAAATTAGATGTCCTTCAACATGGCGCGCTGAAACTCATTTCCGGGTCATTACCGGAGGACCGAGGAGTCGAGGAGGGGAAATTAGAGAAATAAGAAAGGGCCCCAGTGCCCTGTACTTGAAAGAGTGGTTGCTGACCAACTTCAACAACACCTGCACAACAACAACCTTCATGAACCCTTCCAATCGGGTTTCCGCTCAAAGCACAGCACCGAAACAGCGCTGGTAAAAATCACCAACGACCTCCTCCGTGCAGCTGACTCTGGACTGCTCACCATCCTAATCTTCCTTGACCTCACAGCTGCCTTTGACACCATCTCGCACCCACTGCTTATCAAACGTCTGGCAGACATTGGGATCACTGGTACTGCACTCTCATGGTTTTCATCCTACCTCACAGACAGAAAACAATATGTCCGTCTCAGCACCCACCGGTCAAGCTGCTCCACTGTCTCACATGGTGTTCCTAAGGGGTCAGTATTGGGTCCAGTCCTGTTCATTATCTACCTACTCTCTCTTGGCACTATCCTCCGTCATCATAATGTCCATTTCCACTGTTACGCCGATGATACCCAGGTCTACATTTCCAGCAAACCCAACACTGCCCTCCCCCCAACCTCTCTCACCAACTGCCTCCAGGACATCAGGAGCTGGATGAGCAGGAACTTCCTAAAACTCAACGGCAGCAAAACCGAAGCCCTGCTGGTTGGCACCAAAACCACCCTTTCCAAAACCTCATCCTCCCCTGCCTCAAACCTCATAATTGATGGCTACTCCATCCCCTTCTCTGGCCAAGTTAAGAGCCTTGGTCTCATCCTGGACAGCTCCCTCTCATTTTCACCTCACTTAAATAACATCACCCGGACTGCCTTCTTCCACATACGCAACATCTCCAGACTCCGCCCATCTCTTTCTCAATCAAACACTGAAGTCCTGGTCAATGCATTTGTCACGTCCCGCATCGACTACTGTAACGCCATCCTCTCAGGCATACCCACCAAGCTCATCAATAAACTACAAATCATACAGAACTCTGCAGCCCGGATCATCACCGGCACCAAGGCCTCAGAACACATCACCCCCATCCTCATCCAACTCCATTGGCTCCCTGTTCAATCCTGTATCAACTTCAAAAACCTACTGCTCACTTACAAAGCCCTCCATAGCCTGCCCCTCCCCCCCTATCTGGCTGACCTTCTTCAGGAGTACACCCCCTCTCGCTCCCTCTGCTCCACCTCTGCTGGTCTGCTAACCGTCCCCACCCCATGCCTCATCACCATGGGTGCTCAGGCTTTTAGCTGCACTGCTCCCAGACTCTGGAACTCCCTCCCCCCGCACATCCGACAGTCAGACAGAATCACCATATTCAAATCCCAATTAAAAACCCACCTGTTCAAATCTGCCTACTCACTGTAGTGCTCCCCATTATATGTTTCATTTGTATCCACTTGACTGTCTCCTCCATGATTTCCTGTTTGTGTTTTTATCATGTTCTGTTGCCTATTAGCGGTTTTTGTTTTTTTCAAATTGTACGGTGTCCTTGGGTGTCATGAAAGGCGCCTAAAAATAAAATGTATTATTATTATTATTATTATCGAGTTAAGGAAATATATGATATATTATGATGTGATATGATGTGATTGATGATGTGATATGAATGATAATGGGACACATTGACGTCTGCACTCACAGTGTCGCGGACTGTAATGTTACTTTGATCCGGTAATTTATGTTGTGGCAGATAGTTAAAGGGGACCTATCATGCAAAATGCACTTTTTTATGTCTTTTATAGATAAATGTCTTCACGGTGTGTCAGGGAACTCACGCAGCATCAGAAAATAAAACCTTCTCTCTTTTCCTCCGTACCCAAATCTCTAAAAACGGGGCTACAACGGAGCTGATCCAGATTTCCGCCTAATATCGGAAATGTAGGCTGGCTTTACACCCACGGCCCTATCAGAAACAATGCCCGACTGTTTTGGACATAATATGGTCGGTGCATGTTTACATTAGCATACAAAGCCTTTGAGCTCCATACTGTTTCAGGAATAATCCCTGATAATCCATGATATGGCGTTTCATCGTAGAATCTCCCGCATGAGCTCAGCCCCCTCCTTTCTTTTTGTTAATCAATTTTTTTTTTTTAAAGGTTTATACCCCAAATCAGCAATTTTGAAACAGGAAGTGAAATAGAGGGATATGAACAGGGGTGCACATAACTTTTTTTTGCCCTGGTTCTCAATGGAGCACCTGGAGATGTTGCTTGGTGCGCATCCTTAAAATGAAATAAACCGGACCTTTTGAGGGGTACTTGACTTTATGAGCTGGGTGGGGGGACTGGGGGGGGAGGTGCGCTAGTGAGCACGCTCATGAACTGTTCGCCGGACAGGGTTACTGTGTGGAGCGCATAAAGCAGACCCTTCATGCGATAGCGAGGGGTGGAGCGAAGCTTAGCAGATGCCGTCGTGTGCGCGGACGGATTAAAACAATTAAACCTAAATGGCTCGCGAATTATACTTTGACGGCCGTTAATATACCTGGGCGGCCCGCCCAAGTAAAGTCTATGTGTGGGAAACCCTGCTATCTTACCAGTTCTTATGCAACTCGCAAATATCTCTCTCTTCTCTCTCTCTCCCTCTCTTGGTGCGCAAATGCGCCTTTTTTCAAATGATCCGGTGCTCCTTCTTTGGCGGGGGGTGCGCATGCGCAGCTGCTCCGGAGCAGGTTTGCCGTTCAGCATAAGTTACCATGGAGATCTACCCCGGTAAGAAGTGAACCAGCGTCGTAGAACCGGAAACCCAGAGTTAACCCTGAAATTACCTCACTAACTAAAAATCCTGCTTCGTAGTACAGGGCACTGGAAAGGTAAGGTCAGATGTGCCATGTGTTTAAGTTTATTACAACAACTTTTATTTTTTATTTACTACTTTATATTTCCTTACCTGTGGGATCTTCATCGCAGACATGATGGCTTCGTTATAAAACGTCCTTCCTCCCTGGTTCTTATCAGGAAAGATCTCTGACTGGCAATCACACACACACACACACACACACACACACACACACACACACACACACACACACACACACACACACACACACACACACACACACACACACACACACACACACACACACACACACACACACACACACACACACACACACACACACACACACACACACACACACACACACACACACACACACACACACACACACACACACACACACACACACACACACACACACACACACACACACACACACACACACACACACACACACACACACACACACACGTTAGAACTACAAACTGCAGTCATGTAATTCAACCATCTATCACATTTAAAAATACTGTAATGATGCTAACCTCTTATTATGGCTGGGGAGGCTCTGTCTATGTGTGTGTGTTTACCTGCAGTGGTAGAAAAGCTCCTCCAGAGTCCACAAGGTAAACACAGGGCAGGCGGTTCTGAATTGCAACTTCCTGTGCTCGTAGCTGTTTCTTTACAGTGATTGGATACGCTGTGCCACCCTTCACTGTGGCATCCATGGCAATGAACACACACCACAGGCCATTGATCCTGCCGATGCCTGGAGGGTTACACATACAAACACACAGAAGAACTCAGTGACATGTGCATCAAAATAAATTGCTCACAGTTTGAAATAAAAGAAGGTAGAAGAGGAAAATGATTTAATCAGAGCCATTTAGCAAGAGAATAGAAAGATACATTATTTAATGTAAGTGGTTTCTCACCAGTCAGGCATCCAGCTGCAGGGATGTCACCGTATGGCAGACCCAGACCAGCCAATAGTGACAGCTCCAGGAAATCCTCATCATCCAGAAGGAGGCGCAGTCGATCCCTGACCAGCAACTTCCTGTTTCTCTGAGTGTGTCTGGCGATGGCTTTTTCCCCTCCACCCTTCATTGCCTTGTCAGTTAACTCAATGTACCTTACAGAGAGAGAAAGTTCATGCATTTGTAGACATGTTAGTTAATAATGTAGAGGGGGAAATCGACCAAATGGATCAGGGCTAATGAGAGTCGAACTGACTTTTTGTGGCAGGCGTTGCTGTTTTGTAGGTTTGCTTCATACACATGTTGTTGGATGGGCTGGAGGGGCTGTTCCAGCACAGGGAAGGCACTGTGCAGAGACCTTTTCCTCTTGGCTGCAGAGCTCATACAGCGGACTGAACACTGCCAACGCTGCTCAGCCAGCCTGAAACACAAGATTCATAAACTAACTTTGTTATCACTGAAAGGAAGGGTCCACCTTTAGTCAGAAATACAGTAGGCCTAAAGTGTACTACCTTTATGGCCTGTTTACAACATGACAATAGGGTAGAAAGGTGTGCAAACACAGAAGAATATTGCACAATTATTGTGTTAACCGTACTGCAAGATACAATGACAATTCTAACCAGCATATTTACTCAGATGTGGCTATTTGACATTAATTCTGGGATTTATTAGAAACAGGCATGACTTAACGGCAGTTTATCAGATATATTTACCATAAATAACCAACTTTACAGCATCATAATGACCAAATATGGAGTTATAGTCATGTATAACACTAATGTAATAATATCCTATAAATGTATGCTAAAGTAGTCAATTTCACTTCTTTTCATTAGCTAACCTTGGAGGAGTTTAACAGAGAAAAACTATAATTTATATGATTTATTAGGAAGAACCAAGATAAACCTGCAATTATAGTTGGTATATTGATATCATAAAATATTAACAAGTTTATTCACAATAATGGTCAGAAAAATATAATGTTTTCCTATAATTCTTAGTTCATGAATTACCTGTGATATCTTTCCTCTGTGGTGTTTCTCAACATCCATGAGGGTGAGAGAGTGTGTGGAGGCACAAAGCCTGGACACACTTTTCCTCCCCTACACACACTTCTTTTAGGGACAGAGAACAAACAGGAGTAGGTACAATAGCTTAGGGCAAGTGACAGGTTAATATTTATTCTGACTATTTGTGTATTTTGCATTGTGGATTCTTAAAATAATTAATTACATTTGAGATACTTGTACTTTACTTGAGTATATATATATATATTATACTTCTTCTCTGCTACATTTAAAAAGGGAAATAATGTAATTTTACTCCACTACATTTATTAAACAGCTTTAGCCATGGATTTGTAAAAATTAAACTAGTGGAGGAACTCTTTAAGTCACAAAAGAGTCTATTTTTGTAATTTTGTAATATTTTACAAAAAGTAAATCAGAACTTTGTTTGTCTTCAACAGTAAAATGTGTATTGATGCAACAATATAACCTAGAAATGTCACATCTATAAATGTAATTCTATAAACACGTAAAGGCAATTTTTCTGCACATTGATTACCTTTACTGGTTATACTTTAAGTACATTTAGCTGATAATACTTTCGTACTTTTACTAAAGTAAGATTTTGAATGCAGGACTTGTACTTGTAATTAAGTATTTTGACAATAATGATTTGTTAGCATTACAAAATATGATGCAATATGTCATACATTCAACTATTTTATGAAATACTCCAATATGATGCAGTACAATGCTACATTGCTACTTACAGATTAATTCGACAAATGCACCATTTTACCTAAGTAACATTTTGGATAGAGGATGTTATATATTATGTTTACAGTGTTATTCCTACTATGAATGCGACTTCATAATAACTATTACCTCAGACAGTTGCTACTAAAAAATATTGAACCCAGTAGGCTGGAAAGTGGAAACAAAAGTATGAAAGTTATAATTTAGCATGTTAAATATGATGTCAATGCCGACATTGCACACGCTCATTTTTCTCACTGTCTATTCAAACCATAGACTGTATAAAGATTCAAACACATACATCGAAACATATGTACAGTGGGGCAAACAAGTATTTAGTCAGCCACCAATTGTGCAAGTTCTCCCACTTAAAAAGATGAGAGAGGCCTGTAATATACTATGAGAGACAGAATGAGAAAAAAAAATCCAGAAAATCACATTGTCTGATTTTTAAAGAGTTTATTTGCAAATTATGGTGGAAAATAAGTATTTGGTCAATAACAAAAGTTCATCTCAATACTTTGTTATATACCCTTCGTTGGCAATGACCAGAGATGGGGTCGTTACTAAAAAAAAGTAATATATTACATATTACATATTACTTCAAAAAAAAGTAATATATTACACTACTTCGTTACTATCTACATAAAGTAATTCGTTACTTTACTCGCAGGGCCGGCCCGCCCCTCCCTACAGGCAGATCACGCAGACTGCTAAAGTTTCAAATGTTCTCTTTAGTTCAGTTTCCATTGTCGCATAAGACTGATCCAGATAGCTCCTGAATGTTTTCCTATCTGACCATGGCTGTCCTCTGTCTCCTGCTATCTAACCGTGGCTGTCCTCTGTCTCCTGCTATCTGACCGTGGCTGTCCTCTGTCTCCTGTTATCTGACCGTGGCTGTCCTCTGTCTCCTGCTATCCGTATATTTTGCGCAGTCTATCTCTGCTCACGCTGTTGCGTCAGCGTGTTCTCCTGCGTGTTGGCCATGTGTTGCACTGGAGCCAGACTTCAGCCGAGCACCTACGAACTGCGCATGCGTGAGTGGCAATAACTCTCCTTACCAGCAGGCAGCGGTAGTGTGTATTCGTCATTCAAAACAAGCAACAACCGGAAAACAGAGAAGAAGAACTACGTGTGTGTGTGTGTGTGTGATATAAATAAACAACAGCTATGTGCGTTAGCTTCACCTAGCATGTGTTCTTTGCAGGTGTTTGTTGAGGTTTGATTATGACTGATTTTAGAAAGTAACGAAGTAACGCGTGTCGGGGCAATGTTAGTAACTGTAGTGTGATTACTGGATTATAAAAGTAGCGCGTTACACTACTCCGTTACCGACAAAGTAATATTATTACAGTAACGCGTTACAAAGTAACGCGTTACACCCAACTCTGGCAATGACAGAGGTCAAACGTTTTCTGTAGGTCTTCACAAGGTTTTCACACACTGTTGCTGGTAATTTGGCCCATTCCTCCATGCAGATCTCCTCTAGAGCAGTGATGTTTTGGGGCTGTCGCTGGGCAACACGGACTTTCAACTCCCTCCAAAGATTTTCTATGGGGTTGAGATCTGGAGACTGGCTAGGCCACTCCAGGACCTTGAAATGCTTCTTACGAAGCCACTCCTTCGTTGCCCGGGCGGTGTGTTTGGGATCATTGTCATGCTGAAAGACCCAGCCATGTTTCATCTTCAATGCTCTTGCTGATGGAAGGAGGTTGTCACTCAAAATCTCACGATACATGGCCCCATTCATTCTTTCCTTTACACGGATCAGTCGTCCTGGTCCCTTTGCAGAAAAACAGCCCCAAAGCCTGATGTTTCCACCCCCATGTTTCACAGTAGGTATGGTGTTCTTTGGATGCAACTCAGCATTCTTTCTCCTCCAAACACGTCTAGTTGAGTTTTTACCAAAAAGTTCTATTTTGGTTTCATCTGACCATATGACATTCTCCCAATCCTCTTCTGGATCATCTAAATGCTCTCTAGCAAACTTCAGACGGGCCTGGACATGTACTGGCTTAAGCAGGGGGACACGTCTGGCACTGCAGGATTTGAGTCCCTGGCGGCGTAGTGTGTTACTGATGGTAGCCTTTGTTACTTTGGTCCCAGCAGGTCATTGACTAGGTCCCGCCGTGTGGTTCTGGGATTTTTTCTCACTGTTCTTGTGATCATTTTGACCCCACGGGGTGAGATCTTGCGTGGATTCCCAGATCGAGGGAGATTGTCAGTGGTCCTGTATGTCTTCCATTTTCTAATAATTGCTCCCACAGTTGATTTCTTCACACCAAGCTGCTTACCTATTGCAGATTCAGTCTTCCCAGCCTGGTGCAGGTCTACAATTTTGTTTCTGGTGTCCTTTGACAGCTCTTTGGTCTTGGCCATAGTGGAGTTTGGAGTGTGACTGTTTGAGGTTGTGGACAGGTGTCTTCGATACTGATAACGAGTTCAAACAGGTGCCATTAATACAGTTAACGAGTGGAGGACAGAGGAGGCTCTTAAAGAAGAAGTTACAGGTCTGTGAGAGCTAGAAATCTTGTTTGTTTGTAAGTGACCAAATACTTATTTTACCGAAGAATTGACCAATTAATTCATTAAAAATCCTACAATGTGATTTCCTGAATTCTTTCCCCCCATTCTGTCTCTCATAGTTGAAGTGTACCTAGGATGAAAATTACAGGCCTCTCTCATCTTTCCAAGTGGGAGAACTGGCACAATTGGTGGCTGACTAAATACTTTTTTGCCCCACTGTATGTGGCGGTTCTAGAACATTTTACATGGGGGGGCAAGAGGTCATGCCAGGGTGGCATGGGAGGGCGGACAGTACGTGGTATTTTATACTGTATATAACCTATTTATTGTTAATTCATGCCCAAACACAAGTGTTCTTAATGCACAAGAGAAACAAGGTGTTCAGACAAACAATCGGGTGCCCTTTGAGTCCCCCAAGCTTACTTCAATAATTTTAAATGAAAGGAAACTACAAAATGTATTTTAAAGCAATGAATTAATGGAACAGGTTGTTTTGCATTACAATGTAAAACTAAATATATATATATTTTGTTTTAAAAAAATTGGGTGTCTTAGTATTAGACAGACATATTTGCATGTCCTCACTAAGCATTACAAATTCATTTAATATTAAACAAATCAAAATGGCCAATTATCCCAAAATGTTGTTGCTAATATAATCATATGCTTGTCAACTTTAACTGATCAAAAAAGAAATTCTGAAAAAATACTTGAATTATCTATGAAATTGCAATATTGTCCCTCAGTTTGTTTCAACCCCGTCATGCCATACCATTTACCCTCCTATTAAAATAATGGATCAGTCCATGTGTGATCTGCATTGAGGGAATTACATCACAAAAGTGTCCGTTTCTTCTCTTACCTATATTTCAGTTTTTGTATTTTCAGATTAAGATTGACGAGCTCAACATTTCAACTCTGTTATATGAATTAATAATAGTAAATAATTGTTTATTACAAAATAAACAATAGTTTTGCAAAATATTACAATTTTGTAATGTCCTTGACTTCCATGTGGTGCCATATTTTAGCTAAACAAGGTCTCATGCCTACTTTTTGTCAAAAACTTCAACCCTGTTACATTTTTTCAAGGAAATTCCTAGTAATTATTTATATGTTGTGCCTGAGGTGGGAACATGTAAGTAGTCCACTACCAGATGTTATGACCAAACATTTTGGTTTCATTTTTCAAAGATATAAAGAGCCAAAAGGCACCCGATTCAGAGAATATTCAGAATTCTGCATACTGTACGTACTTCATTATAATTAAGTACACAAATGACATCACCCATCTCTTCAGAGAGCTAAAGGTGACCTGTGCAGCAAGACATTTCAATCAATATTTGTCAATATTAAGAGCTGCTAGATTGTGCTGCTGTGATGGAATATGTAAGGAGAATAAAAATATACCATGTGGTCCAGCTGGAGTTAGCTCTGCCTCCTGATCCCTGCATCTGTCCCTCTTTCTGACACTTCATCTTTATTCCTCACATATATTTCTTCTTCTTCACTAATGTCTTCATCTCCTCCTCTTCCTCCTGCTCTGACCCTCTTGGTCTCTTCAGTGAACTCTCTTTTCCTTTTTCTGTTCGTCCTGATCACTTCTCATATGTCTTTTTGTTGTTGTTGAATCACTCCTATACTCTGGCCTGCAAGAGTCTTGTGAAAAGCACTGGTACAAATGCTTGTATAACTTTACACGTTAGCGCCATGTAGGTTGCTAATATGTAGCTATCATAAATATAACATCAGAAAGTATTTATCAAACGCACACAGGCTCTGTGTTTAGATCCAGTTTTTACGGTAAAGGATGTATCCTGGTTTCATTAATCTGGCCTCATTGCTGTGATGTGTAGTTTACGTGGATTTAACAGTTGGCTACCTCGTAGTTTAGCAAAGTGATCGATCTCCCAGCTAACGATGTCTGCGTAGTATTTTGTAACGTAACGCCCCAAACAGCGCCCATCTGTTAAACGCTATCGATTCAAACGGCAGCGTTTTATTAATATTTAGTTTCAAGCTCTCGTCCTTAGTAAAAACAAAACTAGTGGAAGGGGAAATGCTCCCAGGGGAAGCTGATCCATAGGTGCTGGGACAGCTCACTCCCTCTCTGCAGCTCTGTGAGCCGCGGTCTGTGTGAACGCCGCTCCGCAGTTTAATGCAGGGCCGTAGCTGCGTTTTTAACGGGCCTAAAATTATATTTAAAATGATTCACTTTTAACTAATGTAATGCTTGTTTCGTTGCTTGAGAAGCTTGTGGAAATAGTGTAGGGTTTTTTTAGTACAGTTTTAGGGAAACAAAAGTTAAGGGGGCAGCTGGGGGGGCAAGGCTCTACAGTGGGGGGCAGCTGCCCCCCCTTGCCCCCCCCGTAGATCCACCCCTGGTATCAGTATAGCATGCATTTAACGCAAGACAAGTAGTAAGCTAACTGCATACAAAATAAAACTATGCCAAAGGTCGTAAGGACCCCTGACTTCACTATAAGGTGAGAAATAAATGTGTTTTTTTTAAATTGGTAAATGTAAAGAGTCTTACCTTACTATGCAGCGGTACATGTCAGTCTGCCTGCTGCAATACAGCAAATTATGCTCTTTAATAGCTAAACATTCAACCAAAACAGAGCTCGACCTCTCCTCTTCCTCTGTATTGTGCTTGTTAGTAGCTGTTGCACCTGTCATACACATTACCGCCACCTACAGGAGAAAAAATCAGGTTCATATATCTATCTATCCATCCACAGCTCTGAAAAAAATTAAGAGGCCCCTGCAGCATTTTCAGTTTCTCTGGTTTTAGTTTTTATAATTATAATAATAATAATAATAATAATAATAATAATAATAATAATAATAATAATAATAATAATAATAATACACTTTATTTGTATAGGACCTTTCATGCACAAAGCAGCCCAAAGTGCTTTACAGAAAACACAACAACAATATTACAATTAATACAGAACAAGATACAACATCTACAGTGATAATATGTTAAAAAAAAGAAAGAAAAAGGAAATGTAAAATAAAAGCAAAACAGAAACAAATGCAATAAAACATGGAGAATGATTTCATTTCATTTCATTTCAAACCTTTATTTAACCAGATTGGTCCCATTGAGATCATAGATCTCTTTTTCAAGGGAGACCTGCAATATGATACTGGTGAACATTGAAAGTTAACCCAAATTAAAAGCCACTTTAAAAACATAGGTTTTTAATGAGCTTTTAAACAATTCAAGTAGGCTATGTTTTCTGTTCCAAGATCCACGGGGAGGCGGTTCCATAGTTTAGGGCCGTAAAAACAGAACGCAGCCTCCCCAGATCTCTTGAGTGATACCCTTGGAATTTCCAAAAGCAGGGCACTGGAGGATCTAAGGGTTCTTGTTGGAACATAAAAAGAAGACAAATAAAAAAGAAATATTGTATGTGTTTGAGTAAAATGAAAACTAAATATTTTATAAACTACTGACAACATTTATTTGTGTTGGAATTCAACAGACACTGGAAAGGAATGGCTTCCATGTATGTAGAGATTGAGATTTAATAAAACATTTTGAGGGGTCTCTTCACTTTTTCTCGAGCTGTATATCTCTCACTACAGCTGTAGTCACACATATAGGCCGCTAGAGGGAACTGTATAATCACTAATTCAAGCCTAGCGTTTCTTTTAAAAAGTAAACATTTATTTGCGCATTCTAAAGAAACATTTACAACATAACATCATCATAACACACAAACTGCTACACAACACAGTACAAATATTGTAGGGAAAGCCAATTTATATAGTAATAAGCTACAGCTAATAGAGTCACTTAGTCAACTCACTTCATTAGTTATATCTGATGGTCACTCCCTAAAATAAAGCATTTTTTTAACAGTTTTTATGGGACACCACAACTTTATTGCATGTCTGCAAAAGCAAATAAGTCAGCGAAAATATTTAATTAAGGCTTTCAAACCTAGTTTTTTGTTGGAAAAGTTAAATGGGAAAAGTCAATAATGTATAATAGTCTACTATACTTCATAGAAAAATGATATGTATAAAGTAAATGTATGTGTGAAGCAATGTGTAACATTAATTGCGAACAGAAATTCCAAATTTGGTCTTTCATTTAAACTCATGAAATGAATTCTATGCCAAAAGACAATCCCAAACCAAAGCAACAATTATAACATCTGCGGTAGGTCTATACATTAAATAACTACATTTTCACTGAGAATAAGCTCATCAAAAAGCCATATGCAAGCTGTATCCATTCCACCTATTTGTTTTTTGAACACATACCAAAAGACGTGTAATTAGCTTGAATGATTTGGAAAATGTCAATGAATTAAAAATGTATGTTTTTATCAAGAGTATTTTAGATTAATAGCTATATTTGGCTACAGTAACGCAAAATGACCAGCCCACGTTGATGTAAATCACCTAGATTCAATGACAAAATGTAAAAAAAACCGAATAAACAATTACAATGATGAAGAATAACAACTCCTGGAAAATTGCAGTATGCAGCACTATAAATTACATACAATACATGCTGTGAATTGTTGCACAAGCTCATAGTTTAATCTCTTTTTTATTTATTCATGTTTTTGTTGGTCTTATCAAAACGATATAAGAATACACATATTTTTGGGGCCACTGTGATCCATGATTCCTGTTTTGTGCAGCCCTGCTGATTCAGGCGGATAGAGCTGCAGCAGGAGGAGGAGAAGGAGGAGTGTGTTTGTGGGCAGACAGTCGCAGGACCAGAGTCCCAGAGGCAGTTTAGGAGAGTCTGAGCGGGGAAATCAGCGTCCAATACGGGATAACTCAGAAGAGGGATCCGCGATGAGTTGGGGAACGGAACTCTGGGTATGTTTAAACTCTTTAAACTGTGTTTGTGACTAAGTGTTTGGCTTGTTTGCGGTCTGTCCTGGTCCGGTCAACACACCGACTGTTGTGAAACCGAGTGGAAGAAAGGTGCCGTGTTACCTTTTAGCTTTGTGTGAAAAGGCGAGTGGCTAACATTGACGCTAGCTGGCAGGCTGTGCAGTTAGCCGGCGAGGCTAAAGCTAAAGCTAATCCGCGGTGCACCTTAACGGCTGTGACAGCGGCGGAACAATAGGCTGCAGACACACGGGCACGGGAGCCGGGGCGGGGGTCACGCTGCTTTCTCCACCTAGTTACTTATAAACTTGAATTATATAAAAACTGCTGAATTGATGTTTTTGTTTTATTGGCTAGTTACAAAGTTGTATGTTGAGGTTTATTTGAGTGTCACACCCTGTTTCAAGGAGAAGCTGGCAGGGATTCCCGGTAGCAGAATCCGTCCTGTTCGGTTTACCTAAAATGAACATTACCTTCAAAGCTACTGGTTTATCTGAAGGGCATCACATGGCCCTTTGTTGCCACTTATCCAATCTTTTGTCTTAACTTCCATGTAATTAGAAGTAGCTCATGAATCAGCCGATACAACTCACTTCCCAATGTCTACCCTGTATTTCTGGTTTTTATAATTGAACGTGTAGCCAAATACAAATTAGTCATATACTCACATTTATATTACTTAAATCATGAGTTGCTACTGCTCTTTTCTATATACAGTAGATATCAGATTATGTGAACATGTCTTTTTCAGTTAGTTCCTTGAGCAAAATTAGATATTATGATCTGGTTTAATTTTGTGTTACAGCATAGAGATAATTTATGTAATATGTTTAAATTAGAGTCATATGACATACTGTGTTTTTTGGGGTGTTGGCCTGCACAAGCTGTTGCAACCAGAGAGGCAACCAGCAGCAGCATCCTCTCTCTGTGTGTGTGTGTGTGTGTGTGTGTGTGTGTGTGTGTGTGTGTGTGTGTGTGTGTGTGTGTGTGTGTGTGTGTGTGTGTGTGTGTGTGTGTGTGTGTGTGTGTGTGTGTGTGTGTGTGTGTGTGTGTGTGTGTGTGTGTGTGTGTGTGTGTGGGTAAATCCCCCTTAGATGATACTCCTCCAGCTGACCTCAGTGGTTATTATCTTCAGTTTAATATAAGCTATTTTTTTGCTTGCTCAGCCCTCACATGTAACATGACTATGCTGCTACAGACAAATAGATAACTGTTTGCTTGTCTGTGATTCCAAAGGATTGCATACATAATACAAATGTGATTTTTCAGTGTTTGTTATCTTCCATTCATGTTATCCATCCCTTTTTAATCACTTTATTTCTGGGATTTTTAGACTGTTTCTAAAGGCGTAATGTAGTTTCAGCCAATGTGTTTATCTGAAAAATATTAATTTATAGTTTTCTGTTTCTAGGCCGTTTGATTTAGTTCATGAAAAGGTATCCGTAGCAATAATGGTATAACAAGAAACGGGTATTTAAGCATTTAACCAATCATATTTTCAGATGTCAATATTTTGTTTATTTACTAAAGCTCTATATCACATACAATTCTTGAAAATAAGCTCTAAGAGAACAATCCCAGTGTGAATCAATATGACAAGAAAAGCAACATTATAGTTTTAGTAAAGCTTTAGTAAAAGTGACTACATTTTAAATCTTTTCGTCAGTGCTGCAGCAAGGCTAATCATGATCTGTTGAGTGGGGGAACGCCTGCTGACGGGTCGTCATAATCCCCCCCAATCCAATGATGAGATTAATGTGTTGGTTGCCTGATGTCAGATTACACATGATTGGCTGCCTGATGTCAGATTACGGATTATTGTCCACACATCGGTTGCCCCCTCCCCTCCTTGGAGATGCTGTACAGCTCTCGTTGCCTTAAGAAGGCAGTCAAAATCCTCAAGGACCCACACCACCCGGGTAACGAGCACTTCGTACGGCTGCGCTCAGGCAGGCGCTTCCGTACCATGTCTTCCCGGACAAACAGACTCAAATTCAGTTTCTTTCCCAGGGCCATATTTGCACTAAACGCTGCTGATATTTAAATTATATAAACCTTCCGTGCAATACGAGGGGAATCGTGCAATTTAATTTATCTATTATTTATTTATGTACATATTCCCTTTTTTAAGTCCCATTTATTGTTTTTATAGTTTTTATAGTGTCTTGTTGTTTTTATATTGTCTTGTTGTTTTTATATTGTCTTGTTGTTGCGTGTTGGCACCTTGAGTCTGTTGTAATTTCGTTGTACTTGTACAATGACAAATAAAGTTCTATCTATCTACAGTGGGGTGTTAAACTACTGTGTTTAACAGATGACTGACTATCTAATGTCAGATGTTATACAATATTGTCTGTCTAATTAAGTAGTAGGTGATTGGCTGTCTGATCTCAAATGAAACCTGATTGGCTGTCCAATAGAATATATTACAGTCTTTGGCCAAATATTGATTGATTGATCAAATCAATCAATCAAACTTTTATAAAATGTGATATTAAATAAAAAATCTAGAACCAGTACATTTTCAACATTTTAGCTTGAAATGAAATTATGATTACACCAAATAGCAAAACAAGCTTTTCTGTGTTTTATTTAACAATTTTGAGAGGCATGTTATGGCGCATTTCCACTGCAGGGCCTCACACGGCTTCGTACGGTATAGTTAGGCCTTGGTAGGCCAGGCTCACTTTATGCTGCGTTTCCATTACAGTTTAGGAACTGGGGTAGTAACTATAGTAACGCAGTGTAGGCGGAGCCGTGACGTCATCTTCAATGCGAAACACAAAGGCTGCGTCTCAGGTCGGTTATTTTCATTTCCTCGCTCCTCAGTATCACCGGAAATTGATTTTGTCTGCGCCATGTTGAGTAGCGTCCCATGGCGCTTATTTCTGCCGGAGGATCGAGGAGCGATAATGGAGGAGCAATAATGCAGGAGCGATAATGGAGGAGCGATAACCGAGGAACAACCAGAACATCCTCCGGTGAAATCCTCAGGCACTCGCTCCGCCCCCTTACTGTGTATCACTCACTGATTGGACGATGCACTGATCTGATGCTTCTTGACATGAGAGCAGTTTCCCAGCGGAGTGAGGAAAATACATGAAACTCACGAGAGTCACTCCTCAGTTTATACTGTGTTTTGTTTCAATTCATGTATCATTTAGTTACAAATATGTGATATATCTGAACAACAAAGTGGTCAAAAATCATTTTATTCATTTATTGGAAACATTTTCATGATCGCTTTTTTCGTTTATTCATTTTAAGAATGGCGTTTTATCTTTTTTGAGAATGAGTTCTTATTTTATTTATTTGGGTCTACAACAGATGATACAAATGTATATGTCAGTGTAAATGTGTACTAACAGAGGCGGGGGTGTGTGTGAAAACAACAGGGACAGAGCTGCTGTCAGACATCAGCTGTGCGGTGCCATCACAAACGGACGTCACTTAATAATAATAATAATAATAATGGGTTCCATTTATAAAGCACTTCATATTTGAATTCAAATCCCAAAGTGCTACAAGTAGTGAGCATGAACAGTATAAATAAACATTACACAACACGGTAGAATTTAATAAAAAAGCAATACAAACAAATAAAAAATAAATAAAAGGGTGATAAAAAGGTCTAGGCAAAGGCTCTTTTGAAGAGATGGGTTTTGAGTCCTTTTTTAAAAGCCTCCACGGTGTGTGGTGCTCTCATTTGGTCGGAGAGAGCATTCCGCAGGCTGGGAGCAGCCGAGCAGAAGGCCCGGTCTCCCATAGTACGGAGCTTAGTCCTGGGGGGTTTGAGGAAATTGGAGTTGCTAGAACGGGTGGTCCGCAAGGAGGTATGGGGGGTGAGGAGTTCCTTGAGGTAGGGAGAGGCAGTTCCATGGACACACTGGTGGGTGAGGACGGAGAACTTGAATTCGATCCTCAGTTCCACGGGTAGCCAGTGTAGTGCTTTAAGGATGGGGGTGATGTGATCATATTTGCACACCCTCATCAGGATCCTAGCAGCGCTGTTCTGAATGTACTGGAGCCTCTGGATGCTTTTGTTAGGGATCCCGATGAGGAGTGCATTGCAGTAGTCCAGCCTGGAGGAGACAAAGGCATGGACCAGCTTTTCGGCATCAGACAGAGTGAGTGTGGGGCGGAGTTTGGCGATGTTCCTGAGGTGATAAAAGGAGTTCTTGCACAGCTGTTTACTTCACGTGACGCTCCGGAGGAAAGGACATTCCATTGCTCATAAAACTCATTTCCCTGCTTCTCGTGGTTTCCTTGCGTCTCTTCATGCTTCCCTGGTGGGAGGGACTAAACGCAGGGAAACGACGCAAGTGAGGGACGCAAGGATTCCATTTAATCGACCTGAGATGCAGCCAAAACCAACATCAGCCGTTAGCTGTTAGCACTCAGAGCTCACAGCTCCTCATATCTGTTCAGAAACTAGACAAAAGTTAAACAATTACAAACCACAGACTGCCTGTGTCATGGAGAATACAGTCGCTGGTTTATTTATGTCTGTATAGGCCGTTGTTGTGAGTGTGGACGGTCGGAGCATATATAACGTTTGCTTAGCCGATCTCCATTCAGAAAACACGCATTTTAAAAGGTTTTTCGCCTGCCGTCTGTCTGCAGACTTGTCAAAGCATTAATTCATGGTTTTTACTAACCGGTATCAGTATGTTGTTACTTCGGCATCATTTTGAAAACGTGTATTACAATGAAATCACGGTAAAATATGTTCATTTTGTTGTAGTTGTAGCCCCCTTGTTAGCGATTCTCTCTCTAGTTTAGCATATTCAGCCCGGTTGTTGGCCCGGAAAGAACCTGGATTTCGGAGAGCCAGAAAAACTGTGATATAGTACCTGCTAGCAGGAACTACCCCTAGTGGAAACTTAACAAAAAACGGGCCGGGTTTGGCACGGCACGCTTAAACCATGCTACGTGCTGCAGTGGAAATGCGCCATTAGAGGTAACAGCTCATAGTAGCAGAAATATGTTTTATTCCTTAATTCCTATCCTTTTTATCATCGTATGAGCCCTCTGTTTTTGAAGGTGCCACAAAGTACATTCCAACCTTTGTGATTGTAAACTAGGGCTGCAACAAACGACTAATTTGATAATCGATTAATCTATCGATTAATGAAATGATTAATCGATTATTCGGATCGTTAAGGTTTTAACTGTACTACTACTTATATCGATACTGCTTATCGATCCGGTCCTTTTAACGATAGTATTAACGGTTATTTTGACAAGAAATAAGGTAAACTAACTAAACAAATTGTGAACAAAACTAACATCGCTTTTTATTTTAATTAAATGCATAATATTTCACATCAAAAGAAACAACAATGTTTTAACAAATCATATTAAATAATCTGATGACAGAACTGTAAACAGAATAGCTGAAACTTTAACAAAATAAATAACTCAGTTACCTCTAATCATTAACCTATGTTTTTATAACTGAGTTAACTCTGTGTGTTGCTGCTAGCATACATAACACCTGACGTGGAAACGTTACTCGTGGACGGGGCTACAGAGCTGCTAGAAAGACAGTGGAACCCGGTGTATTTCTCCGTCTGGATCTGGAGCACTTTTGCTAAATGTTTAGACAAATTGCTCGTGTTACCGCCCTTACATGATAAACTGTTATTGCACTTTTGGTAACGAGCATTGTCCACATCGAGACGGCTAAAGTTTAACCATACCTCGGAGCGCGTTCTCTCCGCCATCTCCTCCGTGTGTGAGTGTTGCATGCATGTAGCAGCTGCGTGTGTGTGTAAACTGCCCCGCCCCCTCGCAAGCAGGCGGGGGAGAGATCTCTCGTCTGAATTGGGAAGATCGAAAATACATTATAGACGCATTTTGTAGTCATATTGCATATTAGAAACGGAGTTGGCGACACTAAGACTGCGATATAATGTTTATGTAGCAATAATACATATGACATATGTTTTAAATGTCTCCTGTACCGATAAAAAAGAGCGATAACATTGGAGCTTAACGGGGTGTAGAACACATGTGATGACGTCACCAACGAATCGACGACTGAATTAGTTGCCAACTAATTTGGTAATCGATTTTAATCGATTAAGTCGATTAGTTGTTGCACCCCTATTGTAAACCAATGCAATAATCATTTATGGTTTTTACAAAAAGCATTATATGAACAGAAAGTGTCTCGCACTCAAGGCAGTATTATTATGTTAAATTAAGCTTGGTGCCTTTGCTTTTCCTCTGGCTCTAACCCAGGTCTTTGAGACATCAGTGATCACAAAGCAAGCGAGGAACATCCTATTACCGCGCTGGCTTCCTGCCCTCCCAGACACACACATAAAGTAAGAAGTGTTGGTCTGAATTAAAGCTCTGTGTGCTTTTGGGGTGTGCGCTCAGTGCCGGGATGCTGCCATGCTGTGTTCTGGTCTGTCTGGTTGAGGTGAGCCGGAGGCCAGCAGAGCAGAGCAGCCAAGACTGACAGAAGGACAAGAGGTTGACGGGTAGTCGTCTCACTGATCGGCCAAACTCAAAGACAAGGATAAGAGGATAGAGGAGGGAAAGGTAGAAGACGGTAAAGGCTTTAAACGGCTGGCTAGACTCTTGATTTTACTTTGAGTCTGTCGGCTGTTAAACTGAGAGGAGACTAAACACCAATTGTGGAAACTCTGATTCAGAGCAGTGAGCAGGTTTTACCCTCTTGCAGATGAAGGGGTCACAACAGTTTGCCTTTCTTTCCTTTATCTGGTGTGTGTGGATTTTGAAGAGGCTTATTACTGTGTTCCCTCAGGTGTTCCATGCGAGGTGTTGTTGGAGAACAGGGTACTGGGGTTATGTGCAGTGTTGTGCTAGTTACTGAAAACCAGTAACTAGTTACCATTACTAGTTACTTCATTTCAAAAGTAACTCAGTTACTTTACTGATTACTTACACCAAAAAGTAATGCGTTACTGTGAAAAGTAACTTTTTAGTTACTTAAAAAAAGGGCTCCCATTAATGCCCTTATAGCCTTCATTTCAGTACTGTTATTGCATTGGAGAATAATACAATCTGTTGATCAACTTGACATGCATTATATGCAATCTGGATTGCATCGATATTAGCTGGCTTTCCATTTTTGTATATTCTTTCTCCAGGTAGTTGGAAAAAGTTTTCCGTCCCATATGCCGTGTGCCGCCCGGACATGCTATCATGCTAACTAGCTCCCTGAAAGCGGGTGACTCCACTGTAGCAATAGCCTGCATGTGTTCTACAACATACCGTGCAATGGCTTTATCGACTTTTCCCTGGCTAGCAGTCCCTCGGTTAAAATCCAGCCGCTGTTGCTGAGGTGCAGGTGGAGTGGAGTCGGCTGAGTCTCTGTGGTCTTAGCTACTAGCTTCGTCCCAGCATGTTGTTTTTGCAGATGTTTTAAGAGATTTGAATGACTGGTTTGGGCAGTAGATAGGCTCTTTGACCCGCCAGGACACAACTTACATTTAACTAAAACGTTCTTTTCTTTGTGCTCGACAAAAGTGAAATAGTGAGAATATCTCCAGGTGGAGACACTAGACTTGAGCTCCGCCGCCGCCATGATAGTCTTGTTAGTAAACAACACAAACACGCCCACAGCCCGTCTCCGCATGTGACACAGGAAGTATCTAAGTACATTTACTCAAGTACTGTACTTAAGTACAGTTCTCATCTCTGTTCACCTGGCTGTTGACTATATAAAAAAACTAACGCAGTAACGGAGTAACGCACCATGTAGTAACGGTAACTGAGTTACTGAATTTAAAAAGTAATGCGTTAGAGTACTAGTTACTGCCAAAAATAACGGCGTTACACTAACGCATTACTTTGTAACGCGTTAGTCCCAACACTGGTTATGTGCAATCATTTGATACTTCGAGCAAGAAGGTGGTTTGTATTCTTGGCATCAGGTGGCCACTGTCTCAGACAAGGCTGCGCAATATCCCCACTCCCGTTTGTGATATTTATAGATGCATATATGAAAGCCTAGCCTACAGTATATTAAGGTTTTACCGACCACAGGGTAGCATCTCTGCGGCTTTCACATTGTGTTGTCTTCCTTTATGGCACTATCTATTAAGATAGGGCAATATATTGAATATTGAAGAGACATTTGAAGTGTTGTTGTTTGTGAGACAAAGAACATCTTAATATCAAAGTGATCTTGGTGTTCTTTTTTCCACGTGTGACTCGGCTAGTTTTAGTTGTCTCACAATCAACCCTTGCAGTACTTGCACCATTTAATTCATTATTCAATCTATCAACTAGAAAATGCATTGACAACTATTTCTCTTTTCACGGTTGGACAGCTGATCTGACAAAACAAGCAATTTTGAAATGCTAAACAGTTAACCGATGACCATGGAAGTTCGTTCAGCAGCATTAGTGAGGCAATACTATAAGGCAATACATCTAAAAGTGTCTTCTAAATGCAATTAGGTTAGTCGATTGACAGATAAATATGCTTTTGAAATGCTATTTTCAGCCTCTGAAATATGAAAAGCTAATGGCGGATTTGTGTGTGTCTTGATGGCTTTTAATAAACATATAAAAGCTTTAGACATTCACAAATGGTTTGTTTTTCATGTCTTTTTTGTCGTTGAACAAAACCTAAAAATCTCCTAAGCCTGCCTTAACTACTGCCAATATTTCTGTCTAACCAAAATCTTATTTCAAAAGTAAATGACTCAGAGACGAGGGAACCCTGGAGTGCCAAAATGTTTGTTCGAGGGTTTATGAATCATTCCTGCTATACCTCATATCTTTGACTTGAGAGTATGAACGATTCAGCTCAATAAGTTCCGCCTTGAGCCACCATTTTCTGTATCTGATGGTCAGGTGTTCCTGTTGTTGAGTTGGGCACTGGTCTGGATCTTAGCAGGCCACAGTGGGTTTGAATGAAGTCATGTTGAAGCTGAGGGCACTGGCCTGGACTTAACAAGCTGTTACATCCAACCGGCCAAGCTCTTCAACACATTGAGTGTTATGTAGAGGCTGGGGGGGTTTTTCTTAGGTGTGAGTAAGAGAACATTGTTTTTTAGGCCTGGATGTTTGAGACTAATTCTTGAAGCCCACATTAGATTTGTGTATGCCCTTAGTGGGAGGGTAAATGTCTTTTTTAATTAACAAAATTGTGCTAACGCGCATGTCCAGGGCACAGGGAGGAAGATGATGGTGGAAGAAGGTGTAAGAGGGCCATAAAGAGGAAGGGAGGGAGGATGTTTTTAATGACATGAGAGAAGGGAGATATTTTCACATCGTGGGAGGATGTGAATTTATGAAGGCAAGTAGAGTTTACACACACTTAATGGACTTGATGAAACATTAATGGTAGCGGAGGAGGATTGGATACTGCAACAGGCCATATTAACAGGATACATCAAGTATGAATGATTAGAGCAAAATTAGTGTACATTGTATAAAACGATCTACACAGCAGCAATAGGTGCACAACAGCAGCAGAAGCCACTCTACTAACTTACCATTTGGCCCTTTCTTTGTTTTTGGAATGCTTTAATATATATTCTTTATTGAATATTCATCCATCAATTGTATTGAAGTGTAAATGTGGCTCAGTGGATAGTGTGCTGGCCTTGGAATCAGGGGGGTAGCAAGTTCGAATCCCACTGCAGTCAGCATGCCGTTGTGTCCCTGGGCAAGACACTTCACCCCAGTTATTACTAGTCATTAGGGGTGTAACGGTACACGAAGGGCCCGTACCGAATAATTTCGGTACGGGCCCTTCGGTTCGGTACACGTGTGTACCGAAGTGTACCAAATGAATATAACGTTAAACGTAAAAAATTGAGAACGTGAACAACTTCTTGGAAGTAATCTCAAGTGCTGCGTCGCAGCATTCAGAGTAATTTGCTCCCATTGTGTTCAACGCGTCATAGAGCGAGCAAGTCATTTCATTGGACGAGGTGGTCAGAGGGATGCGTTCAAATGTAGTCAGTAATTTGAGGAACTGTCGAAATGGTGAATGCAGATAAAGTTGAGCTCGAAAATCCTCCAGCATCATTGAAGTCTCCGGTTTGGGAACATTTTGGTTTCGCAGTTACGTACAAGGATGACGGACAAAGACAGGTGGACCGAACCAAAGCTGTTTGTCGGCATTGTTCAACTAACATTGGTTACGCGGCTGGCAATACATCAAACTTGCACACTCATTTGAAAAGGCATCACCCGAACGTGAATATCACCGGTACCAAAAGACTGAAGTGCAAACCCAACTCCCGCTAGCATGTAAGCCTCCACCACTCGCAAAAACATCAGACCGAGCCAAAGCTATTACAAACGGCAAATATCCTTATGTTGCCATGTTAGCAAAGCGCTACCTGGCTGTATCTGCTACCTCTGTCCCTAGCGAGAAAGTGTTCTCCACAGCAGGAGACATTGCTAGTGCCAGCAGATCTGCGCTTTCGGCAAGCAATGTGGACAAGTACATTTTTCTTTAAAAAAACATGAAAATACAATGACAAGTAGTGCTGCGTACCTGGACTCACATTCAGGTTCAGGTCCGGACTCAAGTCCAGAGGTTCAGGTTCAGGTCCGGACTTATAAGTCCGGACCTGAACCCATGGCTTGTGTCAAGTTGTGTGAGTAACTAAAGTGAACTTATTGTGAGCTAATTATCAATTGAAAATTAACTCATAATCAACTCAAATTCAAACTCATCAGGTTTATTGTGCTCCCTTCCAACTTGTGTCTACATTTCTCTACAAAGTACAAATGTGCCACTTAGTCTACAAATGACTTATGACAGCAACTACAGTGAACTACTACAAAGTTCAAACATTTATTTCATTTACCAAACTAAAGTAACCAAACAGTCCCTGAGCTGACTGAGCCTAAATCCCTAAAACGTTGCTGAAAGGTAGAGTGTAGAGTAGACTATACGCATTACACTGTTACACACCTACTATACAGTATAGGCTACACTCTAGTGACTGTACAGTCAGAGTGTACTGTACTGTCTGTGCACCATGTATTTTCTACAACTCTACAATACATACTGTTAGAAATTAAAATCAATGTTGATATGGCGTAATTTTGAATTAAAAACACTAATTTAAATCACTTTTATTCTGAAAAAACCGAAAGTTCACACTATTAACTTAAAACTTTTATTCTGAAAATTCTTCACTTCCGGTTAGCATTAGCATGTGGCGAAATTCTACGTTTTCAAACCGTAAATCGAAGGTGAAATGACATGTGATGTTGTACACTGAGCACACTGGGATTAGCACTCATTTATTGACGCTGAATAACGTTTATCAGGGAATGTTTAAATAACCACAGACACCAGAATATACGTAAGTGCTAGTTTTTTTGCGAGTCCAAGTACCGGTTCCTGACGTTCCGGTTTTAACCGGACTTGAACCGAAACTTTTTACAAGTCCAGTACCGGTTCGGCGTACCGGTACGCAGCACTAATGACAAGCAAGTCCTAATGTCAAACTGGCTGCTTAGGTACTAGTACAGTACAGTTCAAATACAGATTATTTCAGTTCATCGAAAAGCTGCACCTTAATGTTTATTTTATTATATTTTATATTTATTTGAGTGAATATTCATAGTTTAATAATAATTAAAAACCCAAAACTAATAGTTTATGTTTTGTGAGTACTAGTACAGTAAAGTTCAAATACAGATTATTTCAGTTCATCGAAATGCTGCACCTTAATGTTTATTTTATTATATTTTGCATTTATTTGAGTGAATACATTATTCACAGTTTAATAATAATTAAAAAAAAATATGTTTTGTTTTGTGATAATTTTTTCTGCTGTACCGAAAACGTACCGAACCGAACCGTGACCTAAAAACCGAGGTACGTACCGAACCGAAATGTTTGTGAACCGTTACACCCCTACTAGTCATTGTTATGTGGACACTGTATTTCGTCTTTACTTTTCATAGATTAAATGATAACAGCCATGCCATTGCCAACTTTTCCATTGTTGTAATCAATACATAATTATGTTGGCACATCTTGTATCCCAGGTATCATTTTTAATATAAATTGTGCCAACACAGATCCATACATTATCAATAATTAAATCAGAATTTGTTCATGGTGTCGGCAGTTTAGGGGATGACAAATGAACAAACAAAGGAAGGCAGTGACAAATGAGATAATTAACTTCCAAAAGGAAGAAATGAATGATAGAAAAACAAATCTATATTCCTCTGAATCTAACTATTACTTTCTGTGGGACTCAACACAGAGCTGCTGCTTTCCTTCGCTTTATTTCAGAATCTGTCCCCAATGCTCCTCTCACCCCCTCTCTTCCTTCCTCTCATCCTCCCATCGCCCCCTCTCTTCCCTCTGGATGCAGTCACAGCTGTATCCACATAGCCAGCTGTTTGGCAGACAAGCTCTTCTTGGATTCAGACACCTGTGCACCTGTCAGACCAATGCAGTGACCCTGAATACACCCTGTTCTCTGTCAGTGTAAATGGGCCAACACGTGTTTTATGACCTGGCTTAGGGACCTTCCTCAAAATCAGGGCTTACCTGCAGGGTAATTTGTCAATTTGTGTCATGAAACATACACAGAAAGCATCGGTGGAAGCCGCCTTTGAAAGGAAGTGAATAAAGTATGGCCTATTGTTACAGTGTGCCAGATATCTGGTGCATGTCTTTTTTGGTTCATTGTGTTTCCTCATAAAGATGAATTATTATCATCATCTACAATTGTTGTATCTATTCTTGCAATATCTGTGTATATTATAATTGCTTTCCAGGAAGTAAGATCTGAATCACCAGAGACGAAAGCGCTTCCAGACGTCTCGGTTTCATGACTTATGTAGATGCAGGGTTTTGGTCAGAGTTGTAGCTGCATT
Source organism: Pseudochaenichthys georgianus (assembly GCF_902827115.2). Classification (NCBI taxonomy): domain Eukaryota; kingdom Metazoa; phylum Chordata; class Actinopteri; order Perciformes; family Channichthyidae; genus Pseudochaenichthys; species Pseudochaenichthys georgianus. The sequence goes on along the minus strand of NC_047506.1, from coordinate 26,686,399 downwards.
CACTGTTTGATGTCCTCCAGGAGTCACTTTGTCTGTCAACTGTTTATTAGTCAGTTACTTTATTAGCCAGCGGATACAAATTCAGGATTTTGGACACATGGAAAATTGGAAGATGTAGGGAATGTTTCTTGGGAAATGTCCCTAGATTTCCAACTCAGTTATTACATTAAGCCTCTGCTGTCTGCTGTCAGTCTGCTTGTGAAACATGCTCACAGACTGTAACTCAATACTGATGGCATTCCATTTTGTTGTCCTTGTTTATTAATTGTGACATCTGGTAGTTTCAAAGATATTTAATATGATTTGAAGAGGGTTGGGCAGTGTCAGAATATAACAATTGTTTACTGTTATCTTATAGTAACTGTAGCCATTTAATTGTGTCTTGAGGCAGAAAAATGCTCAATTAGTATAATGTCCCTAATTATTCGGTAATTCCATATTTTTACATTTGAGTGTTTGCTGCTTGATTGTGTTATGCGATCTACCAAGAATGCTTAGGTTTTGGACTGTTTGTTGGATAAAACAAGCAATTTTAATGACTTCACATTGAGCTTTAAGACACAGTTTGTTCACATGACAACACACAATGAAAAGAATCATCAGCTGTAGCTAGGGTTGCAACAAATGACTAATTTGATAATCGATTAATCTATCGATTAATGAAACGATTAATCGATTATTCGGATTATTACTGTATGCCTTGCACAATTTCTCAAACGCTCTGATTAAGCCATCAACTTTTAGATTTAGCTTGAGGTTGTTTTAGGCATGTGGAAACTAACAATGAAGACAATAAAGATGAGTACTTGATTAAAAAAAAACTTATATTATTAAATTAACTAAACAAATTGTGAACAAAATTAACATTGCTTTTTATTTAAATTAAATAAATAATATTTCACATCAAAAGAAACAACAATGTTTTGACAAATCGTATTAAATAATCTGATGACAGAACTGCAAACAGAATAGCTGAAACTTTAACAAAATAAATAACTCAGTTACCTCTAATCATTAACCCATGTTTGTATCATTGAGTTAACTGTGTGTTGCTGCTAGCTAGGGCTGTGCGATTATGGCAAAAATCATAATCACGATTATTTGGGTCAATAATTGATATCACGATTATTTTGACGATTATTCATTGACCATTTATTGAACTTTAAAACAAATAATATTTTACCAATAAACAAGATCAACAAATATGTTGGAGCGCACTTCCAAAACCATACTAAACATATATTATTAATATGATAAATAAAAATAAATTAGACCAAAATAAATTAAATCAAATATGATGCAGTGCACTGTCACAACCTACTGAAAACTCCTTAACATATAGCCAACATTTTGGTAAAACATATTCAACATATTCCACTCAGTTAAACGTTGAAGGCTGGCCAACCGTCATGGTCCAGAAGTAACAGGAAATAAATGTTGAACTACAATTTAAGACCAAATAAAAATGTTTAGGCCACCATGGCAAATGCTGGTGATGGCTCATGTCATCTCTTAAAGATTTGTTGCAAGAAACACCAGCCTGTTGACATGGTCTGGTTTCAGAGATGAGCGCAGGCAGGTGACAATATTGCCACCTGTACTGAAGACCCTCAGCCACGCCCCGACACATGGGGTGACGCCGGCCAATCACAAAGCTATGATGCGTTCAAGTGCATTATTCTGGCACAGGAAGATTATGTTACAGGACATTAACGATAAAACAGAATATTGTTGTTCTATTTTTAGACACATCTCGCGATCGACTGGTTGGGCACCCCTCGGCTAGACCATAGGTCTGTTGTGGTAGCAAAGTAGTCAGCTGAAGCCACATCTCTCTCAACTTCCCCACGGCATTTGTCATATAGTGCAGGCAGCGCAGACCTGCTGAAATAATACCGAGACGGCATCGCGTAACGCTTGTCCAACGTGTTGACAAGTTGCTTAAAGCCCTGGTTGCTAACAGTGCTAACTGGGCACATATCTTTAGCGATGTGAAATGTAATGACAAAGTACTTGCAAATAGTGGAAATAGTTTTACCTTTCTTTTTAACGAGTTGCTGCTCTTGTTCTGACATCTTCGCTCACGCTGAACACTCACAACACATGTCACTCCCACGTGGCTGAGTGGGCTTTCAGGGAGGGGTGAAAGCGCACCCAGCAAAATAATCGTATTTTGTCAATTATGCTGTTTTCATAATCGTCGCAAGCCATAATCGTAATCGCGATTAAAATACGATTAATTGCACAGCCCTACTGCAAGCATACATAACACCTGACGTGGAAAAGTTACTCGTGGATGGGGCTGCAGAGCTACTAGAAAGACAGTCGAACCCGGTGCATTCCTCCGTCTGAATGTGGTGCACTTTTGCTAAATGTTTAGACAAATTGCTCGTGTTAGCGCCCTTACATGCTAAACTCTTATTGTACAATTGGTAACGAGGATTGTCCACATCGAGACGGGTAAAGTTTAACCACACCTTGGAGCGCTTCTCTCCGACATCTCCTCCGTGTGTGTGTTGCTGCATGTATCAGCCGCGTGTGTGTAAACTGCCCCGTCTCGATTGGAAAGATCGAAAATACACCATAGACGCATTTTTAACGAGTCGGTAACACTAAGACTGCGATATAATATTTATGTAGCAATAATACATATGTCATATATTTTTTAAATGTCTCCAGTACCGATAAAAAGACCGATAACGTTGGAGTTTAACGGCACGTAAAACACACGTGATGACCTCACCAACGAATCGACGACTGAATTAGTTGGCAACTAATTTGGTCATCGATTTTAATCGATTAAGTCGAGTAGTTGTTGCACGCCTAGCTGTAGCCCAAATATGACTTGACATCGAATTGCCATCTCCCTACTGTATAATATGCCCTAAATGATCATTTCGCTCACTAGGCTATCCTCTGTTGACTACATTGGTAGATATCTATGTCCTGGCTATGGACCCTGCGGTGAACAACTTGTTGAATTGGTGATGTAGAAGGGAGATGTCCTCCAACTGATGTCCTTTGGTTGCTGTGTACTAAACACATCAGCTGCCTGTCAAACCTGCTCACCTCAGCTGCACTGATGCTATCTGCTCTGTGGACGGACAAAATACCAAATTACTGTGACAAGGAATTACAGAGATATAACATGAAGAGCTTTTGTGAAGAAAGCTCAGTCTCTTCAGGTTGTTGGTTCAGCTCCATGTTTAGTGATCTAGCTCTCGGTTTCTAGAGTACCATTACCTCCCTTAGCTACCAATGTTAGCACGTGTAGAATAAATCAAGCTTGAATGAATCGAGAACCTTTTTGTTCCCTGTTTGTGGGTGTGAGGAACGACCAGCGACTGTGTGTTTGCTATGTGACAGAAAACCAATAGCTCTTCCTTATCCCATTCTAGAGTTGATACCTCTTACACCAAAACTCTTCATGGCCCTACTCAACATGACCCCCTACCCAAACCCTTCCTCCTTTCCCTTGGGATGAATAATTTTCCTGCATAAAAACTTTTATTAGAGTTTCCCACAGGCTCAGATAGAAGTATTTTAAATTGGTTTAATGTCAGTCTCGAAATAGACTTTAGTGACGGGGAGCTGCTGTGTGAAAAAAGTGTTCTACCGGGATCCTTATGTTGTCTTTGTTTGAGTTAAACTGGATGTAATGGTGGTGAGAAACATATGATTCAGCTTGTAATTGTTAAAATGGTGAATGTCTCTTCCTTTTCTACCTTTGATCACAATTATTCTGACACCACAAGTTAATCTTGGAAGTAGACTTTTTCTGAACCTTTCTTTTACACCTTGGAGTCCTCATTAGCAGTTGAGATTTTTCGCATTTACTCTAAATGTAAAAAATGGCAATCACCTTCTTACAAAAGAAAAAACTTGAAGCATGTTTATTTAACAAAGGTTAAATATCACAATAATACCAGATAATGTATGGTATTTGTGCTCCGTGTGACCCTGAATTCACTTCAGAAACATGAATGAAACCTAGAACTCTCCTGTGAATGCAGCTGCACATCAACCCCACATGTTGTCGTGACCTAAAAGGTCACTATTCGTCTTTTGACTATAGACTTCCAGGAATCATCTCATGGGTTCTTGTAGATCCCCAACCCCTTTAGCTGATATAGCAGTTAGCATTGTGTAAAAAAGCAATTTAAGATGCTGCCTTATCAGACAGCTGGATCTATTTGTTGTGCATTTTTACTGCTTCTGTGGTCCATTAGTCTATGCATGGGAAACACTGGCTTTAGGCAGGAATTTACCACAATGCACATACCCTAAATAGTGCCCTGTGCAAAATGGATGCATATATACATGGGAACAAGCGTAACTAGGACAGCCCCCCCTCCTTCCTTTATCCGTCTTCCTCCCTGTCCGACATACAGTCTTTTAGCATTCCAGGAAACAATGTTAATCCTAGCACCACAGGAGCTTTCCCAGGCTGTTTATTCGGCCGATGAAGTTTCAGAGCCCAATAAAACTGCTTCTCACACAGGCAAGAGGTTTTCTTGTAACCATGGTAACATGTCCATGGTTATCGCGGGCATGTTTTTTCAAAGACGCACTGCAGAGCAGGGGAAGCATCAATAACTGATATTAATGCCATTTAAGGTAGCACTACTAGCTATAGGAAAGTTCATAATGGCCCATGTAACCCACTCCCAGACAGTGCTGACTCAAACACTGAGTAACTACAGTATTTCAGCAGCATTAGTAGTAGTAGTAGTTGTACTACACCAGTGTTCTGAGGTCATATCTTATATTAGTCATATGATATGGAGGTAATGGTTAATCTTAGTGGTGCACGATACCGATAGTAGGAATTATGACGTCATCCCGATAAACCCGATAACAGTATTAATAGCCCCGATAATATACAATATATTTTTTGGGTAAAAAAAAGAAAAAAATACTGCGGTGTGGGTGGATTGGGATGAGGGGCGCTTGTTTTTCACTCGGCTCCTCCCGTTTTGCCAGTACTGTGGTATTAGTGGTTTAGGAAGAGGGGAGTTTTTCACAAATCCAGCGCTCCCTAACTCATGCCTGGCTGTGACGTAAATGGTGTGCGGCCGTGAAGCCAGGACAGTAAACAAACATGTCGTCGGTAGTATGGGACTATTTCAAAGTTTGAGTTAGATAGTTCGCTTGCTATTTGTATTAACAAATGCAATGCAGACGTTCCACGAGGAGGGAAAAAGGCAATGAGCTATAATACCAACCTGATTAGTCACCTGAAACATCGCCATCGCTACGATGGTGTGTTAAAAGCGTACGAAGACGCCTGCGCTGCTAAACTAGCGGCAAATCCAAAGCCAGCTGCAAAGGCACCGGGGCTTGTACCTATCGACGAGGCTTTTGAAAAAGGCAAGAACTTTATTTTGGAAAATAAATATGGTCACTTTGAAGAGTCAAAACTGTTTTTGGCTTTGTTTTGTTCATAGTAGTAATGCTCATGTCATTTGCTCACAACTAGTCTTTTTTGTACCACCAGGTGTGCAAAAACTACATGTACATTTAATATATATATTAGGGCTGTCAGTCGATTAAAATATTTAATCGCGATTAATCGCATGATTGTCCATAGTTAATCGCGATTAATCGCAAATTAATCGCACATTTTTGATCTGTTCTAAATGTACCTTAGAGGAATATTTTTCAAGTTTTTAATACTCTTATCAACATATGAGTGGACAAATATGCTTTATGCTAATGTTTTGTCATTGTTTTGAACAATGACAAATATTCTCATGAATATGAAACACAACAACCTCTGAACATTACAAATATTCGCCTCAATTCAACCTGGAACCTCTCATTCAATAATTGTGTGTGTGTGTGTGTGTGTGTGTGTGTGTGTGTGTGTGTGTGTGTGTGTGTGTGTGTGTGTGTGTGTGTGTGTGTGTGTGTGTGTGTGTGTGTGTGTGTGTGTGTGTGTGTGTGTGTGTGTGTGTGTGTGTGTGTGTGTGTGTGTGTGTGTGTGTGTGTGTGTGTGTGTGTGTGTGTGTGTGTGTGTGTGTGTGTGTGTGTGTGTGTGTGTGTGTGTGTGTGTGTGTGTGTGTGTGTGTGTGTGTGTGTGTGTGTGTGTGTGTGTGTGTGTGTGTGTGTGTGTGTGTGTGTGTGTGTGTGTGTGTGTGTGTGTGTGTGTGTGTGTGTGTGTGTGTGTGCTGCGCTCTCGCTCTCGTTCGTTCTATGTGCAACTCAAGGCATATGCTCGAACGGGAGCTGCCTGGACGCTGCAATCATGTTGCGCACTATCCGTGCTGAGTGTGCTGACTTCTCCTACACTGTCTTGCTTCCTGCATAAAGTCAAGTGCTCGGCGCAGTTGTGGCGAAATGTCACTCCTCTGTTTTCATTTAAACAGCTCCTTATATCCGTTAGCGCAGCTAGCTAGCACCAGATGCTAACAACAACAATACACGTAAGGTCTCTCTCTCTCGCTCGCTCGGGCCACACATACACACACCCTCCCGGTCCTCCCAATAGCCAGTCGGTGCCTGTCGGTGAGCGTGGAAGTGTGGTCTGCAGCAAGCGGGCGGCAGGAGCGGGGCTGTCAGCATCAGCTTGTAGATGGTATTTTAAACTCGATGCGCTCTGAAACTACGGGGCGGCCGAGGAAAAAAAATACACATGAGTTAATCGCGTTAAAATAATTAGTGGCGTTAACAATTGTTTGCGTTATTAGCGCGTTAACTTGACAGCCCTAATATATATATATTATATTATTAACGGGTATTGGTATCGGTCTTGAGAAGCAGGAAGTTATCGGTTTCAAAAAACCAATATCGTGCATTCCTAGTTAATCTACATGACACCTATTCATGGCAAAGTACACTGTGTGTACAGTATGTGTTGTTCTCTGCTTAAAACATGCAGACCACAGGGGAAAAAGTAAAACTGTGCGTAAGATTCACTGTCAGCATGTCACATGATAAGGTCAGCCATGCTCAGTAACTTCCCACTGCAAGTAAAAGGGCATTTCTCTGAATCTACATGCTTATTTATGCTGTGGCAAAGGCTTATCTGAAGACATGTTACCAACGAATGCAGGCAGTTTTAAAAAGGACTTTCCGCTGGATATTGAAGGGAATACTCTTTCAGCCAGTTGGTGCCTTCCTTACTGAGCAAGTTGTACAATATCACATCATTTAAATTAATTTGTTGTTCCCAATACTGTTGCAGTGCTAGTCACAAGTTAAGCAGTTATTTCTTCGTAACAACAGATTTTTGATTGTTTGTGCTGAAAGGACTAAAGTTAATGTGATGTGTTCATTGCCTAAAAATAGTGCTAGCTGTCAGCACCCAAACCAAGTGTCATAGCCTACAGGCAACCGCACTAACCTTCATGAACACAGTGAGGAGCTGTCATGGTCAACACACACTCATTCACAGCTGGGAGCCTCATGCCAAACCTCTACTGTGATTGGGGCCCTTGAGTCAGCGGTAAGATAAATCAGGGATCCTGTGGCTTTTTTTCTGAGATGAATGTGTGTGTGTGTGTGTGTGTGTGTGTGTGTGTGTGTGTGTGTGTGTGTGTGTGTGTGTGTGTGTGTGTGTGTGTGTGTGTGTGTGTACACAGGCATGTACATATGGTCTGATGACACAGCTCACTGGATTGCTGAACTGATACAGTAATAATCACATCCTCTCTTTCATATTGGACACACACACAGGAAACGCTGTGGTTAATACTGTGGACGACCACTGAAACTGATTATGCTAAAATTACATCCCCCCCACCTCTTATAGATGCAGCTGCATGATGTGTTGCAACATAGTTAACTTGATTCAAACTCAAAAGAATACAACTCGACAAAAATGTTGTGGTTTGGTCTTTTTCACCGTTACAACAATCACCTTTTCTTGTTTCATCAGAACAGAAAATGTGTGGTATCTCTCTATCGGCCTGCCAATAACCAATTTCTGAAAGCCAATATATTTGTCCGATCGACCAAGCCTAGAAAACATATCGTATGTAGTTTAAGAAAACAAAACTCTTCTTTAAAAAAAATAGCCAGTTGTATAATATACATTTTAAACTCGGCAACATATTAGCCTGGTTATGAAGGTATCCTCAGTGTTGGTATCTAGTTCCTTGTTAGCTTAAAAAGTAAGAACGCTACATTCTTCAGGGCCAACAACAGGCAATTATTAATAGCTTCAGTTGCCTGAAAGCTGAGGCCAATTAGATCTCATTAAGGATTTAGAAGGATTACGATATATTGTTTCAAAACCGGCTTTAAAATCAAATAATTCTACCTTACAACCTTATTGCTTTAGTCTGTAGTCTGGATGGATATTGGCAGGTTTTTATAATTTCAGCCACTCTAATAAGAACTTAATATATCTCTGTAATTATGCAATACTCGTTTCCCATTTCAGCAGCCCTATGGGTTAATAAAATGCTCCAGTCAAACTAACCTGCTGGTGTATGCATGTTGTTCTGTTGTTTTATGACTGAAGCTTTTTCTGATGCCCTGAGCTAACGTCTAGCTGGTATAAAACATCCATCACTGGACCCTGTGTTTAATAAACATAAAACCACAGACAAATAGTTGTGTGTAAGCTATTAAGGAGCACTATTGGAGTGACTTTGATGGTTATTGGACTCAGGATTAATTCATTTGGATTCCCGCTGTATGAAGAAATTAAAGGACGGCACAAGTGGAAACAATTCACAAAGGGATTAAACTGTTTAAAACACATGCTCAAAGTAAGCCGGATTTTGCCGATGTGTTTATGTGGACTCAAAAGTCATAAATAATCTAAATGGGGGAGACCGATCTGATTGGAGCAACTGTGACAAATAATCCAACTGAAACCGGCATGGACAATGACTATGTTTTTAAAAATGCGCTTATCCAGCAAAGCCTGGTTTGGACACTTTACGGGCAGAAGAAACATTTCTATCAAAGAAAATTATTCATTTTTGTATTTTTATGCCTTTAATAGCTACTAACTTGAATTTTTATTCAAATGAATTAATCAATACTTTTTTTTATTGTATTGTAATGAAGAGACAAGGCTTTTAGTGACTATCATGTATTGAATTACTATTATATGTAAAAAATAAATAAATGTTTTTTAAAAAAAAAGTCTAAATATGATATTTGGCCTCAAATCATCTGAGGCATGGCGCCCCCCCCCTGCGATCTTTGGCGCCGGCGCGCCCCCCAGGTTGGGAACCGCTGATTTAGATGATCCAGAAGAGGATTGGGAGAATGTCATATGGTCAGATGAAACCAAAATAGAACTTTTTGGTAAAAACTCAACTAGACGTGTTTGGAGGAGAAAGAATGCTGAGTTGCATCCAAAGAACACCATACCTACTGTGAAACATGGGGGTGGAAACATCATGCTTTGGGGCTGTTTTTCTGCAAAGGGACCAGGACGACTGATCCGTGTAAAGGAAAGAATGAATGGGGCCATGTATCGTGAGATTTTGAGTGACAACCTCCTTCCATCAGCAAGGGCTTTGAAGATGAAATGTGGCTGGGTCTTTCAGCATGACAATGATCCCAAACACACCGCCCGGGCAACAAAGGAGTGGCTTCGTAAGAAGCATTTCAAGGTCCTGGAGTGGCCTAGCCAGTCTCCAGATCTCAACCCCATAGAAAATCTTTGGAGGGAGTTGAAAGTCCGTGTTGCCCAGCGACAGCCCCAAAACATCACTGCTCTAGAGGAGATCTGCATGAAGGAATGGGCCAAAATACCAGCAACAGTGTGTGAAAACCTTGTGAAGATTTACAGAAAACCTTTGACCTCTGTCATTGCCAACAAAGGGTATATAACAAAGTATTGAGATGAACTTCTGTTATTGACCAAATACTTATTTTCCACCATAATTTGCAAATAAATTCTTTAAAAATCAGACAATGTGATTTTCTGGATCTTTTTTTTTGCTCATTTTGTCTCTCATAGTTGAGGTATACCTGGGATGAAAATTACAGGCCTAATCTTTTTAAGTGGGAGAACTTGCACAATTGGTGGCTGACTAAATACTTTTTTGCCCCACTGTATATATATGAGAGAGAGGGAGAGAGCTCTGTTTTCCAGCCTTAGTCTATTTAATTGATTGTTTTGGTTGTGTGTGATTTAATTTTTTATAATTTAATTCATTTTATTTATTATATATCATTTATATATTTGAATATTATTTCATTTGCAATGTTGGATGTTCACTAAAAAGTTCTGTTTGAAAGGATGTACTTTAGGGGTGCAACAACTAATCGACTTAATCGATTATAATCGATGACCAAATTAGTTGCCAACTAATTCAGTCGTCGATTCGTTGGTGACGTCATCATGTGTGTTTTACGTGCCATTAAGCTCCAACGTTATCGGTATTTTTATCGGTACTGGAGACATTTAAAAAATAGATGTCATGTATTATTGCTACATAAGCATTATATCGCAGTCTGAGTGTCGCCAACTCGTTTCTAATATGCAAAAAGACAAACAAATGCGTCTATGATGTATTTTCGATCAGACGATCTCTCTCTCCCCCGTCTGTGTGCGAGGGGGCGGGGCAGTTTACACACACGCAGCTGCTACATGCAGCAACACACACACACGGAGGAGATGGCGGAGAGAACGCGCTCCGAGGTGTGGTTAAACTTTACCCGTCTCAATGTGGAGAATGCTCGTTACCAAAAGTGCAATAAGAGTTTAGCATGTAAGGGCGGTAACACAAGCAATTTAAGATGAACTTTTATTAATCCCTCATGGGGAAATTATTTCTCTGCATTTGACCCATCCTAGTGTTAGGAGCAGTGTGCTGCCATTTTGAACGGCGCCCGGGGAGCAATGTGGGGAACGGTGCCTTGCTCAGGGACACCTCGGTAGCACTTGGTCTTTCGGGGACTTGAACTGGTGACCTTCCAGTTCCCAAGCCAAGTCCCTATCGACTTCGCCACCACCGCCCCCTGTCTAAACATTTAGCAAAAGTGCTCCACATTCAGAAGGAGAAATGCACCGGGTTCGACTGTCTTTCTAGAAGCTCTGTAGCTCCATCCACGAGTAACGTTTCCACGTCAGGTGTTATGTATGCTAGCAGCAACACACGGAGTTAACTACATGATTGAGCTAAGTATCGCTGGTGTTTTATTTTTATTTTCTTTAGCTTTCTAGCCCCTCATGCTATAATCATGTGTATTTTCTCCATTCCTGTTCATGTGTCTTCTCGCAATTATCACTGGCCCCGTGTATCTCCTAATCGCTATAACCGGCCTGCTCTCGTCTATCCCACGTGCTCCACTGACATCCAACATCTAGTTTCAGGCGGCCTGTGGAACTGCCAGTCAGCTGTTCCTAAGGCTGACTTCATCTCTGGCTACGCCTCCCTGCAGTCCCTGGATTTCCTTGCTCTCACTGAGACGTGGATTACTCCATTCAACACATCCACCCCAGCAGCTCTCTCCACAGCATATTCCTTTTCCCATACACCCAGACCCACTAGCAGAGGAGGTGGCACTGGTCTCCTACTCTCTCCCAAATGGAGCTTTTCCCTCTTCGAGCTACCTAACTTCACTCCTTCCACCTTTGAATTCCATGCCGTCACAGTAACCATTGTTGTTCTCTACCGTCCACCAGGCACCTTGGGGGACTTCTTGGAGGAATTGGATAATCTCCTATCACACATCCCTGAATCTGGCCCTCCCGCTGTACTTCTCGGAGACTTCAACCTCCAGACGGGGAAGATAGACGAACTAACATCTCTGTTAACCGCCTTTGCTTTCTCACTGTCTCCGTCCCCACCAACTCATAAAGCTGGCAATGTCCTTGATCTCATATTCTCAAGGAACTGCACTACTTCTAACCTCTCTGTAAACCCGCTCCACACCTCCGATCACTTCTTCATTTCATTCTCTCTACCCCTTTCCAAACATAACAAACTAATCTCTTCTCATCCTGCACCTGTCCGCCGTAACCTCCGTTCCCTCTCCCCCTCTACCTTTGCCTCATCGGTGCTCTCAGCCCTCCCTTCCTCTGACTCGTTCCAACTCCTGCCTCCAAACTCTGCTGCAGAAACTCTCCTCTCTACTCTCTCATCCTCTCTGGACTCTCTCTGTCCTCTCATATCTCGGCAGGCTCGTCAGTCCCCTCCTGCTCCCTGGCTAAATGACGCACTGCGTGCTAATAGAACCGTCCTTAGGGCAGCAGAGCGGAAACGGTGGAAATCCAAACACCATGACGACCTCCAAACCTATCAGGCTCTCCTCTCCTCTTTCTCTGCTTCGATCTCTCAGGCAAAAAGCACTTTCTTTCAAGGCAAGATCCAATCTTCCTATTCCAATCCTAAAAAACTATTTTCCACCCTCTCCACCCTCTTGAACCCTCCCAAAGCCCCTCCCCCCTCCTCACTTCTGTCAAGCGACTTTGTTAACCACTTTGAAAAAAAGGTTGATGATATTCGCTCTTCTTTTTCTGACTCACCTCTACTCACCGCTGGGTCACCAGACCCTCCTTCCACCCGCACACTAACCTCCTTTTCCCCTCTCTCGCCAAGTGAGGTTCTTACCCTCATTACCTCTGCCCGCCCCACCACTTGTCCTCTCGACCCTATCCCTTCAAACCTCCTTCAGACTATCGCTCCTGATATTCTACCGTTTCTCACCCATTTCATCAACACTTCTCTAACTTCTGGTCACTTTCCAAACAGTCTCAAGGAGGCAAGAGTAAACCCTCTCCTAAAGAAACCCACTCTCAACCCGTCTGATGTTATAAACTACAGGCCTGTCTCTCTCCTCCCGTTCCTGTCTAAAACACTTGAACGCGCTGTCTTTAAACAACTCTCCTGTTATCTCCATCAGAACAACCTTCTGCATCCGCACCAGTCTGGTTTCAAGGCAGGTCACTCCACAGAAACTGCCCTCCTTGCTGTCACTGATGAACTGCACACTGCTAAAGCAGCCTCCCTCTCCTCTGTCATCATCCTGTTAGACCTGTCTGCTGCATTCAACACGGTGAACCATCAGATCCTCCTTCGCACTCTCCAAGAACTTGGAGTTTCAGGCTCTGCACTTTCCCTCCTCACCTCATACCTCAAAGACCGTACCTACAGGGTTACTTGGAGAGGGTCCGAGTCCGACCCTTGTCAATTAACTACAGGGGTCCCTCAGGGCTCTGTTCTTGGTCCCCTCCTCTTCTCCCTGTACACAAACTCGCTCGGATCTGTCATTAGCCCGCATGGTTTTTCATACCACTGCTACGCTGACGACACCCAATTAATTCTGTCCTTTCCCCCGCTCAGAGACCGAGGTCGTCGCACGCATCTCTGCTTGTTTAGCTGACATCTCTCAGTGGATGTCCGCTCATCATCTCAAGCTCAACCTTGACAAAACTGAACTGCTTTTCCTTCCGGGAAAAGATTGTCCCACTCTTGACCTGACTATCAATATCGGCACCTCTGTTGTTTCCCCGACCCAGACTGCAAGGAATCTGGGTGTGACCCTAGATAACAACCTGTCCTTCACTGCAAACATCGCTGCTACAACCCGCTGCTGCAGATACACGCTTCACAACATCAGGAAGATACGTCCCCAGCTGACCCAGAAAGCGACACAGGTTCTGGTCCAGGCTCTCGTCACCTCACGCCTAGACTACTGTAACTCCCTCCTGGCTGGTCTACCTGCATGTGCCATCCGACCTCTGCAGCTCATTCAGAATGCAGCGGCTCGTCTGGTCTTCAACCTTCCTACATTTTCCCACACCACACCGCTCCTCCGCTCCCTTCATTGGCTTCCGGTAACTGCTAGAATTCATTTCAAGACACTGGTACTTGCGTACCATGCTGGAAATGGATCTGGCCCTTCCTACATCCAGGACATGGTTAAACTGTACACCCCAGCGCGTGCTTCTACACTCTGCATCAGCCAAACGACTCGCTGCACCCTCGCTGCGAGGGGGACCCAAGTTCCCATCAGCAAAAACACGTGGGTTTGCTATCCTGGCTCCAAAATGGTGGAATGAGCTCCCCATTGACATCAGGACGGCAGAAAGCTGACACACCTTCCGGCGCAGACTGAAAACTCATCTCTTTCGACTCCACCTCGAGCGATAGAATTACTAACAAACTGCTAACAGAGCACTTATATACTAATAAAGGACTGGCTTATCTATAGCCAGTTGAGTAGCACTTGAAATACTTGGCTCTATGAAACCTGATGTACTTTATGATTCTGTTTTCTTCAAGGTTGTGTCTTCCTGGTCGAATGTACTTATTGTAAGTCGCTTTGGATAAAGCGTCAGCTAAATGCAATGTAATGTAATGTAATGATACAAACATGGGTTAATGATTAGAGGTAACAGAGTTATTTATTTAGTTAAAGTTTCAGCTATTCTGTTTACAGTTCTGTAATCTTTATCAGATTATGTAATACCATTTGTTAAAACCTTGTTGTTTCTTTTGATGTGAAATATTATTTATTTAATTTAAATAAAAAGCAATGTTAATTTTGTTCACAATTTGTTTAGTTAATTTAATAATATATGTATTTTTGAATCAAGTATTCATCTTTATTGTCTTCATTGTTAGTTTCCACATGCCTAAAACAACCTCAAGCTAAATCTAACAGTTGATAAATAAATAAGAGCGTTTGAGAAATTGTGCAAGGCAGACAGTAATAGTCCGAATAGTCGATTAATCGTTTCATTAATCGATAGATTAATCGATTATCAAATTAGTCGTTTGTTGCAGCCCTAATGTACTTGAATTATTATTATATATTATCATTATGTCAGACTAAAATGGTCTTACAACGGTGCCGACAATATTATCGTTTATCGCAATAATTTCCGTGAAAATGTATCGTCCAACAAAATGTATTATCGTGACAGGCCTAAGTGTGATGTTAAATACATCACAGAGCGAGCATGTATTGTTAACATTGTTAAGTGTTGATAATGGCTAACATCCTGTGCTTCCTTGGGCATGAATCATGATCATAGCTGGATTAGATTTATTTATTTCTGGATATCCAATCATGTGTCTGTCTTTCTCTCTCTCGTCTAACTGGTCTGTCAGGGTGTGTGTGTGAAGCAGCAGCAGAACAACACAAGCATGTGGATCAGGTTGCTTTGAAACCTGACTAGCTAGCCACAGAGAGGAGTGTCCAGGTGTGTGTATGTGTGTGTTTTCAACAGATAAGTAGTAAATACATTGGGAGTAGACCTCGGTCAAACCCTTGGTTTTGGGAACAGGTTACAGTGGATTAGGATTTCAACACCAATTGAAATCCTTAATAGATTAAAGATGACTTTAATGTCCAATTACCCCGACTAGAGGCCATAAAGCCTTGAGCGCTATTAAATCTTGCCTTGTGGGAACAACACATTGCAGGAAATGTTTGCTCTTTTAATGATCAATTATCCTTTTTTTTGTTATCTTGGGATTGCCATATTCAGTGTCAACCAGAGGTCGCGTTAACCGAATATTTTCCGCCTATGACGGATTGTTTTTTAACAATGACGGACAAATCTGAAAGCAGTCCGTCATTTTGACAGATTAGAACAAACTCGGAACAGCGCCAAAGTTTCCCTGCAGCGAGGCTCCGGTGTTATGCATGCCCTCCAAAAAGGAAATCATACCGTTTCCAAACCTAACTGTGCCATACAAATCATTGAAATGTCTGTTTTGGCTTTACGCTGTGCACGCTCCCGCGAGGTGCAGCAGCCATGCATTACACGGCGCATGTGAACTGTCCCCCCCCACCCCCGTTGACAGTTCACGAGCATGCTCCCCCCCCCCCCCCGTCAGAGTTGTGTAAAGGCCGACGGGTAATTCTGGATTTTTTACGATCCTGTCTGTCAAAATGACGGGCAGCGAAAAAGTCTAGCGCAACCTCTGGTGTCAACAAACACATTTGCTTTGGACATATAAAAAGTTCTAAAAAATGTATTAACTAAGTCTGTCTCAGTTGTCTCTTATTGGGGATGGGACAGTTACCTACAACAACGTGTTGCCTATGTCATGTATTTTTGTATTCTTTACTTACCTTAAATATTGCTATGAAATGCTAGAAATCCAACAAAATTACCATTTTATTTAGCTTATTCACACATTATTAGCAAGTAGTGTTGTCTTTCAACATTATGAAACACATTGGCCTACATATTTAGAATTGCTTATTGTTCTTTGTGTATGAAAGACAGACAGAGAGAGACGGTGGGTATGCATGGCTGTGCTGCAGCAACAGCCTGTTTATTGTGGTAAAGGAGGTCAGATGATTGAGTCGGTGTCATCCATTTTTATTATCAACACATGACACACACGTCCCTCAATGCTCCCTTTTCTCTTCTTGTTAACCAGGTGCCTTTATCTATACAGTCAGCAAAAAGCTGAATTGACCAACGTCTGACCACTGATTTGTGATCATTGTTAAGGAGCATTGTTTCCTTCTACACTTGCATGTTGACTTGACCAGCACCGTCCGTGTTATTTGCTATAGGTACACCAATGGCACAGAGAAACATTAGCTGGGCTCCTCTTGCAGAGATAATCTTCCCACTGTAGTGCTTGTTTTGTGGAACAGAGTCCCACTGTGGCAGGGTTGGGTTAATGTTTGACTGACCCGCCTCTGACTCAAACACAGACACCTCCTGATGGGTTTTGTCTGTGTTCATTCAAAGAGGGCCCACTAGCTAGAAAAAATTGGGCCATAGCTGGAAATAATTAGTTACACGAGCCATCCAAGAAACTGGTAAGTTTGCTTGGATGGTTGCAAATCAGTTGGTCTGGAAAATGTTGATGTTTAGTGATAAATACTTTTAAACCATAAGGTTATATACTTGTATTCCTTTTTATGTTTGACCAATAGACTTAAACCCAAAAATATGGAGTTCTCAGTAATTTTGAATGTATGAAACAGCAGCAAATCCTTAATTTCAAGAAGATGAAAGAAGAATGTTTGACATTTGCTCAAATAGGTCTACAACTATAAATAAAATCATTTTAATCAACTCGTATATTAGTTGACTAGTTTTGTCATTGGCGCACAGTGTTCTTCTAAAGTTGCAGATCAGAAGATGGACCTTGCTAGCATGTTTCCCGTCTCTGTTTCGGTCCACTTACAAATGTAGAAACATGCACTTGACCATAGTGGACATTTTCAGCCAACATCTGTTACAGCTTTCCAGTTGCCGATCAGTTTCAGTGTTGAAAAGTCTGTATATAAGGTATTTATTAGCAGCTGCAATATTTTCCCCCTTTCTGTTCCTTTTGGGTTTTTTAAAAACCTGGTCTTTTTTGATGTTTTCCCCCCAGCTGCGTGTGCTGGCACACATTGAACACAGGTTGCTTTTAAATCCCTTCCTGGGGGTTTGACTGCATGGTCCAACCATTTAAGAAACTGAAAGCACACATTCCAGTGGCGAGTCTGTCAAAAGAGATTACTGTAATACAAGATGTTCAGTTCTGATACAGTTTCTGAGCTTTGTCTTTGTGCTGATACAAAGTATTTCCTCTGTAACATGTGCACGAGCTGTTAGCGAGGTGTAAAATGGTGCACTCTGTTTGGGATAATCACCCAACTGAACAGTAAACAATGCACAGACTGGAAAACAAAAGCTTCATCTATTACATAAGAGGAAGCAACACCCACGTATTCAACTGAACTGATGTAACCAAATATATCGCCTGATTTGACACGCAGAGTAAACCTAGTTGATCAGTATTCTCCGGGATTCATGAAACTAATTCACAGATCAATGACAATTGAGTCAAACATGGAGTCACAGGAGTGAAGTACACTGAACAAAAATATAAATGCAACACTTCTCCTTTGCCGAGATAATCCATCCCACCTCACAGGTGTGGCATATCAAGATGCTAATTAGACAGCATGATTATTGCACAGTGTGCCTTAGGCTGGCCACAATAAAAGGCCACTCTGAAATGTGCAGTTTTGCTTTATTGGGGGGGGTCCAAAAACCAGTCAGTATCTGGTGTGACCACCATTTGCATCACGCAGTGCAACACATCTCCTTTGCATAGAGTTGATCAGGTTGTTGATTGTGGCCTGTGGAATGTTGGTCCACTCCTCTTCAATGGCTGTGCGAAGTTGCTGGATATTGGCAGGAACTGGAACACGCTGTCGTATACGCCGATCCAGAGCATCCCAAACATGCTCAATTGGTGACATGTCCGGTGAGTATGCTGGCCATGCAAGAACTGGGATGTTTTCTGCCTCCAGGAATTGTGTACAGATACTTGCAACATGGGGCCGTGCATTATCATGCTGCAACATGAGGTGATGGTCGTGGATGAATGGCACAACAATGGGCCTCAGGATCTCGTCACGGTATCTCTGTGCATTCACAATGCCATCAATAAAATGCACCTGTGTTCGTCGTCCATAACATACGCCTGCCCATACCATAACCCACCACCACCATGGGCCACTCGATTCACAACATTGACATCTGAAAACCGCTCACCCACACGACGCCACACACGCTGTCTGCCATCTGCCCTGAACAGTGAAAACCGGGATTCATCCGTGAAGAGAACACCTCTCCAACGTGCCAGACGCCATCGAATGTGAGCATTTGCCCACTCAAGTCGGTTACGACGACGAACCGGAGTCAGGTCGAGACCCCGATGAGGACGACGAGCATGCAGATGAGCTTCCCTGAGACGGTTTCTGACAGTTTGTGCAGAAATTCTTTGGTTATGCAAACCGATTGTTGCAGCAGCTGTCCGAGTGGCTAGTCTCAGACGATCTTGGAGGTGAACATGCTGGATGTGGAGGTCCTGGGCTGGTGTGGTTACACTTGATCTGCGGTTGTGAGGCCGGTTGGATGTACTGCCAAATTCTCTGAAACGCCTTTGGAGACGGCTTATGGTAGAGAAATGAACATTCAATTCACGGGCAACAGCTCTGGTGGACATTCCTGCTGTCAGCATGCCAATTGCACGCTCCCTCAAAACTTGCGACATCTGTGGCATTGTGCTGTGTGATAAAACTGAACATTTTAGAGTGGCCTTTTATTAATAATAATAATAATAATTCCTTACATTTATTATAGCGCTTTTCCAGATGCTCAAAGCGCTTTACAGATACACATTACACATATTTTGAATACATGCAATGGTCACTGTGGACAATACCCACAGGAGCAAGTTCAGGTGAAGTGTCTTGCCCAAGGACACAACGGCTTTACAGACGCAGCAGCGGCGGGTTTCACCCCTTGATCTGATGATCATTGCACTGCGCCACACCGTCCATCTTCATGCCTCGAAGTCATCGAGGCGTGTCCAGCCTAAGGCACACCTGTGCAATACTCATGCTGTCTAATCAGCATCTTGATATGCCACACCTGTGAGGTGGGATGGATTATCTCGGCAAAGGAGAAGTGCTCACTATCACAGATTTTTTCAGATTTGTGAACAATATTTGAGAGAAATGGTTATTTTGTGTGTATATAGAAAATGTTTTAGATCTTTGAGTTCATCTCATGAAAAATGGGAGCAAAAACAAAAGTGTTGCATTTATATTTTTGTTCAGTGTAGCTCAGTGACTCGTAGTTGAGTGTGATCCATTAGATTCACTTTACAACTACTATGAATCACATGTTTCCTCAATGGCTTGAGTGTATAGGCAGCTCGGTCTGTATTTGTGTAGTTCTATTGACATGCGGTAGTTTCTGTTTCAGCAAAGGAACGAAAAGGAAAAAAAGAGAAAATAGATCCAGCCAGGCAGAACTGATAAAGGTGTGTGTGTTTAGGTGTCGATAACACAGCTAATTTAAAACTGAATCAATTTAATTACCAACACTGCTACAAAGATAGATAAAATGATAAAAAAGTAAAAGTCTGCTGCTTATTGTTCTACTATAGGCCAAAATAGAGTATATGAGAGTGAGAGTGTGTTAATTAATATATTTGGCAGTTTGGAGTGAGTCTGTAGATTTGTTTGTGTGTGCGTTTCATGTATAGGCCTCTCACGATAATTAATTTTGTTGGATACATTTTCCCGGAAATTATTGCGATAAATGATAATATTGTCGGCACCGTTGTATGACCATTTTAGACCACTGACATAATGATAATATATAATAATAATTCAAGTACATCCTTTCAAACTGCTAGTCACATCCTCATGTAAATGGAAATGTATCAAGTTCATTTTTATTTATTGTGGGCTACGATAAGTCAATTAATTGCTTATCGCGACAGGCACACAATAAAACAGTGGAAACAAACATGTGTTTGACTTTCATTAGAGAATGAAACTTTGTGCGCTTTATAGTCTGTGTCCAATATTGTGTATTTGTATAATATTGTATATATATATCCTATATATATATATATATATATATATGCTAAGGTCCCGCTGCTGACACGATAGCAGTCATTTAGTGCGCATCTGTGTAATTAAACCCATGATATCAAAATCTCACTCCAGCCAGGTGCCCAAAGTTGGCAACCCTAGAGTACCAGGAGACAGCGTTTGGTACTCTGGTACAATTGTGGTGAAGGCATCTGAGTTAGATGTGTTTGAACCGAAATGTCTACAGGCATAGCAGAAGATGGCATCTTTTTTACAGGAAATTCCAGCCAATCTCTGTTTTTAAACCATGAGCTGCGAAATGAGCGCCTTACCCCACTGTACAGGCGAGTTGGGAACTTGTTAAAATATACCTGGGCAGGCTCTGTTTTGCTGTGGTCCTCTGGCACTTGCGGGGTGGCGGTGTTTGGGGCGACGAAGACTGCTGCTCTGGGGGCGAGGCGGGCAAAGCGGCGGCGGCACCTCTTGACGCATCTACTGAGTACTGCCGTACCGGCACCATGCCGGTACTCAGTAAGAAGTAACGGTACCAGATGGGTCAAAATCAGAAGTCCCGGTACTGCGTACCGGTGAGTACCGACCCAATTCAAGCACTGATCATACGAGCAATGGGTCTTACTCGTTCTTTCGCTTCCCGTCTGATGAAAGGACCAGGAGTGGCTGGCTGGATCAAGTTAGCTAGTTTACGTTAGTTAGCATTACAGCCGGCTTAGCCTTGTCATTTTTATTAGCCTTAACATGAAGTAACATTAAGTTAACCAAAGTGTTAAACAGTAGAGTAGTAGTCATATTACTGTTAAGAGTACTGTTACACCGGTGTGATCATTCTATAATACACCTTTAAGCCCGGATGCCCCCGAGGGAGACATGCTAACGCTACTTAGCATCGGCGATCTTTTATTACTTCATGCTATCTGCACAAATGGTTAACATTGAACATTAAAAAGACCAGGCAGTTCAGGGAGAATCGAAGGAAGGCAGGCAGGCCGGCAGCTTTGCATGACATTCTTCTGGACATGTTTCATTGTGGTGATAGGGCGGGTAGTCAATCCCTTGTTTGGCAAGACAGTAGTGACGGCCATCTTGGTGACGTGTGTTGTTGTGCGAGACCAGAGATGTAGTTCATTGAGCGTTTTCACACAAAAAAGTCTTACTTCACAGTTTTACGGCATTTTTTTTTTTTTTTTTAAATGCTTAATGGTATCGGGTGCTATGCCTTTCTTTTTTTCTTTTTATTAAAATAAGTCAGATATAAAATGGTCAAAAAATGCCACGCTTTAGATAAAAAGCTGTACAATAATTTAAACCTTTAAGGCAGTGATCTCAAACTCAAGGCCCGGGGGCCAAATCCGGCCAGCGACTTCATTTTATGTGGGCAGGTTGCCCATAAACTATATGTCCCACAATGCATCTCGTTTTGTGTCATGCGCACTGAATATAACGTCCACGCTAGCTGCTACATGCTTTGCATTTAGGTGATACTTTAGGCTTGATGTGCTGCGGTGATATGCAAATCCTTTTTTGCATAATTTGCACACAACCGTGCTCTTGTCGACGCTTCCATCCGTCCGTTTTTTAAAACAACATTTCCCATCCACGGGGCCGACCAAAGCGGTCTTATCAGCTTGTTCGTTCATGTTTGACTATTGTTCACCGTGGTTTGTTGTTGTTTGAAGTCCCATGCTGAAGTCATGAACGTTAGTTGGTGCTCCAGTATAATCGGTACGCCTGAAACTCATCCAGTGAGAAACGTTCCGCTGTGCAAAAATAAGTGCGATTAAAATGCGTTAATTTTTGTGTAATTAATTAATCTTAATTAACGCGTTAAAGTCCCGGCCCTAAATATAATACATTATTTTATATATATATTGTATATTTATATAGTTACAACCGTCCCTTTGAGTGCAACCTTTATGCGAATGTGGCCTGCGATGAAATTGAGTTTGACACCCCTGCTTTAAGGGCTTTTAATGTGAAATAGCTACATAAAATCTAGAGAGATTGTTAGAAATGTGTCTAAATCTCTATCTGTACATTTTAAATGCAAATTAGTTGTTTTTACACCAGATAACTACAATGAAGGAAGGTGGAGAGCTGCCAATGCTTATACAGTTAAATAATTCATCAATCTTCCAACACAGAATGAAGCTCCTTACACACCAAGCCAATTCTCGGCGTTGAAAGATGTTGATATTATTACTATTATTACATGTCATTTGTTAGACGCTTTTATCCAAAGCGACTTACATACATTGAATACTGTGGACAATCCCCACAGGAACAATTTGGGGTGAAGTGTCTTGTCCAGGGACACAACGACATGCTGACTGCAGTGGGACTCGAACTTGCTACCCCCTGATTCGAAGTCCAGCACTCTACCCACTGAGCCACAGCCGCCCGATAGATGTCGGGCCGTCGGCCAAATAAATCACTCTGATTTGCTATTCAGCTTAGCAAATCAGTGCATGAGAAGCGAAACGGAAGTGAGGGACCCAAACAAACTATTAAGAAGGCAAATCTGAAATTTCATTTAACTCCAGCTCTCGACACAGGTTCGGGAAAGCCCCATGAGCTTCTCGCTGTAGAGTGAAACGCACACGTTAGTTGTTTGTTTATATCACGCAGTCTGTTCTTCTTCTCTCGGTGTATACGCAGTCTGTCTTCCGGTTGTTGCCTCTTCTGAATGACGAATACACACTACCGACGCCTGCTGGTAAGGAGAGTTATTGCCACTCACGCATGCGCAGTTCGTATGTGCAACTTGTCCGTCGACTGAAGTCTTTGCCGTGTGTTCCAGTGCGAAACATGGCCAAGACGCAGGAGACATGAGCCTTCCCGACGGAAGGAGGGCTCTCTATTGAAAGCTCTTTTAGGATCAAAATACAGAACGCTAATCTTAAATCTAAAACCACTTTCATCACAGAGTTTTTTAAAGCAGTCTAAGAAGCTGGCTGTTCATCCTGCCTGCAGAGCAGTGACGGAGGTGAAGTCAACAGTGAGCCAGCGCTCCTCTCTGATTTGCCCATAGATGGATATTGGAGACATTTCAACACAATAACTCCTTTTAGCAACAAATCCAAATCTATTCAAATCCCGATGCTCTCAACAAGGAAACAGCCAGGCTTGTGTGTTTGTAATAAAAACAGGTATGAACTACGTGTGCTTACCTCCTGGCCCTATGGCCTCCACTCACTCACAGTTCAAACAGTTGCAGGTCAACTCTAGTTTTGTCCAACCAACAGTCCAAACCCCTCCAAATAGTATTTGTTAAAAAATGAGTGAGGTGTGTAAAATGTAAAGGAAGGTTTATAGTTTATCAGTGTTAACATTACAATATATGTACACAGTACTGAAAACAAATAGGTTTCCCCTTAGTGTGTATACTGTAGGCAATGGTGCAAACCAATAAGCAGTGCTTTGATCAGTCATGTTTAAACATCGTTGGGAAACAAACGACACCATTCCCAAAAAACAACATGTTTTTGGATATATATATATACTATATATACATGTTTTTAAAAGCGCTCTATAAATAAATGTATTGTGATATTTAGAATGTTGGTTCGAGACATAGCCTTTTATTCATATTACCTACTTTTAACTTTATCAGTTACCCGAACAAAAATGTCTACTGTAGCATTTTATAACATATGTCTACTTATGACTAACACTCTTATTTCAGAATTGCTATTTAATCCAAACATGCAGACCTGTTCTCTTGAGCAATCCCCCCCCCCACACACACACACATACACATACACACACACACACACACACACACACACACACACACACACACACACACACACACACACACACACACACACACACACACACACACACACACACACACACACACACACACACACACACACACACACACACACACACACACACACACACACACACACACACACACACACACACACACACACACACACACACACACAGTGCAGACAGAGCCTGAGGGTCTTCAGAGTGATGCCAGTGTTTCAGACAAGTTGACATTTCCCACCCAGTCTCAGCCATGTGTGCACTGGTGTGTGAGTCTGTGTTTGTGTGTGGGTGTGTGTCTGCTCTGGAATGCCGCTGTGTAATTCATCTTTTGTCCTAGCAGCATTTTCTATGCTAATTAACCTGGCTTCTCCCATGGAATGCACACACAGGCTGTCTAGGTCTCCGATTGGCTCAAGAAAGGGCTGTCTAGCGGCCTGATTGGTGTACAGGCGACTGTGGGATCTACACACAGGGTGTCTTGAGCTTTCCTCCTCTGGGAGCTAAATTACTAATTTATTCTTTCACCCTTAGTTCGGAGCTCATTAAATCAGAGCAGCGGCTTTGTCAGTGAGACTCGCAGCGGAAGTACAACTGTGACCCAATTTTTGGGTTTGAATCCAGGAAGGAAAGAAATATTATTGTTCACCGGTCAGTGATTTTTGTCCAATCAGGCTAAAAAAATGGGATTGTGTAGTTATCATATCCAACATTAAAACCCAACCGAAACACAGTTAAACTTAACACAATAACATTTTATATATACCCCTCAAATTATTTCATTTGAGTCAAAGTTATGATCTAAGCCGGACATTTAACAGTTAATAAATAACCCGGCCAGAGCTTTTTCTTAGACAATATATTATCCATCATATAGTCCCATTTTTCTTCCAAAGATACAAATATGCAATAAGCTGTTTAACCGATGCACCAGGCTGGCTGAATCATCACTCTGTCCCAATTTAAATAGCAGTTCCTAAATCTATATACAAACTGTTATTGAAATGTGGGGATTTAGCTACTACAAAAAACATGAAGTGAATTGTGCCATTTATTTATTTAAAATGAAGTGAGAATTAATTGTTGTACTTTATAACATACTTATACCCATTTTGAAAACAATTATTACAACATTTTCTAGAATGATTTGCAAGTAACAGCTAGGACATCTCATGTCCTCTTTAAATGAAGCATGCCAAACAATACATGTCAGTGTTTCCCCTACCATTGTCTTGGAGGGGCGCTGCGCCCTGCAAACGCAGCGCCGCGCCCCCCCTGAAATTCAAGGTGTTTAAAAAAAAGAAAAGATTATTATTATTTTTTTAAATTGTAATTCTAAAATGTTTTTAATATATAGCACCAAATTGCAACTAATCTATATCTACTGTCACTTTTCACATTGAACATGTTCTCTTTTATTAAATAAACTAAACACTTTCATTTTAAGTTGTGAGTTTAGTGTTTTTGACCCTAACCCCCTAATCCCACCAGCGTTTTTAGCGATCGCGGCCACTCTAGTCAATGGGTGCTATTCCACTAGACCCGCTGCGCCGCGGCGGCTCGAAGCGTCCCAGAAGCTCCTCGCCGCAAGGAATTTCTAAAATATAGGATGAATCCTATTTTTGACGCAACGCAGCGCAGCGCAGCGCAGGCAGGAAGTGGAACGTTCATCCAACAACTGCGAGGCTGCACACACGACGCTCCGCTTCCGCAAAGTTTTGAAACGCGCCTGGTGGGTTATGACGCAGGAGGGCAGCGCAGCGCAGCGCAGACGCTTCCGGTGGGATCAGGGGGTAAGAAACTCTGATGCATTAATTAATAACAATAATCCACAGCTCCTCTAATGCCACCGTCCCCACCCCGCTCAGACAGCCCCCCCCCCCCCAAAGCAGTAAACCTAGGGGAAACACTGCATGTTGTCTCTAAAGTTCTCTGCTTCTGACATCTCTAGTCTTCTTGTGTTTTCTTATGGAAGAAATATTTAAATAATCTGCCTGGAGGACAGTTTTGTGATAAGCATGCAGAATAGCTGCCCCATCTGAAGACTGGAACAATAAGGATGAATCCTGCTTCTCTCAATCCAGTACACATTGCACATCAACCCCCTGCACTGCGGTGGAGGGTGTGTTTGTGGAGACATCTCTTCCTGTGATTATGTGACGGGATGTATAATTGTTGTTACTGATAACATGGCTATTGGTGCACCTTTGTGTTGCTAGCTGGGATCAGCTGATATGAGTCTGTTGTTTTTTCAGCAGTACTTATTAATATCATGCAATAGCTTTTCGACGGCTCAGCCTAAGGTCTCAGCCTCTCGTTCGCACGAGAAAGTTACCAGTGCGCCAAGTAGGAAGTGGAGCGCACAGGAGACAACCGTTTCATTGCAGACTGTTATGTTTATGTGGGGAAATGGCAGTGCATACATTATTTGAGATATATTTCAAACTCGTACTTCATTTTATGATTCTGTTTTCTTCAAGTTTGTATGTTCCTGGTCGAATGCACTTATTGTAAGTCGCTTTGGATAAAAGCGTCAGCTAAATGTAATGTAATAATGTAATGTAATTTTAAGGACATGTCGGCCAAGGTTGTAGAGCTATTTGTTTAAGCACCGGATTGGCAAACCAGGAGAGTCTGTAAACCAGTCTGCCTTGATCTATGAATTCATGTCCGTGACTCTCACAGTATCTGCTTCCTGCAGCTGTTTTATAGAAGGAACACCTCCTTCACTTCATGAAATGGCTGCAGCATCAGGAGGCAGCGGGACGTGTAACTCCGCCTCTGAGAAGAGGAGCACCAGCGCGCCGAGAGCTGTGCCTTTTTACGCACAGCCTTCACTGTGTTTACCTTCATCAGAAGAGCTTAAGAGGGACTGCAGGCTGCTACGTGTTAACCACACACACACACACACACACACACACACACACACACACACACACACACACACACACACACACACACACACACCCTGGCAACCAGACATCTCCTTCATAATGCGCCATCTCCTCGTTTTGCCAGCATTCACTGGATTATCCGTAAATCATACAAACAAAACCAAAACGTTGATTTATCTGTTTTCCTGTTTTGGTTTAAAACTGAATAACGTCGGTTTTTTGGTTTTCCGTTTTGCCGAAAAACCAAAAAACGACACCGGTAATATGTTTTGGATACATACAATTAGCCTCTGTTGCTACCTGCTGGTGAGTAAATATTGACAACCGGTCCGTGATATTTTTTTTTAATGTATCTGCCGGTCCTTGGCACAATAAAGGTTGGGAACCCCTGCCTTAATGGATGTGCCAAAATACAAATCTTGATTTTATTTAAAAGAAAAAAATATTGGAATGTAGTAAAACAGATTTGGTTATTGGCAACCTGTATTTGCACAAACTAAAACTATCAAAAATATTGGCACCAGGCTTATTTGAAAATGCTGAAAGATTAATTTCTGACTCTTCTTTTTTTTGAGGAACAATTTAGCAACATAGCAATGAGATATTGGACAGCTATTGTACCATAAGGAAGTAACAACTGCTCGCTTCATAATGTTAAACTGGAGTGAGAGGTCTGAATGCCAAAGAAAAGAAGACTGAACGGACAGGATTAGTTAAATTGCAGGTGCTGCATGCAGGCTGTATTCCTACTCTTTGTTTCCTTCAGCTAAGCAAAAACCATCCTCATCATTTCATCTTCCTCCTACCTTTCCTGGGGGCTGAGAGACCCGGAGCACAAAGATGCTGTCATTTCCCCAGTGAGCCACTTTGTGCTCAGCTTGCCACAATGAGCTCATACTCTATTACTTATTCATAGACAGCGTCACACAGGCTGACGCAACCAGACACACAGCCGGCTGAAAGGAGTTGGACAGGCATGTTTGCAGGCCAGACTTGCAACAGAAGGGCTGCTGGGTATTTTTGCAGATGCAACTAGACTGGCAGGATGCAAAGGATAAAGACCAAACAAAATAACAGGCATCCAGATACGTTCCTTGGTTCTTGGCTGCATCCTTACGAGCTAAATATTTGTGGTCGAACAGCAAAATATGCTTGAAATTGGCTGCTAAACACTTGGCTCTAGTTTGCACCACTGAGATATTTTTCAACTTCTTTCCTGCTGATAAAAACTGGCGTCAGGCCTAGGAGAGACCATTGGCTGCTGTTTACTCCATGTTTCACCCCCGACACTGGTTTGTTTTAACATGCTGGGGCCCTTTTGTTCTTCTCAGTGGCTTCATTTTGTCAGCCTTTTCTTTGATTGATGGCTCCTTTTCGACTGCAGGCGTTCTCTTGCTTTCAGTTTTTGAATCAGAAAAATGTTCTCCAGATCACATTGGAAATATTATCCCAGGCTTTTGTTGGACCTCAATGTGCATTCAGCATTGGCTACATAAACAGAGGAAACATGAGACAGCTTCATTCATGCAGCCTGACATGTTGCTCTAATTCTATTTGGAAGAAGGTTATTGTGTTCAATTGGTCTGTATGATATGGTAAATTATTTTACATTGATCCAACAAATTGAACTGTCAGTGTCTTGCTCAAGGACACTTCAGCAGGGCAAATGCTAGACATGGGATCAAACCCAAAAGTCCCAAGAGTCTTGTCTGTGCACCTTTCAAATGTTACAGGTTACTCAACACACACTCTCCGAAAACACAAGTGACTAAAGACTAGGGCTGCTCGATTATGGCAAACATCATCATTTCGATTATTTGGGTCAATCATTGATATCACAATTCTTAAAAACGATGATCCATTTACTTTGAAAACATCAATTTATTGAAAAAAAAAGTGTAGTATGTTTTTAACAGTTGATTACCCTGAACTTTAAGTATAATTCAATTGAAAAAAAACAATACAAAAAATAATATATATTTTTTTAAATAAATAATAATAATAAAAAAGTAATCGTTTTATTTCGATTATGTTGTTTTCATAATCGTTGCAAGCCAAAATCGTAATTGCGATTAAAATATGATTAATTGAGCAGCCCTACTAAAGACACATTGCAACATGGCCGCCCTTCTGTCTTTTTGTATTTGAAGAAAATGATGACTGAGCCGACAAGGAGGTCAGCTGTCTCCTATTTCCCATGGCGACCCTTATTTGCTCCTGTCCGGGCCTTGGTTTGTGTTGACACAAAAACAGAAAGATGCAGAGAAGTATAAAGAGTGGTAGGTGGGGCAGCACACTTAACACAGATTGTTGTTACAGTAGAGCCACTTGTGAATCTATACGTGACACAATGCTGACTACGATTGTTTTTAGTGTTGTAATTTCTTGATTGTTTCTGAAAGTGTTGGTGTCTCTTTGTGTGCATTAGTGACATTTAGATCAGTATATGCACCTTTACCTGGAAACTCTTATGTCCAGTTTGGCTGGAGAGTTCAGGGTTAAAAGGCCAAAAAGAACCATCCGAGCCTGTCTTGTTACCACCATTGTGGTGCACTTAAACAAAGCACTTAAAGGACCCACAAAACACCCCAATGGGAAGCAGATAAGTGTTTGTGCTGGGTGTGAGTGAGTGCGGAGCAGTGATAAAAATATATATTTGTGTGTGTGGTGGATGCTTCTCTGAATTCATTCATACAAAGCATCATCCAGGCACTGAACACGTGCTGTCAAATCCTCCCTAGGACTGAGAGAACATGCACATATACATATTGTAAAATGATTCATCTTAAATTGGTAATTTCTCGCATTATGAAGGTCAAGGCTGCATGGTGGGGAAAGGGTGGAGATTGTTTATTGTGTGTTCAAATAGACATCTGATAACAAAGCTGCTATAATCCCTGTGTGTGTGTGTGTATGTGTGTGTTCAGGGGCTGTAAATGATTGTCTTTTTCCTCTTGAGCAGAGCCATTGTTGCCAGTCTAACAATCCTGAAGACACACACGCAGTAATATCTTGTAGACGTCACGTGAACATAACTGATTCACCATATTGTGATTGGATCATTTTATCAATTTGTAATCCTCATATTTATAATAGCGTTGGTTTTTTGTAATGTTTATAAAGCATGAACTGAATCTGCACGTGGATCTATCATAATTTGTTCTGGATCACTTTTAATCTGGTATTGTGTGTGTGTGTGTGTGTGTGTGTGTGTGTGTGTGTGTGTGTGTGTGTGTGTGTGTGTGTGTGTGTGTGTGTGTGTGTGTGTGTGTGTGTGTGTGTGTGTGTGTGTGTGTGTGTGTGTGTGTGTGTGTGTGTGTGTGTGTGTGTGTGTGTGTGTGTGTGTGTGTGTGTGTGTGTGTGTGTGTGTGTGTGTGTGTGTGTGTGTGTGTGTGTGTGTGTGTGTGTGTGTGTGTGTGTGTGTGTGTGTGTGTGTGTGTGTGTGTGTGTAATATGGTTCCCTGACAAATTGAACACTAACTGCTGAGTCACTGGCAGCAGGACATGTGTGTTTTATTTGTATAAACAGGAACAGGCTTATACAAGCATCCAGACTGCTGAGTCATGTAACCCCAAATGTTAACCCTAATGTCGGACAAAAGAAAGTTTCTCCTTCAACTCGCTTTTTATTTGTATTTATTGTTTTATTACTATCTAATGATTCTTCTCAAATGTGTGTTTTGGTTGCAGAAAATGTTTGAAAAATGTTGTCAATTGTTTTGTAAAAGAACATTTCTCTCCCTTTCTCCTCCCTCCCTCCCTTCTTTCTTCTTCAGGACCAGTTTGATAATCTGGACAAACACACCCAGTGGGGCATCGACTTTATTGAACGCTATGCAAAGTTTGTCAAGGAGAGGCTGGACATAGAGCAGACCTATGCCAAGCAGCTAAGGTACACACACACACACACACACACACACACACACACACACACACACACACACACACACACACACACACACACACACACACACACACACACACACACACACACACATCTCTAGTATCCCGTCTGATATTCATATTTTATTGCTTCACATTTTAATATACTTTTCTGTTTAACCAAAATGTAATTGCAGATAAGCTTTGCATTTACCCAAAATAGCCTACATCACACTTTTACAAAAAACTGTCGATATTATTGTTTATAAGGATTTATGATGTGCTGTGATCAGTCATCTCAATATTGTATCATTTCAATCCCTATGTACGATGCATATATGCTCATATTCAGGTTCAAATGTGTATGTTGTGCCTCTGACATGTTTACATGCTTTAATGTTCAAAAAGCTCTTTATGTTTCTCGTACTGCCTGTGCTGCAGCACCTCTTTTCACCCTCTGTCTGAAACCAGAGCGCAGTCTGCTCTGATTGTTAGATGTTGTGATCGCTCAACTGCTCAGAGATGTCCCACCCCGTAGTCTATCGCATACAATGTGTTGGAGTGCTAGCCAATAGAAACACAAAAGTGTTACATATTGATGTCACTATATAATGCAACTACAGGTTAAACCCCAAAAAGCACAATAGGGCCCTTTTTAACATGGCAGACTATATGTTGGACTAGGGCTGATCGAATTGCGATTTTTCTGACAGATATTGCGATTGCGATTCGATTTGTGATATTTGTTTTTAAGCGACCCAACGGAAGTTTATTGTAAAATGCGGCCATATCTCTGGCTAGGAAGGTCGCATCAACGTGCTCCCGTCTCTAGCACCCCCGCAGCCCGAGCTACGAGTGAAAGAACTAAACTTACATGAAACTTCCGTTGGGTTGCTTTAAAGTCAAGCTTCAGTTTAAGACTCACCCTGTAATAGAAACATGTGATGGAGCATTACTACCCTGACCCAGATGGGTTGTTTCACCAAAGCATCTAGGAAAGCTCCATTGGAAGCCATTTGGAAAGGGCAGGCACTTTCAAAAATACTTGGCAGGTGATTGGATCAATCTGTCTATCACCTTCTATCATGGGCCACTTCTGATTGGTTAACAATGGCTGGTACATGTGGAGCACAGCACTTCTGATTGGTGTGGATGACTGACACACAAGAAACAATTTTTTTTTGAAAAAATCGCAGGCGTTGCGATTTGATAATCGCATCATTTAAAATCGCGATTTCGATTTAAAATCTATTAATCGTTCAGCCCTATGTTGGACCCTGACATGCTAGTGTTCTAGTCAGGATGCCCTGAAGAATTTGAAATGCATCATCAGTTACACAATACAGATGCACTCATTTCCTGAAGTCTGAGCTCTGCAAAAGTGTTCGAAATGTTCAAGCATGATTTGTGCAGCCTGTCTTTATATCCAGCATACACATAACACTAAGATTTAAGAATTTCTTCAACATATTTCAAGTGTTAGAATAAAGGTAAGGTTGGCTGGTTATATCTTTTATTTAGCTTAATCCTGTCTCATGAGACAATTCAACCAGCACACACCAAGTAATCCTCATTAAAAACCAGTGGAGTCCCAGTGGTTGATTTCAAAGAGGGGGGAATCCCTTCAGAATACATCTCACACACACACACACACACACACACACACACACACACACACACACACACACACACACACACACACACACACACACACACACACACACACACACACACACACACACACACACACACACACACACACACACACACACACACACCACACACACCACACACACACACACACACACACACACTTCCACTCTGCTTGTCTGAAGTATGATCAAAGATGGAGCTCTGTGTGAGGGGACGTGCACATTTTTACAGAACATGTATTGCAGGAAGACCCCGTTCTTTGTTGCTGAAAATACACACACACGCACGCTCACACACACAAACACAAACACACACATTCCTCTGCTCTCTAGTTAAATCACTTTCTGACTGGTGTACTGTCAGAGCCTGAGGGAGTGGACATGCTGAGGCTCTGATGTTCAAATTCTCGATTCATCTTTAATAAAATACTCAGATCGTGTGTGTGTGTGTGTGTGTGTGTGTGTGTGTGTGTGTGTGTGTGTGTGTGTGTGTGTGTGTGTGTGTGTGTGTGTGTGTGTGTGTGTGTGTGTGTGTGTGTGTGTGTGTGTGTGTGTGTGTGTGTGTGTGTGTGTGTGTGTGTGTGGGTGTGTGTGTGTGTGTGTGTGTGTGTGTGTGTGTGTGTGTGTGTGTGTGTGTGTGTGTGTGTGTGTGTGTGTGTGTGTGTGTGTGTGTGTGTGTGTGTGTGTGTGTGTGTGTGTGTGTGTGTGTGTGTGTGTGTGTGTGTGACTCTTGTCTATTTATCTGTTTACCTACCAGGCTTACAATATCGGACAGTATTTGTAACTTCCTGCGTCTGCTTCTCTCTCTCCCATCAGGAACTTGGTGAAGAAATACTGTCCTAAACGCTCTAAAGAAGAGGAGCCGAGGTGAGTAAAATTAGATCATTTGTTAAGTGTATTACTTTTATTCATCATTCCAAAACACCTTTTTATTTTACTGTATTGAACATATGATGTATATAATGTGGCAGATCCACTTACCTGCCATCCCTCTGAAACAGTTGTGCCATGTGACTCTTGACACACACTCTTAGTTTTCCTTTCTTGTGTTACCAAATAGTTTTACACCCTCAAGTGATTCATCAAGCAGCCACAATAAAGAACCAATGTTGAGGATGCAGCAAGAACTAAGCATTCTTGGTAGAAATGTCAAATTTAGATACATTAACAATTGTATTCCTGCACAATATTTTTGTTTGTGGTGAAAAATCACATACACAAACTTCAAAAGTTGAGCTTACAAGGGTCTCGCCCAAATGAAAGGGTGGTGATATGATTCAGAATTATTCTCGATTAAATAAATACAGTCTCTTTCTTCAGTGCCAAACCATTCCTTCTATTTCCCATGCAATACTCCATTCACTTAACGGTCCCATGTCATGGCCATTTCTACTGATCATAATTCCATTGTTGAGGTCGACTAGAATAGATTTATATTGTGCAATTTTCCAAACTCACATTGGTTTCTCATTCAGCATCTCTGTATAGCAGGGATCACCAACTACATTTGTCCAAGGGCGGAAATGTAACCAATAGACACTATCGCGGGCCAGCGATTTTTATATAGCCCAGAATTTTATAAATAGTATTCAGATTACTTTTGGAATACTTTCTTTTTCCATAACAGATGGGTATGTTTTGGTGAACAGGAGACACTTATTTTACTGTTTTCATGGCTTATCAAGAACTCAAACACAACATCTTGGTGTCATTCTGGACAGCTCTCTCATCTGCACCCACATAAAAAACATCACCCGGACTGCATTCTTTGTACTGTCTTAAAACCTTTCCTTGGAATATGTTATGAATTGTAAGGTGTCCTTGGGTGCTTTGAAAGGCGCCCTTAAATAGAATGAATTATTATTTATTATCTGAAACGATGTAATAACTTTTAAAACTTTTTCCAGTCACTTGCCCCATGCATTCAGCAGCAGCAGGCCATTCACTTTGATTTCATCCCGTTATGAAATGTCATCATTTCGACAATAAAGAAATGCTACATAAACGTTATCTTGCACATTTTATCTAACCATCTCCGTTTCTAACTTTCAATATATTTAAAAAGAGATCTCTCTCTCTCATCTGCGTGCGGGGGCGGGGCCTCACAGACACGCTGCATCTCTCTCTCGCTCACAGACATGCTGCAGCGCTGTGCAGTGTGCACACAGTTCTGCCGGTAATGAATATTACATTTTGTGAGGAAACTTTTCCACCAATAATTCCAATAAGTATTCCAAAATGTATTCACTTCAGGTTTACGAAAGTAACTGTAATCAGATTACTCGTTTTTCAAATGTAACGCCAGCTGAATACAGTTAAGCCTACTTGATGTTTGTATTCTGATTACGTAACGCCGTTATGTTTTCCGTTACAACCCAACCCTGCTTCTTGGCTACTGTCCCGCAGCTCCAGCCTCTCTGTTGGACTCTGTCACAGCGGGGCTACTGCTGTGGTGCGGAGCGCATTAACCAGACTCTTCACAACAAAGGATCACTTCTTCTTCAGGGGAGGGAAGGTTTCGCAGTACGCAGTCTACTGTCCCGCAGCTGCTGCCTCTCTGTTGGACTCCGGTACTGCACCTTACTCACGAGACGTTGTAAACAAAGAAATGGGTGGGGGCGAATGCAGTAACCACTCCGCCAACGCCACAGTCACCCCCGTCGTGCGGGCCGGATGAGAATGTCTGGCGGGCCGGATGTGGCCCGCGGGCCGCCAGTTGGTGGTCACTGCTGTATAGTATATGTATTCACTCTGTCCTACACGGTTTGTTGGAGCTCCTGCCCCCCCCCCTCCCTATGAGCCCAGTGGCCGTCTGCGAGACAGCGAAACCCAGCCCGAAACCAGCCCAACACACACACATACCCGCAGCCTGGCTGGGAGTTTGTGTGTGTGCTCAGTAGCTCACACACAAACTCCCAGCCTCGCCGCGTCCCGCCGTCTCAGGGAGGAGAAATCGGCGGAGCTGCAGCTGAGAAAAGATTGAGCGTGTGTGTGTGAGGAAGTCCGCGGATTGGTTAACCTAATGGCTCCACGGACGTAACGTAACGGCTCCACGGATTGGTCCATTTGGACCAATGGGTCCATTTGGGTATGGGCACGTCACTGTACCCAGGAAGAGAACAATGGAAAAAGAGAAATCCCCAACGAGGCGTTCTGGGGCAGCATAGACAGGTCTTTTCTGTGTTAGAGTTTTACTCGCTACAGGGTGTACTTTGAGGGTTTGTGACTCTGCAGACCGTTTACATGCAGAAAAAGCTACATAACACAAGGGACGGGTAGTAACCGGAAAAGCATGACATGGGACCTTTAATGCTCAAGAGATACGTACGGGAGATCCATGCAATAATATAACATATCACACTGCATACATACACTACACGTATCATACATTAGATGCTATTAATTAAAGTAACTGGATGGCCTACCTGCCTGTCAGCCAAGTAATGATCATTTAGGCTCTGGGTTCTCTTCAGCTCTTAATGGACAGCAGATGTCTCTGTGAACAGATCAAAAAGAGGAAGCCTGTTTTTTTTGCAGTGGTAATCACTTGTTTGATGTGTGTCTGTTGTGCAGGTTCACATCATGTCTGTCTTTCTACTCCGTACTGAATGAACTCAACGACTACGCCGGGCAGAGGGAGGTGGTTGCCGAGGAGATGACTCACAAGGTGTACGGAGAGCTGATGAGGTACAGCCAAGACTTCAAAGCTGAGAGGAAGCATGTAAGTTCACTAACCAGTCCATAGTCACTGCACTCTGTATACAATTGCAAAAAAGGTTGGTGTTCAGTGTATCCATCCATAATCAAGACCACGTTTCCCAGAGAACCTGCTGCTTTCTGTCACGAAACGGATGTTGCTGTTTGCCCTTTATATCCTGTGTGTCGCCTCATATTCACTTATTTTCTGTTTGGCTTCACTCAAGGGGATGCATATGTTGGATGTGATGTTAACCATCTGTCTTTTACTTCTTCCCCCATCTGCTGAGGCCATAGGCCCCAAACATTTGTCATCCATGTGTTTAGGAAGAACAGCGCCCCCTTCTTGTTTAGTGATGATCAGCACCAGATAAATCGATACACTATAGGCACAGTGCACTTTCTATATTATTGAGGTCTTATAATTTACTGACAGTGTGTCATTTTAGTTAATGGCAACTTGCAGAAACACATTTATTTAATATTTGTATAATAATGTCATTGGAACTGAGTCAGGATTTTACCCATAACAAGAAATCTGCTTCACACAGAGAAATATTACACTGGTTTTTTATTTTTTATTATTTTGAGTTAGATTTTTTTTAAGTAGGTAACATCTCTTCAGAATTGTTTTGTATTATCAAGTAGGTTTACACATACGACAAATTATCTTTGGTATATGTCATGCATACAAAGATACAGAAGTACAATATAAACACTACTTTTACAACAGCTATTTACATTTTTTATTTTAAGACTATTCTAACAAATTTAAGACAATATTTACACAAAATATAATTATGTGAGAAAATGAGTACAGTGAAAAAACAATTACTATATACTTTATTCAAAGTGGATAGCTGTGCTGATTTAAAAGAGGTAGTGAGCAACATGTGCAGAATGTATTCTCATGCTTATCATGGTTATCGAACCCTCCACATATAAAACATCTATTCAGAGATTTTAAGCAAAACTAGTGGTGGAGGCCATGACACGTATACAGAGACAAACTATACAGAATTGAAATATAAGAAAGAAGGTAAATATTGGTATGTGATGATACACATTTAGAAATCTGACCTTGAAAACCATAGTTTCTAAAAACATCCCAACTCTAGGTCCACTGACTGGCACCGCACAGTAGATTTCTCCTCAGTGTTGGCCTATAAGTGAAGCAAATTGTTGGTTTGACAAAACAGTCCCAAGCCAAGGTCCGCTACAGGCCTCTTCTGAACTCATTACCTCATCATGTGGTCGTCGTCAGCGCATGTCAACACATCCATCTCCATGGCTACTCTGCAAAACTATCTGCCCTCAGGAAAACTTAATGAGTAGACCTTGAGCTGGGATGGTTTTGCCAAATTATGAAAATATTTGAATCAGACATGTGGTATAAAATGTGAAGTGTCCTAACATTATGCTCTAACGATGAATGGAACATCGTCTTAATGATGTAATGTGTAACTCATTTGCAGGTAAGTCTGAATGTGTTCTTTCTCTGCTTTACTCACTGGACTCTTTTTGTTTCCTGAGGATTGTATTTATGTACGTAACAGTGATACAAAGTCCAGTTATGTTGTGTATGTGCATATGAATGTGTTTTATGAGCTCTATTTATGTGATTTTTCCTGTGTAAATGTGTCTCGTTTCTGTGTGTGTGTTTGTGTGTGTATATGAGCAGCATCTACAGGAGGGCAGGAAGGCCCAGCAGCATTTGGATCATTGCTGGAAACAGATGGACAATGTGAGTGGGGAGGGAGGGCTCAAGAAGGGGGGATGCAGAGAAAAAGTGTTTAGTGTAAATATCCTCTGCTAGGGACAGCCAGCTGGACTCATACTTGTTGCGCAAGGAATGCAAGAAATGTAAACAAAGGTGTACTTTAGGACAAGTAGGGGTTGCATTTTCCCCGTTTAATTCCGCACATGCCATTATTTAATGAAGAGACTAGCACGTCATGTGTGGTAATTGTATGTCATTTATATCAAGATAAGTAATATAGGCTCCCCTGTAATGTTAGTCCCAAATGTAATAGAAATATGAAAAGATTCGCGTCTAGCTGAGAAAAGACAGCAGTGACCTATTCTTCTTTCTGGCAATCCTCCCAGGACAGGAGCCAGGACACACACACACACACACACACACACACACACACACACACACACACACACACACACACACACACACACACACACACACACACACACACACACACACACACACACACACACACACACACACACACACACACACACACACACACACACACACACACACACACACACACACACACACACACACACACACACACCTCAGTGTACACCAGCCCATGTGTCACATTTGGCCCTCGACAACGGTCTTTTTGGCTCGTGCAAACGCAACTAATATTCCATTTGTTCACTTCTTAGGTCATTTTAATGCGTTTGCAAAAAACGTTTTATTACAATCGGCTCATTACAACATTTATAATTAACTTCCACGATTCCTGGAGTGCTAAAAATCCAATTCCTGCTTATTACATGTATAAGAAATGCATGTCCACTCAGATTCCATAGGTCTGAGTTACTTCACGCTGGCACATTTTCAGCGTGTGGTCTGCATGACTTCAACGGTGACTACTTGGTGACTGGACTGCGACGTCTCAGCTATTCTCTGTTTCCTGCACTGCTAATGTGACCCAGATGGGCTGGCAGGAAGTGAACTATCTCCCTGCCTGATTCATCTCCCTCTTGGCTTTTGTTCTGAACACTCATTCACATTTTTTTTTTTTTTTAATTCACTGAAGACTCTTTGAAAATGTGTCTCTTGATGTATGAACTTTCCTTTTCTGTTTTTGTTTCTCTCTTTTAGAGTAAAAGGAAGTTTGAGAGGGAGTCTAAAGAAGCAGAGAAATCCCAGATTACCTATGATCGGTTAGACAATGACATCAACGCCACTAAATCGGAGGTGGAGAAGGTAGGAAGCTCTGCCTGAAACACAACTGCTCAAAATAACTTGTTGGACTGAGAACTAACTTCTCCTCTCTTCATTCTCACTGGACACACCAGCATGTTTACTCTCAGTTTATAGCGGGCACGAGGCCAAAGACGGTACATTATTGGATGAGCAGTTCAGTAATACAATCCACATTTCAAGACCAATGACTCCCTTTTACAACCCTTTATACCTAGTATTTTGCTTTTCTCAAAGTTAGTATTGTATAATTTATGCTTTTTAAAGTAAATTATACTCTAGCTCCCTTTTTCCTGCACACTTACTGTATAATTAGACTAGGTGGATTAAGTTTAAGCTTGGAGGAAAATAAACCTTTCCAAATAGAGGTTAAAGCATAGCGCAGTCAGCCTTATTTTCTACATGAGGTACTGTTTAATTACAGTTGTTTACAGAAGAACTCTGGAAATAAGGATGATGGATTCAAATGTCAAGTCAAATGTCAAATTAGACAATTACAAATTAGCTTTAGGTGGCTTTATCCTTGCTTAAGAAATACAATATATTAAGAGTGGGGTAATATGTTGGATTTGTTCTGTTAAAACCATGTGACGGCTTTGAAATGTCTCACAATCCTTTAATAGGGGAAAATGCAAGATACTTTTCCCTTCGTATCATTATTATGCCGGTCATTTGCTAGCATGGTAATGTTGACCAAACGAGGGGTTGTTGATGCTCCAGCTAACTTGGTTCTCATGTTTAATGTCACGGTTCAGGCCAAAGCCCAGTTCTACCTGCGCACCCACATGGCCGACGAGAGTAAGAACGAGTACGCCGCTCAGCTACAGAACTTCAACGGAGAGCAGTGGAAACATTTCAACAATGCCATACCACACATCTTCAAGGTAAAGCTTCTCGTAGGGATTTGAATTACAGTAATAACCACATTTTTTTAAACTTAGAATTGAATTCATTTCAGTGAATGAAATGAAGTAGCTGTTCAACAGTATGGGATTTTTCTCTTAAACAACTGGAGTAATAATCTTTTAGATAGTCTTTAAGAGTGGATTGTGATGTAATATATATATGTTTGGCTTTTCTTGGATATGATCTTATTTATCTAAAGAGCCCCAGCAGAATGAAACATTGTAAAATGTTAAGTATAGCAGCTTGTCTCATGTAAGCCATTTCAAATATACTGACTAGGTATGAATGGTGCCCAGGAAAAGGATCTGCTAACTCTGACAGGATGTTTACGGCTAATAAGCCTGTAGAAGTGTTTCTATGAGCACTTTGTTAATGGTGTTTATTCTATTTCCGCTTCTTGTTACAGAATCTGCAGGACATGGACGAACGTCGGACGGTAAAGCTCGGTGAGACGTACCGGAGCTTCGCCGAGGCGGAGCGCAGAGTCATTCCCATCGTCTCCAAATGTCTAGAAGGGATGGTTTCTGCTGCCAAAGCTGTCGATAGCCGAAAGGTATGTAGCCGAGCGAAGGATGTTGGAAAGGAAGAGAAAAACAGTAAACCAGAACATATTTTTACTTGGTATTTCCTCCCTTTTCGTTTCACACCACTCACATATTTATTTCCTCTCCTCTTCCCAGGATTCAATAATTGTGGTGGAGTCGTTTAAATCGGGCTTCGACCCTCCAGGCGACTTCCCCTTCGAGGACTTCAGTCAGCATCTGAGCAGGTCAGGTTCAGATGGGACCATCAGCAGCACACCCAAAGTAGAGAGAGAACGAGAGGCCCCGGCGCCACGGTCCGACCCTAAACACCCCATGAGCAAAACCAAGAACAAGCTGTGGCTGTTTGGGAAGAAACCAAAGGTATGAGGAGCGAGGGGTGTATGTGTTGTTGCCTTTTTAATGTAATGAATCAAGTGCTAAATAATAGATTATAAAAATGACTTTAAATTAAACACTAATGCTTCAATATTAAGGCCACCACATTATGTCTCAGCATATATCTCACATAAAAAAAATAAAAAAAGCCAAAATAAAAGAATAATTAGGTATTATTATTATTAAGATGTTTCACATTGAGGAATACACCTACATACTAGTGACGTAATTTACCATAGTCCACTGTGTTTCTAAATACAACGACAAAAGATCAGATCGTGAAACAGGGGAAATTCCCTTTTGGAGTTATTCTCTTGTGGCCTAATTATTTGTTTTAATGTTTTTAGAAACCTTTTCTCAGCATAAGATACAAGACAGAAATTAAAAAACATCCATTTATTACAACTGTGCTTATATAAACACAAGAAAGGGCAACCTCTTCTGGGGAGCTATTAACATTTCTTTATTTTAAATATTTTACTTGCAATACGTTCAAACTTGAACTGTTCTCATACATTATATATTCTTCAAAGTATGGACACAAACTCATTGTTGGTGTATGATGTACAGAGACCTAGAAGTCAAAGATAGTGCCTTAAGAATTTATATTTATTTAACAGTGAGTGAGTTTACTTTTTTTATTCAGCTGGTTGTCAATTCACTTTTCAGTTGTGTACTTTAAAGATCACCATGTTGTCTTCCTCACAGACTCATTATCATCTGCAGTTAACATTCCAACCATGCAGCAAAACCTGTTCTTTATCAGTCACGTCCTGAACACCCATGTGTTGTAACTTCCTCTGCTCCTCAGATGTATCTCCAGTCGTAGGTTATTGTCACCTTTCCAATGTGTGTAACCCATTCAAATATATTCTGTGATGCACTGCTTGAACCTTGCCCCTCTCATAAAGAGCATGTTGGTTAATCATTAACCGTGCTGTTGGTCTATGTCGGCGTCATCAGCTGCAACATGTGTCATGCTTAGGGTGTGTGTTTGTGTATAGTTTAATTGTTTAACACACTGCTCTTAATTTCACACAAACCCATGATCCCCCCCAAGCCTGGATGATGAGTCAGTCTTCATCAGAGAAAGTCACACACGAGTCATGCTTATGACGGATCCATGTTTTGTTGTGAGTCCTGTGAATAACTTACCGAAAGGCTCTCATGATAAAGAGTGTCGTCCTGACCTCTGGTTTTTTTTCTCTCCTCCTGCTCCCCACCAGTCTCCTTCCTCCTCTCCCCCTTCACCACCTTCGTCCTCCCGTTCCCGATTCAGCACTGACTTAGTGAGCCACTATCTCTCTGAGATAAAGACTACACCCAGAAAGCCTCAGAATTTGAAAGGCCTGAGACGAGGGGTGAGACAGGAGGTAGTGTGTTTGATTGACAAGTTGAAGTGATTTATGTTTTCTGAATGTCTTCTGCAGGATGTCGGCAGGTTCTAGAAAATATATAGTGTTCAATCAAACATAAAGAAGCAATCAATGGCTTTAAATATATCATTTAACCTTAAACTTGGTTTAAGATGTAAGCCATTTTAACCCTTAAACTGGGTTTAAGGGTTAAAATGGCTTTAATTGTAACTTGAAGAAACTGGCAGACACTTCCTTCCTCTCCTTTCCTTTCTTATTGGCTCTTTTTATTGATCTGTGTATGTAGACCTGGTGTTTGGGAATAGGCATGTGTATATTGGAGGGATTTGGGCATTCTGGTTGCAGTGCTGTGTGGCGAAAACAAGCGTTTTCAACATCAGGTGTGTTGCTCTGATGCTGGCAGTTTGCAGTGGTGTGTGTGTGTGTTTTGGAGTGGCTCCGCTTACAGTGTCAGTGTGCTCTGAAGCAGAGCTTTCTGTTGCACACAGTTTAACAGAACAGTTGACAAACCTCTTCAGTCAGGACTGTCGTGGATAGCTCTTCCAATAAAATGGCCATCAGAAGAACCAATCTTACCGTTTGACTACTGACGTGATCATCACTCATTGTAATATTATCCCAGTTGGAGAGATGTGTTCCAGATGGAAACAAGTAGAGGATGTTGATGGGTTTTATAGGAATTCAGTTACAAATGACCTGTGAAGATTTATTGCAAACAAACACGAGTTACATACATTTTCTCCAATTAAAATGTAACACCTATACCCTTGAGGTATATCAATCATAACAAAATAAAAGACCACATTAAAGTGGAAACGTGCGGCCTCCCTTCACAAGATAATCTGGTTTTAATAAATGCAGGAAATAAAATCAGAAATGAATAATTGTGTAGTATAAATATTCAAAAGTTAATGTGCATTACACTCTTATTTCATATATATGAACTGTGTAATATACATGAGCTATGTGAAATATTCACACTAACCTCCTGGTGTGCAGTGATTTACTTCTGATATGTGTTGCAAGTTCCATCTCTGAAACTGTGTAGTGATCTGAGCATCTGGTTTTCATGCTGACCCACTGGCTTCATCGTGGCTGCTTTACATACTGACCACTAACCAGCATCCCATGTTGTATATTGTAACGGTTAATACGTCAGTGGTCAGTCACGATGGTAAGTGTGTGAGTGTGTGTATAGAGTAGAATGTATCCTCACCCTGTAGGACTTTCCTTAGTGCCCGATATATAAACCCAGTAGTGATAGTAAAGTCTCCTCTCCTAGTGAAAATAGATGTACTGCCTTTTGACATATAATATTATAATGCACTTACTGAAGCTTCATCACACCCACTAAAATAGAACTAGAGTTCCCCATTGTAAGTATATTTACCGTATGGTATTGTCCCCTCCTACTGTATATTGTACATGGTAAGTACTGACAAATGATAAGTACAGATAGGATATTCAGTCAATTCAGAATCAACATTTTTTTTAAAAGCAGAACCATGGGGAAAAAACAAATATTCAAATATTAGTTATTATTTAGCCCAAGGTATGGATTAAAAATAAGATGTATCATACATCACCAACCATAGCGTCTCTTTAGATGTTTGTTGCATCAGTCAGTTTAAAAAACAAATTGGAGATTAATTTTTTCAGTCGAGTATTTCCAACAGACCTCTTCACACCTCAGAGAAAGTTAATTGACACATTTCTCCTCCAGTCAGGATCAACTCTGAGTTGGTAGTTTTGTTTTGTTTTCATCACCAGGCCCCATCTCTGGAGGATTACAGCCACTTA
The DNA here is from genome assembly GCF_902827115.2 of Pseudochaenichthys georgianus. Lineage (NCBI taxonomy): Eukaryota > Metazoa > Chordata > Actinopteri > Perciformes > Channichthyidae > Pseudochaenichthys > Pseudochaenichthys georgianus. Next base: position 26,642,257 of record NC_047506.1, on the reverse strand, counting down.
CCGCCCGAGCAGAGGAGGAAGAGGCTGCAGCAGAGGATCGACGAACTCGGAAAAGAGCTCCAGAAAGAGATAGATCAGAGGTTGGCCTTCACCCAGAATGCCTTGCCCAGTCCAAATCCTCCCCACATATGACCAAAAGGGCCTTAACATGGTTCTGCTTACATTGTTACTCATGACCTGTGACCTGCTTATTATCATGAGTCCATCACCAACACCGAAGCATGTCTGTCTTTCAGAGATGCCCTGAACAAGATGAAGGATGTATATGAGAAGAATCCACAGATGGGAGACCCCATCAGCCTGCAGCCCAAAATATCAGAGACTATGTGTAACATGGAGAAGCTGCGCTCAGAACTCCACAAAAACGAGGTAAGAAAGGAAGGTTTAGCTTGAAATAGAGCCAAAACATACACAACTGGAAAACCCAAGAAAAAGAAAGACAGATTACAGGTGAAAGGTTTCAGTTGAGTATTTGTTCAGGTCTTACAGTTGGTCATAATGTGATACTATGTAGATGAGGATGGTATTAGAATAGACGTGTCATATTGACTGAAACCTTCTCTCTCTCTCTTTGTTGACAGACTTGGTTATCGGAGGTGGAGGGGAAGCAGAGCTCCAGAGGAGACAGACGGCACAGCGCCGACAACCACCATCACACTCCTCAAGGCAGAGAGAGGTACACACTATATACACACTGACAGACAGAGGGAGCAAGAGGATCAAATATTAAGCATTTGGTATTCATTAATGACATGTATATCAAATCAAATCAAGTTTTATTTATATAGCACATTTATAAACGATTTTTGGTCGAGCCAAAGTGCTGTACATATAATAAAAATAGCCTACAGTAGAGACACGTTACAGCTAATACAACAGCACAGATTGTTCAGAATATCAATATAGAGTTAGTGATGTATTTTTTCACAACATTCATATTCATATTCATTTCAAAGTCATTCAGTTTAGTAAGTAGTGTTTATTTCCCACCTTTAGCGTTTGTTTGTGTAGTTGGCTGTTTGTGTTCATTATTTACTTTTGAATCATTTCCTCGGAAGTAGTGAACAATGTCATCTGGTACTGATAACAGGGGAAATAAAGGCAAGGTCCAGTTGGTATTCCTCCAATTAAGTAACTGAAATGTACACTTGTCTAACCTTAAGAGCATAGTGAGCATGTTCAGCTTAACATGTGAACTGTCTGCAATTAAACATTTCTATTAAACATGAATGAAGAATGGATTAAATAGTTACTTGGGTTTAAAATAAAAAATAATCTCCTTTAATTAATTCTAAGCTAGATAGTTATTTGCTGACAAATTCCTTGGGCATTATAATTTTATATAATAAAAATGTCAATTTTACCTTTTTTAAATCATAATTCTTGTTAAAACATAAACAATGTCCCAAACAATATGAAGGCAGGAGCTCTGTTATTATTTGTATAGACTCATTAGACCCGCTGGTAAATCTCTAATATTCCTGCTTAGATTTAATTTTCTTCATACGAATAATAATGAGTCTGCTGTTTATATATAATCAAGGAGCAGTGATGTATTTTAATGAATGCAAACGCAACCTCATTCGGCTGCCTTTCTCCCTTCAGTCCTGAGGGCAGTTACACAGACGACACCAGTCAGGAGCAGCAGACGCCTCAGAAGCGCACGACCCCTCCAAAGCCCGGGCAACCCAACCCCGACCCGCACGAGTTTGACGACGAATTTGACGATGACGACCCGCTGCTGGTCATCGGACACTGCAAAGCGCTCTACTCCTTCGATGGTAATGCCCAACACCGTAAAGTGTTACAAATGTTCTCAGTGTTGTTCTCAAAGGGAAGTGACTCGGCTTTTATTATCTAACCTTCGTGTGTTTAATGCCATTATGCTTTGTCTGACTCTTAGGTCAGAACGAGGGGACACTGGTGATGGCAGACGATGAGGTAATGCTTTTCTTTAAGGTTATAAATATATTTGTGGGCAATCCCAAACCAGCATTTAACTGCTCCGATGAACAAGTATTTTTGTCTTAAACTATAGTTCATTTTGAATCATTCCCACTACCACCGTCCTGCTGCTGTAAAGTCTTTAGAGCACCATATGTAGATGAATCCACCGATCACCATTTCCTCCTGTTTAAGTCATGTTATTTTTCACCATTATAGTTTGCTTTTTAAAGCCCGAGTGTAACATTTCAAAGTATTGGACTTTGGCGACTCTTAGTGGTACTATAAAAAAATACACTATTGTGATACTAACTGACAAAAAGAATCCTCAAAAAATCCAATAGTGTACATGAATCTTCAATGGGTTAGCCTTATTTATTTCCAACCAATAATGTGGGCCAGTAATTTAAGAGACGTATCTTTGCCGCTGCAGGTGTTGTACATCATCGAGGAGGACAAAGGCGACGGCTGGACGAGGGCGAGGAAGCAGAGCGGCGAGGAGGGCTACGTCCCAACCTCCTACGTAGAAATCACCATGGAGAAAAACAGCAAAGGTGCTGTCACCTACATCTGAGTCTAACACTGTGTTCTCATCCTGTCTGTCGTCCTCTCCATCCTCCCCGTTTTCTCTTTCTCAAAATAACACTACAACAAGGAAACAAAGACAGCATCTCCACATCTGCATGGACAGTTATCTATTTTCTGACTTCCATCTCATCTCTCTATCCTCCTGTGTATCCCACTTACTGTAATCATTCGTCCTCCTGTCATATCTGTGGGACTGGTGTATCAGAGGTGAGTGTAAGAAAACAGAGACAAATAGGAAAACCCTTTTTAAATTGTGTGTGTGTGTGTGTGTGTGTGTGTGTGTGTGTGTGTGTGTGTGTGTGTGTGTGTGTGTGTGTGTGTGTGTGTGTGTGTGTGTGTGTGTGTGTGTGTGTGTGTGTGTGTGTGTGTGTGTGTGTGTGTGTGTGTGTGTGTGTGTGTGTGTGTGTGTGTGTGTGTGTGTGTGTGTGTGTGTGTGTGTGTGTGACACCTCTTCTTATCGATCAAAGTTTTTAAGTTGTATGTAATATATTAGAAATGATCTATTTTTTAATTGTTTTTAATGTTTCTTTTTTTAAATGGAGAATTTTAAAACTGATTTGAAGCTCTTTGGATTCATGTGTGGAAATTATTTGAGGATTTCATCTGTGTTTATTTCGGTCTGACTGGTGTGTGCGCGCGCGTGTGTGTGTGTGTGTGTGTGTGTATACATGCACATTTGTTTTTTGTTTTTCCTGTGCCATCACACTAAAGTTGGAGTTACACTTAGAGAGGTTTGTCAGGTTTCATCCTTGGTAGTGTTGTATCATACCTTGACAGGGGTTTGCCTGATCTAGCATTATTGTCAACAAATCTAATGCAAAACAACTAAACCAACAATGTTATCTATATCTTACAAAACAGGTCCCAAACAGTACATAGTATATTCTATTTACTTTACAATCCTTAACACTCACTGTAACAGCAAGTCACTGTAGTTCTCAGTGGACATTTATTAAAAATAGTGCATTTCTCAGACTATTTTCAGCTGCTAGCAGTACATTTTAGTGCAAGCAATACACCTGCATTAGACATAGTCATCTGTCAGATAACTTTTACAAGTTGCAGTGCCAAAATATGTAAGGAAGATAAAAATGTTTTAAATCTGGCACGCCATGATGATGATGTGGGAAACAATCTTGCATTAATTTAATATAATTTAGACATTTTCTTTAAATACATTTTTAATATGAATACATAATTAACATTAACTGACTTAAATTATTAGGTCATACTTGTGTTTTGCCCTGTAGTAAGTATTATGTACCTTTTTAGTATTTTTGGAAGCACAGAGTAATAAAAGACACATACAGTAGGCTCTTTTTAGTAGGCTTAATTCATTTGTTAAGCTATAAGAAGAAAATACATTTATCACCAGCCGCATTCTTGAACTCTATACTTCTAAAGTTTAAAATTGTAATGACATTTAAGTGAATGCAGTCAACACAGTGCAGTACGAACAACGTTGGAAAATAACTGGTAAAATGTGTTTAATTGGGAGGCTGCCGAATGTATAAACACAATCCTTGTTCTTCCTTTATTTCGCACTGTGAATCAGTTCTATTATTTGTATTTGGTTACGTTTGTGCGTGAGAGCGAACTGCAGCACCGGATGTTGTTGTAACTCCCTCTCTCCTCTATGTGACTGCAGGTTCCTGAGGGCTGCAGGGTGGCCGGGCGATTTGATTGGCTGGTGGAGGGCTCACGCTGATTGCTGATTATTGGTGGTGGGGGTGACACAAGAAAAGAGAGAGGTAGAGAGGGAAAGAGATGAAATAAAGACAGGTTGCATGTTGCATGCTCACATATCCATAACCAGCAAAGCATTCTGGGTTACTAGAGGCTGTGATGGCTACCCTCCATCACATCAGGGGGGGAAACATACTGATGTTCTGCTCTCTGAGGGTTCAATAACTGTTTGACTGCAAATAGAAACCAACTGCTGCTACGACCTCACTAGTTATGTTGTGTACAGTAAAAATACATGCCTAATTGAAAGCTTGAGCTCACGGAGAACAGTATGGCACCAGGACTTGCTCTTATTGGTTGTGGATTTATAATTTAATGACAAAGAGGAACATTTCCAGGAAACGTTTTCTGTGGGCCTTTTGTTGTGGGTGACCATTAACACTTATTTTGCTTGTTTTTAAACTAATGGGCTCCTTAAATCATTAAAGAGCATTTTGACCAGAGATTCTCATCACAAAAAATAACACGGCAACTTTAATGAATGAAATATGGCCGAAAGCTTCGGAAACATCTCGTAAGTGAACCTTGTGATGAGCTTTTTTTGGTCAAAGTTCTATTTCCAAAGAATGGACCCTTAACCTCAAAGTAGCTTTGAGCTGTCTCATAACGCAATTTTCAAAGTCCCACTTGCCATTTATTCTAAAATGTATTTGTAAAATAATCTTATATTTCCATACTATATTCTCCGAATAGACAAACTGTTCCCCACTACTTTTGGTCCAGCTACTCAAGAGAGGGCATCGGTGAATTCTAATCTCAGACTCTCAGGGTTTGTCACATTTGTTAGGGTCAGTTATGCTTACAGTATTTGCTAACACTAACAATGTCAGTCCTGCACTCATCCCTGTTGTCATCATCTGTGCTCTGTTGGTGATGTTTGCCTGCCTGCCCGCCTGAGCCACTCTGCTCCTCATGCCTGCCCTCACCCTCATACAGCCGTATGTCCTTAACGTGTCCCAAACATGATCACACATTTCATGTGTGACTTTAACTGCAACTATGAGTGTGTGTAACTATGGATGTGAGTTGTGTGTTGATTGCTGCATCATCCCGGTGTATTTTGATGTCCAGCATGAGTATGATTTTGTGCATTGAACGTCATTAAGTTACTCATTGGACAGATAGCAGGCCGATCAGGTGAACACAGGACCTCTCTACCACTCTCTTTCTTTTCCCACATTTCCTATCCTTTACTTCCTGCGTTGTACTACCCCCATTTGACCAGCAGATGGAAACCTTTGCTCACAAAACCATGGCTCATCTTAAATTGAACTGGACCACCTTAAACAACACTAAACATGAAGGAGCACCAATTTCTTTTGCAGTCAGACTCTGCCTTAAAACTCCATTTTGTTTTACTTTGGTTGGATTTTTGGATGTCTCCACTCTCCTGCCTGACTACATCTCCCATCAGCCACCTGGGCTCAGCCTTACCTCCTCGGGGACTCAACTGCATCTCCATTATCCAAAAGTTTTTTTTCCCCATCTTAATTGGTTGTATTTGTGAATGTGACCACAGATGCACACATGTATCAATGATATGTAAACACCCCTATGGAAGGCCAAATGGGCCGAAAACACGTTTGGGTTTCCATACGTAATAATATGTAAGTGTGTCTACATGTGCCTGCGTTACATGTGTGATGTTAGTTTTTACCATTGAATGAATTGTAAATATTAACATCTTTTGTCATGCTGAATGTTTTTCCATAGTGATTGTTTTTAGGTTTGTTTGACACTCTTCATGAGAGACAACAAGGTTTGAATTGAACTGATGCACTTTGCCCTGAAGTACAACAGCATTTGAATCTGATTAAATGAATTAAAGCGAATGAATGAATGAATGAATGAATGAATGAAGGTCTGTGTTGTCTGCTGAGAGGCGTAAACTTAATGAATGACCACTGTATAGCAGCGAGAAACAAAAATGGCTCTAATAATTTCCTCTTCCTGATGGTTTTTATACTCTTTTTGTAACTCTTGACGAGCAATGACCCACCATTTTTTTGCATGGTTTTCTAGTTTCTTTACATTAATTCTTTGTGTGTTTGGTGAGTGTTTAACCATTCACTTTCTCAACAAAACACAATTGAGGTTTGACTGTTCTGTTGAAAAAATGCCACTAATAATTCAGCTGCTTTGTGGATCTTAACAGCAGGAGGCTCCGTAGTGGTCAGTGTTTCTTCTATGAAGCTGTGAAATGTACAGAATGATGCTGTCGGGGATGTTACTTGAACTTCAGTCACAGTTCTCCAAATGTTCTCTCCTATCCGGGTCCATTTTGCATCGGATAAAAACAATAGAAGTTTGAGAGAAATTAGCTTTCCACAACATAAGACTTTTTACCATTGGAACAGAACCAGGCTAGCTGTTTCTCTCTGCTCCCAGTCTCTATGCTAAGCTAAGCTAACCGACTGCTGGCAGTAGCTTCAGATGTACGGTACAGGTGTGAGAGTGGTGGAGATATTTTCATCCAACCTCACGATAAAAAAACATTTTCCCCAAAATATCCAACAGTGTTTTTCCTTCTACTCAATATTTTAGCCTAACCCATTCCTTCACTTTGGTTTTTAATAATGATGCCTTGTAAACGCATACATCGATCTATCAGTGCGTTCAATTGTGTGTGTACACATCTGTCGTCATTGTTAGTTACATCTGCTAGCCTGCTTGCTTTTCTTTAAAATTAGCTATAACTACATGTTTGCCTTTTTTGAAAACTAAACCGTGACATAAGATGCGTGCAGTAAAGTGTTGAATATTAGATTTATTTTTGTTCCAATGGCAATACAGTCATAACTTCAAATCACATGTCTGTGGTTAAGCAGTCGGGGGTGCAAATAGTCTATAAATTGTCAAATCAAATCATTAAATCATGAATGCCTATCAATTGTTCTAACAGCCCATCGTGATGTCTTCCATTGTTGGTTTTGTTCTACAAACTTTCCAAAACCCAAAGATATTCAATTTACAATAATATAAAAGATGGAAGATCAGCACATTTGAGAGTTTCTGTTTGCCAAAGGACATGGGGGAAAAAGCAAACCACATCAGTTTAAGCACTAAAACCACTACCTTGCTTGTAATTGAATATTATTTGATGGTGGAAAAGATAATCCACTGACATGAAGATGTAGGCAGTGATAAACAAAACAGTCCCCTCTGTTTCCTGCTGAATTTGTATTGATGTTGCCATGATGATGCTTGTATAACATTTATACTAACTCTTAAACAGACAGTACACTCCAGATGTTTCATATTCTTCATTTTCAGACATATTTGGAGTGTACTGTCCCTTTAATCAAAGAATACATGTCAGTAGAAACGCAGCACCTTTGCAATCAGTCAAACTTAGAAACATTTTCTTCTTAGTCAATTGATATACTGTACATATAAAAACGTTGAGCTCAGTAAATGTTATAGCTACTTAACTGTACTTCTGGATATTATGCAAAAATACATAAAGCAGCTTTAATAAAGTTCTTGCAACGGTTCTTTAGTGAAGCCATGCTACTGTGAGTGGGGTGCTGTTTACCACCCAGAAAAAAACACACTTCTACATTCCTCTTGTTTTTGAACGTCGATCATGTTTGTCTTGAGGAAGCTTTGTACAGATTATTCTCTCAGCTCTTTAACTCACGATAAAAGTTTTTATCAGCATCAACATCCAATCACAGTAAATAAAAACAGCAGCAGGTACAAAGTGTTTCTGAATGATGTTAACATCCATGTAAATGTGTTTTTACCATGTTGTATATTGTAATAACCAATGGCAGTACTTCCCTTTCCATATTGTTGTGCACATCTTTTTACTTTGAATGTTGTCAGACACTTTGTGACACTTTGTTTTTTCTTCCAAGATATTGTTCTAATAAAATAAGCAGCAATGGAAAGAAGTGGATTGGTTTTCTTTGACATTTTAGGAAGAAGTGAGTTTCAATTCAGCTCTCTTTTGAATCTCCCTGTGAGGTAACGTAGTGTATTACTTCATGTGAATTCATGAGTAAAATGCATTCAACAAGTGCCGTAAAGAAGTACCTTAATTATGCTCGAATGAATTTCAATAACAAGTGAAACAAAGCCAAATGTCCTCAAAGATGCAGATTGTACACCATATTTATTCATTCTTAAATTCATAGTAATATAAACATATTAAAATCATCGGACATTTTTTTTTTTACAGTCAGTCTTCTACAGGAAATATGTACAGTCTCTTATTAACATGCTACATTTTCAATTATATACAACTTTAGTCTCTCACATGTTAACTTAGTTTTCAGGTTTATGCAGAAAGAAACATATTTTCACCTGGAAATATTATATATCTAATGATTTGTGAAAAAAAACCTTATATTAATGTGAATGTTGTTATATAATGTTATTATATAATATCATTGTTTTCAGTGATTTTATATCAAAGGTCACAGAGATCATTACAGCCAGAAATCTCATTGCAACTCTCAAATGCATGTTTTCTTTCTATCTAAGCAACATACAGAGATGTGCACTTTGTAGGGAAATGTCCTTCCTCCATTTATAAAACTACTTTCACATAAATAAATACGGAGGGCATACACATCCTGACATTTTCTTCTGATTATATTTGTCACAAGATGAGCTATTTGTAGTTTGATGCGGCAAAATGATGTTCTCCATTAACTGGAATGTCAGAGTAGAAATAAAACAAGTGCCTTATCAGGAAAAAAGCATTACAAGCCTCAGTTTAAGCTCCTTTTGTCTGCTCTGTTCTCAGGAATCAGTAACTCCCTTTAAAAAGATTGTTTTAAAGATAAGCTGTGACAAAGCTGTGATAAAGCTGCATATCTTTCCATTTCATGAAGGATTCAAGTTCCAAGGATTTAAACCTTGTGTTGCGTTCAAAAGCGTTGACCAGGTGCATGTTGCGAACAATTCTTGTTACAGTGGGTGAAGGGGGCGGGGCTGGGGTGGCTAAAGTCAAAGATAAATCTTGATTGGGCCAAATTGACCTCGAGTCACTCAAAACAATTCTGCTGGGTCTCCCCAGACCCGAACACCAAATGATACACTCTTTTTTTTAGAGACCTTCAGACTTCAGTTTTGTAGTGTTTATATAGCTGTTGTGGAGGATATCATGAAGCCTTGTTCCGATAATATCATTTTAAACTTGAAACGGGTCACGGGAGACCCGAACACAACATAAGGGTTAAGTGAACTTTGGATACTGCCTGCATCTCCTGATCATGGCAATGTCATTCAAATGTAATAATAATGATCTTGATCCGGGTATGTTTTAGATTATGCCTGCATGTGTATCTTAAAATGTGAGGTGTTAGAGCTATGAGTCATTGAGTGAAATTGAAGCCTTTAAACTAGAGTAAAACGACAGACTTTTGTTAAATATTTAACAAATTAAGAGCCTAATCAAGATCTGACATCAGGTTCGGCTGCTGAGTCTCTGTATGAAGATTTTGAAGTGTATCCTCTTCATCATTCGCTGATCAACTTCCTGCCTCGTCACAGTTTGCTCCTCTTCTTCTCTTTGTTTCCTGTCCTCCTGATGCTCGACTGAAGTCCAAAGTGCATTTGATATCAGAGTTTTTGTTCAGGTTGGAGTCAGATTAATGTTTGTGTTTTAGGCGGGGGCTCCAGTTTCCGTGACAACGCAGTGAGGATGAGGTTGAATTTGTTGTAGCGATCTGATTGGTTAACTGAAGCTCCACGGCTCCCCCACAGCAGCCGCAGCTGAAAGTCCGTTTTAAACACCTCCAACAGGTCTTCATCCCATGTCAATCCTGATGGGGATGAAGAATTACATATTTTAGACATCTTTTATTTTTCTCTTATAATCCACAAACTATATATTTTTCTGTACATATTTGTGCGTTTTCTTATTTTTACCTTGTAATAACTTGTGTGCGTTGGCTGTGTAGCTGTGTGCGTTGTGTGCCACTTGGCGTGCGGCCTCTAGGTGGCGCAGCATGATGTCACAGCCCTGGTCGCTGGTCTCCCAGAGCTCCGCCCCCTCAGGTGTGATTGACGGGCGCTCCATCAAAGTGAGGAGGGGCAGCAGGAGGGGGACGCAGACCACCGCAGGGGAGGAAGCTGCAGGAGGAGGGAGGTGGATAAAAAATAAGAAGAAAGCCACATTTTATTTCCCATTCATATTTTAAAAAAAATTCTTGTAACCCTTCAATCTATAACAAATTATAGTATCTCTATCATGTTACATTATTCTGCACTTGTAGGATAGACATTTAATTAATTGTGCTTTTAAAAACATGATGTGATTAACCAGGGATACATTTGATTCTAAAAATGTTATAATTACTTCCATTAATTTGTCTTAACTCAAACTTGTATAGCATGTGACAGCTGTCTAAATTGTTAATAATTTGTTTTGATGCTAGTTTTCTCCCCTTTTTTTATTGAATCCACGTTTGATGCTGTTTAAGACACCTTGGGCCAATGTGTGTGTGTGTGTGTGTGTGTGTGTGTGTGTGTGTGTGTGTGTGTGTGTGTGTGTGTGTGTGTGTGTGCGTGCGTGCGTGTGTGTGTGTGTGTGTGTGTGTGTGTGTGTGTGTGTGTGTGTGTGTGTGTGTGTGTGTGTGTGTGTGTGTGTTTCTGTGTGCATGTTTAGTACCTGTGCCCTCATACAGATTATTGTAAAAAGGTTTGAGTATTTTCTCGTAGTTGATGGCGGTCTGTGTGTAGTTCCTTCGTAGAGTTGTCCATGTTTCCTCCAAACGGCTGATCTGCAGAGTAAAAAACAACACAAATCAAGTTGAAAGATTTCATACAAACAGAAAGACATATTCTTGCAAATAGAAAACAAATGACACAAAAAAGTGAAACATTCTGGCAGGTAATGATTGAGAACTATTTATCCGACACTTTTATTTCATCACTGTCCGTTAAACTTTGAAAGTGTGTGTTTGTGTGTGTGTGTTACCTGTGGCAGATCCAGAGCTTTCATCAGGGCCGTGAAAGCAAACAGGTCGCCCACCGTGTCCTTCAGCTCCACTGCGACCAGGATGATGCGATTTAAGGTGGAGGCCCGCTCATCTGCGCTACCCGTACATCCCAGAATATCCACGGCAACACCTATCGCCATGGTGTGGTGCCTGGGAGACCAAGAAGGGGTGGATAATCAACACAAGCCAACAACTATGTGATGTCAATGTATTCTTTTGTTTCTAATTTGATCTCTCAGTGAGTGGAAGAATGACAGGAAGTAGAATGAATGACTCAGCAGTTATGAATCAATGATATCATCTTTAATCTTTAGTTTGAGAGCAGGCTGGTTTAACCGAACCAGTTGTTCCCAACCATCTTGGACTGCAACCCTTTCAAATAAATACATGATATAAGTGGCAAGAGCCAAAAGTACCCAGTATCTTGAAAAAACACCCAAAAGGTCAGAAAAACAAACTTGAAAAAACAAAATGATTGTGACCTTTGAGATTGAACTTGGGACCCTTTGAAAGGAGTCACTGGGTTACATGTAAAGGGGTTTCCTGGAAGTGTGTTACTAAACGTGTGATGCAATGTTTGTGCTTTACCTTTCCATCAGGTCCAGCCGCAGCTGTCGACCGTGCGGCAACGTCACCAGCTCCAGACCGGAGGACACGCCCATCTGACCTTTGACCTCTGGAGTCACTCCGACTATCCTCGCAACCTGGAGGAGGAAAAAAGGTCAGCCTCGTTGTAGCTTCCTCTTGTTCTGTGGCTGCCAGTTTGTGAGTAATACAGTGGAACATCTGTGTGGGTGTGTGTGTGTGTGTGTGTGTGTGTGTGTGTGTGTGTGTGTGTGTGTGTGTGTGTGTGTGTGTGTGTGTGTGTGTGTGTGTGTGTGTGTGTGTGTGTGTGTGTGTGTGTGTGTGTGTGTGTGTGTGTGTACCTGGCAGTCAGCCATGAGCAGGTGTCTGGCGATGCTGTGGTGATTGTGGCTGAGCAGCAGCTCCTTGGCTCTCTTCAGCACCACCATCTCCAGCGGTTTGTTCTCCTCCGGCAAAAGTCGAGATCCGAACTCCGAAGGCCGGAACGTGGACTCCGTCTCTTCCACCGGCCGCTGGAAACTGCTCCTTTTTTCTTCCTCCTCCTCCTCCCTCCCTGCGTCCTCCTCCTCTTCCTCGCTGGTGTTTTCCAAAGCAGCGATGGCGTGATGGTAGGAGCTCCTATCCAGCCCTCTCCTCCCTCCCGCATCCTTCTCCTGTCTCCCGCCCTCTCCCTCTCTCCTCAGTCTCTCCACGTAGCTGCAGGGCAGAGGCTGAAGGTAGAGGTCCGACATGGAGTCTGGCTCCTCCCACTGTAGTGGGCTGCAGGACCTCGGTTCTGCGGGACTGGGCTGCAGGCGCTCAGTCCATCCTGCGTTTGTCTCTGAATCTGAGTACTGTTCAGCGGGGGAGAGGAGGGAACTGGAGGAGCTGTAGGAGTCTGCAGGGTGGAGCTGTTGGAGGAACTTCAGGGGTTTCACTGGAGGAACAGGAGGGCCTGTGGTGGCTGTGGGGAACCAACAACAGTGCTTCATTTATTTCCATTTGGTTTTTAAGAGGGGAAGTTGACATTTATATATAGATGTCTTTACTCCACAGTCAATGTATCAATTATATAGGTATCAAAATAGAATATGCACATCCAGAGCCTTTCAAAAAGCTAATCTTGATATAGAAAATTCAACTGACTGAAAGCAATTTAAATAAATTAGGTTGAATAACTTGGATAATGAAAACAGTTCATTTATTAAAACAGAAATTAATAGTATAGCAATGTTTGATCAATTGAAGTATTTTGTAACTCTGTTTCAGACTACTATGTACGAGTGTGGCTCTTCATGTAGGACTATCTTTTCCTGATACGTTTACAAGTCTTTCCTTACACGCCGTGACTGACCAACTGTGGATGCATTTTACAAGAAATAAAGTTACCTCCGCTGCTCCATGTAGAACCATGAGTATCCACACCTGTGGAGTCCAGGGAAGGTGCAGTCAGCCTGGGGGAGGTGGAGGAGGCGTCTGTGAGGCTGGAGGAGATGGGGGGCGGTGCCAGAGGCTGCAGGGCGGGGGAGCGGGGCAGCCGGGCCAGGGACACCTTGCTGGGCTTTGGAGGAGGTTTGGGACACAGCTGGCTGTCTGAGCCCCGGATAGCCTGGCCTGTAAACACCAAATGATTGATCAGATATGTCTGCAACCAAATGTAATCAATCAAGGCAGTAAGCCTCTGTGTCTGTGTTAGAGACATTTGTTATTTCATTTCTGTGCCATGTAAAAGCAGTTTTTATATTATTCACTTTACTCTATTTGCCAAATTTGAATCAAACAACCAAAAAGTGCATAGAAGCATATGAGGACAGGGTTACATGTCATTTCCTATTTGCATACAAACAATGGCAGGAGCAAATAAGGATAGATTACACTGTGTGTGTGTGTGTGTGTGTGTGTGTGTGTGTGTGTGTGTGTGTGTGTGTGTGTGTGTGTGTGTGTGTGTGTGTGTGTGTGTGTGTGTGTGTGTGTGTGTGTGTGTGTGTGTGTGTGTGTGTGTGTGTGTGTGTGTGTGTGTGTGTGTGTGTGTGTGTGTGTGTGTGTGTGTGTGTTGGTTTTACAACAGATAATACATGCTGTTTGGACTTTATCTTCTAAACAAATATATATATATATATATATATATATATATATATATATAATGCATTGCAGAACATTTTTAAGGTTGTTTTTCTGTTGACAGTTTTGAAACAGATTTGTTTAACATTGGATTGTATCCCCCTACTGACCTGGCAGAAACTCTGCAGACCTCCGTGGGACTGAGGGGCTCAGCAACGGCTCACTGCCCGTCCGAAACACTGGAGACTTGGGGTTGGTGCCCGGCAGCAGAAGGTCAGGAGGCTGGGGTTTGGATCCTGGAGAAGTAGAGGAGGTTCCAGGAAGAGGAGGATAAAGGTAAAAGGTCAGAAAACAGAAAATAATGCCAATATTGTTCTGTGTCTCATACTAAGGTCACATTTTACTTTCACTTACCGAGAGGCAGGTAGCTTTCTGATTGGTGTGCCTTCAGTGGGTGTCGCCTCTCTGGGACCTGATTGAGACTCGCTGGTTGGCTGCCACAGCGATCCTTCAACCTGAGTTAGAAAGGGAACGCCAAAAAAAATCAAAGCTATTCCAAAGAAAGGTTTAGGAATAAAGAAATAGCTACATCATTGAAAAGGAAGCAAAGAAAGAAGACCTTGACATAAAAAATGTTCTTGTTCTTTTCCTTTCTCTTTGTTTTTCTTTCTACCTTGTTTTTCTTTTGGTCTCTTTACTCGGACAGACATTGAGTCATTACATTAAGCTCAGTGTACTCGTGAAATAACACACTTCTGATCCTTATAGCAGAAAAGTCATACACCATGTCTTTATTTATAGAGGGCTTTTGATACATATGGAACATGTCCTATATACAGCCCACTTCCTGGATAAAGAATGTAAACAGAACAAGGGTACATGTTAAATGTCCAAAAACAGGAAGGGGTTTAAGGGGTTTATTTAAGTCTTTCCCGAGAGTGCGAGAGAGAGAGAGAAACAGAGAGAAAATATTACTTTAGTAAAGGTAAGTGTACATTAATCAAATATAGCCGACAGTATGTTAGTTGGTCTGCAGCCTACTACCCACTTTAAATATGAGGTTTGTGTTATTTGGAACTCAGGGATTACACATGTTCTGTAGGTGATCATCTAAACACATCAATCATGCCACAATGTGTTTTTCTTCCAGGTGTGTACCAACCTGAGCTGGCTGCCTCGGCTCGTGCAGTTGTCCCGGCAGTGTGTGCTGTCCTGCGTGGTGGGTGCATTGTCCTGTGTGTGTCCGTTGGTGATGTTGAGGCTGAGGCGCTTCTGGTTACGTTTCTCCTGCGATATGATCGTCTCTCGGTGATGGCTGGACAACCCGTACTTCTCCTCCAAACAGCGCAGCGGCAGAGCTCTGTTGATTGGCTGGAAAATAATGGCTCCAACCACCTTAAATGCAGGGAAAGAAGAAGACATAAAGTAAACTCAAGTTGTTTTTTTATTCTTTTTATGAAAGTAGAGTATTACATTGCTTACGTTGTACATTTTCTTTCCGATCATGACTTAATCTTCGGATGGCATTTGACACCCAGTCTATGTAAACATTAGAAGGTAGTACCAGAGGTGGGAGAAGTACTCAGCTCTTGTACTTAAATAAAAGTTCTAAAGTTCCACAAGTACCAAAATGTAGGAATACTTTGTGACAACTAAATGTCCTGCATTCAAAAATGTTTCTCAAGTAAAGGTACAGAGTATTACCATCAAAATATATAAAAATGTACTCATTATGCCAACTGTGCCTTTTCAGGATAATATATATTATATGTTTTCATTATAATTATTGATGCACTGAAGTGCTATCAAAGCTGGTAAAGGTGCAGCTAGTTTTAATTATGTATGGTAGCTTGTGAATTTACTCCAGGTGTAACTAAAGTCTGATTTAACTGTTGATTATATTTCACAACATTAATCTAAATCTGCAAAGTATAGGAAAGTATTAAATAAATGTAGTGGAGTACACAATTTACCTCTGAATTGTAGTGGAGTAGAAGTACAAAGAAAAATGTAAATACTTAAGTAAAGTATAAGTCCCTCAAAATGTTACTTAAGTACAGTACATGAGTAAATGTACTGAGTTACTTTACACCACTGGGTAGTACATGTAACGTTTGTATACTTCTAACAACTGTGTCAAAGAACTATTGAATATGTTTTCCATTACAAGAGTACATGTTTAAAATACTTGATGGAGCCCACCTGGGAGACAGACTTCCTGTTGCCAACATAGTATCTTATGAGTGCAGGGATGTTGTCGAACCCCTCCCTCTCCAGCCGGTACTCCACCCTGGAGTAGGCTTCGTTCAACATTACCACCTGAAGGTGACGTGTTCAAATGTGATTCATTTATTAGTTAGTATTCTGTGGATTTACAACTTTTTATTAATACATAAGGTAATCTTTGCGTATTTTATATGAAATCATACACATGGCTTTACCTTCTTATTGATTTTAAAGTGCTGGGCAGAATTTCGCCACTGGCAGGTGAGGACATAACTTCCTGGGCTTGACAGCGAATCACGCATCAGAAAGTCTCCGTCACGCTGAACCAAGTTTTCTGCAACCTGGAAGAATGCAATAGATTACATTTGGCATTGGACACACAAGCAAATTCACAAGCTACCTTACACACACACACACACACACACACACACACACACACACACACACACACACACACACACACACACACACACACACACACACACACACACACACACACACACACACACACACACACACACACACACACACACACACACACACACACACACACACACACACACACACACACACACACACACACACACACACACACACACACACACACACACACACACACACACACACACACACACACACACACACACAGAGACACAGTAACAGTAACAGACTTTAACTAAGGAAGTGTTTGTATAGTATATAATGGTAGTTTAGTTTAGCCAAAGGAAGCAGCTTATTAAAAATGATTACATCTCAGAGCTGGCTTTCAGGGGGAACACACAATCTGTCACACACACACACACGCGCACACACGCGCACACACACACACACACACACACACACACACACACACACACACACACACACACACACACACAGCAACAGACTGAGCCTTTTATACACTGACCTTATGCTATAACCCCGGCTCTGCTGCTGAGGCCACTATTTAAGTTATACTCTTTCTGTAAGCGCTGTGTGTGCAGTATGGCAGACTGATAATAGGCGATCAGGTTCAACACGTTTTTAACCGGGCTTTTAAAGGGAGGGACTCGTGACTCAGATTTGTGAGTGTGTGTGTGTGTGTGTGTTACCTGTCTGGGTATCGCTCCGTGGTACCATGCATGACTTCTCGGCTCCTCGCAGTTCATCTTTAGTTCTTCCTCCAGCTCTCTGCGAAGTTTCTCCGAAGGACAGTCCACGATGAACTGATCCCTGGAAAACTGTTATGAAAAAATAATTAACTAATTAATTTAGTGGCAGATTTCCATAGAAAACACACATACACATGGGTCATAGTATGTATTCATCTGTCCAAAGCTTGGATATGCTTATTTCAAAAGTGTCAAATATAGACAATGCATTTAGGTGGTTGTAGCTGACACATGAAAATATCATAAAGCATCAACAGTTCCTCATTCAATTAAACAAACAGGGATGAAGCCAAAGCTCCAAGGCACAGCAATAACAAAAAGTACTTCCTGTATACCAGTGACCATGGAAAAATGAAAAATAATTTAAGTGAAAGTGGGATTCATTTTATTTTTGAAGTGAAATTAAAAGCAAATATGTACTTGTGTACATATGTACACACAGTAAATCACTGTGTATCAGTGGTTTCCAACATGTTTTGCACTCCAACCCCTTAAAATGTGCATATTTTGAAAAATGTATGATAAAAGACACATATTAACAACTGTAACTGTCACTTTTCTTTGCTGTTAATCCTCTTATTTCCCCTTAGATGTATCAAGTTTGTTGTAGCAGCAGCAACAACCAGACAACAACAATAATTTAGTCTCAATGCTCAAGCCAAAGCTACAGCTAATGTTCAGCACCAGAAACCAGCAGATTTTTCAAAAAGAAAGATATTTTATTGCGTAGCCCAAAATGACTCATTATTTTATATTCTGTGAAACTGACAACATATCCTTAAAACCTAATAGATTGAAGGTCACCTAAGACAGATAGAGTAAAAAAAAGCTAAGGTACAAAGACAGGCAGCATTAATAATTCTAAGTTATTTAGAAACCTGTCAGATTTTCACACGATCTGCAGTTTAATACTGACAGTGAACACAGAAAGTCAAGAGAACTGAAACGAGACAGAACAATCTGGGAACATGCTGACAGGTTGCAGTGCCAGCACAACCACCTGCACACACACACACACACACACACACACACACACACACACACACACACACACACACACACACACACACACAGCGAGTCCCCACAC
Organism: Pseudochaenichthys georgianus; assembly: GCF_902827115.2. Lineage (NCBI taxonomy): Eukaryota > Metazoa > Chordata > Actinopteri > Perciformes > Channichthyidae > Pseudochaenichthys > Pseudochaenichthys georgianus. The sequence goes on along the minus strand of NC_047506.1, from coordinate 26,623,937 downwards.
GTGACTGTGTAAACAGATTTAGGTCCCCACAAGTATAGTAATGCTAGGCCACACACACACACACACACACACACACACACACACACACACACACACACACACACACACACACACACACACACACACACACACACACACACACACACACACACACACACACACACACACACACACACACACACACACACACACACACACACACACACACACACACACACACACACACACACCAATCAACTTACATGACAGCTGCTCGGTCTCTGCATGTCTTCAATTGCCTCCTATCCTCAAATACACACTTCATATCAAACTCATACACAGTTCATATTTTAGAATCACACAGCTCACTTTCAAACACACACAACATTTCTCCGACAACATGCTCACACGCACTCTCTCTCTGTATCTCTCTCTGTCTTCTGTGATCTTCTCTTCTTGGCTTTCCATCCCCACCCAACCGCCCGGACCTGCCTCTGTACACACCCTCACCTGACGTACATAAACACACTCACACCACACACACACACACACTCAAGTGACGCAAACACTTCCTTGAAATTGCCCTGGGACTTAACAGTGAGTAGTTAAGTTAAATGTACTGTATAACTTGTATTGGCTTTTTTTCTGAAGTCAGTTTGGTCCATTATGTAAACATATATATATATATATTTGTGACACATATTGACATATATACTTTTTTAAGCGTCCAGATACCTAAACGACATAATATATAGTTTTCCAAGACTCTAAAAAAATAAATATATAAAAATTAAATACATGTTTCAAAAAGCAGCAACATTTTAATTGATAGCCAAAGAGCTCAAGGGAAACTGGAAGATGGTTTAAATGTAGGTGCACAGCTTCATGGTGTATGCTTTTTACAGGTCCACGTGCTGGTGCAAAGAGACCTTTCAAATATCAACGCCTCAAAGATCCTCTGAAGAAGAGTTCGATCCACACAGCTTACACACACACACACACGCACACGCACACACACACACACACACACACACACACACACACACACACACACACACACACACACACACACACACACACACACACACACACACACACACACACACACACACACACACACACACACACACACACACACACACACACACTCAAAGGAATTATTGAACCATGTACTTGAAATTGGAAATATGTCTAAAAGCTTTCCCATGAAATTGAAACCTTAACCCTTTCATCTATATCCCCTTTCTCTCCTTCTGTGGCTCCTCTCCCCTCTTTTTTCATATGTTCTGCCTCTCTCTAAAGACATTACGAGAGACCCCTCTGCCTCCATACGTGACAGGAAACCAGCGTATCTTATTACAGCTTTTACGCAACACAAGAAAGAGTAGAACAGAACAGGCTCTGCGTCACAATGCCCTGATTCTGTGTGTCTGTGGTCTCAAACAGTGACACCAACCACTGCAGCCTGCATTTGAGTTCTTATGAACTGTGTGTGTGTGTTTTGTTGTAATTTTACAACATTTATGGAGATGTACACCATGTGCAATCAAAGCTACATTCACTAATTACAACTAATCCTTTAATTAAATGTGGGTATTTTAGTTAATATCAATTATCTTCTATCATGCATAGTATAAAAGGGTTGATAGGTAATTGCCAACCTTTTTTGTGTGGTATGTTCCGACATTATTCTGATTTAGGGAAGGAGGCCTTCTTAAAGTTTTGATTCATTTTCACTTTTTTCATTCTCTGAGCACGAGATAAAATCAGTAAGTCACACCCACTAACGCATTGTCAGGGCAGCACGTTGTTCCTGTTGTACGGGCGTTACACAACACATGTACCTGAGATAAGCTAAACCTGATCAACGGAAAACATTGCTGCTTTGACTTCACTTGATATGGCTCATGTTGAAGCTCTGGTAAACATCCTCATGATTATAGTCACATCTGAGATCATATCCATTACAGCAATAAAGTCCTTTTACACCTGCAGCCACAAGGCCAGCAGCACTGATGAGTGCTGTAGTAATCAAGGATGCTTTGAAGGAATGACACAAGGATGCATGGAAGGAGGAAATGGATGGAGCTGATGTAGCTGCGGAAGTATGAACAGGAGAACTGAGCGAGAATCATATGAGTAAAGACAGATGGAGGGAGGGAAGAGGGAGAGATGGAAGGAGCAAGGGAGAGATAGACATGGTGTATGGAAGTGACTGGCTTTTAATAAAACCCTGCAATATGATGTCATCCTCAGAGAGCAGCTGCGTTTATACTGTACCACTCATGGAGCTCCACACAGCAGAAACAGCACCAGCCTTCCTTCATCCTTAATCCCTTTCCTCTCACCTCCCATCTTCTTCTTCTCTCAGTAAGTACACGTAGACACGTTTCCTTATTGAGCCATAAAGACCGACACCTTCATGAGTGAATGACTATAGATAAAGTCACACATCTCCAGTGACATTGAGCTTCAGTGCACGTCATCCTCCTGTGGAACTGACTGATGCGTTATAACTCTGACTGAATGATCTTCTGGAGGTGAAGGAGAGTGTTGAGGTGGGAAGGAACCATGTATTGAATATGCGTATATTTACTGTACTGAAGTAATGTATTTTAGAGGAATTTGTGCTGAGTATTTGCATTTTTGGCTTTTGTACTGAATTTCTATTCTAATTAAAATATGTTGCTTTAATACAATTGTATAGTACCAATCTGCCCCCTTATATAGAATCTATTAGTAATATATATTAGGGCTGCTCGATTATGGCAAAAATCATAATCTCGATTATTTGGGTCAATAATTGATATCACGATTCTTAAAGACGATTATCCATTTACTTTGAAAACATCAATTTATTGAAATAAAAAAAGGTGTAGTATGTTTTTAACAATTGATTACCCTGAACTTTAAGTATAATTCCATTGAAAAACCAATACAAAAAATAATATATATAAACATTTTTAAATAAATAATAATACAAAATTCAAATAAAAAAATCGTTTTATTTCGATTATGTTGATTTCATAATCGTTGCAAGCCAAAATCGTAATTGCGATTAATATACGATTAATTGAGCAGCCCTAATATATACAAAACAAACATATAATAAATGGTTTAATTAAGTGTTAATGAATAATTGTCAACAAAAAAAATTATATTTAAAAACACCTGCTATCGGATCATGACAACATCGTTTTGCATTATGAACAATGCATTTACTGTAAATAGATTCTTAAAATGATAAATGCTAAATATGTTCCATTTAGTGTGAGACATGCTTATATAAGATATTAGTAAATATATCGTAATCTAAACTGTGACATTTAGGGATCTATAAAGAACAGCCTTGTTTGTAAAATGTAAATACATTTAAAAAAAGAGAGGACACTGTCAGTAATGTGGCTTGACTGCACCTATTCTGTATGCTGCTTTAGAAAAAAAGCCAAATAATTAAATGTAAACATACAGAAATAATAATCTCTAAAGTTATAGCTGAATCTGTGTAAAATGATCCGTATGGAGCAGTGTTTGGGTCCACAGGCAGCAGTATTAATATGAATTGTCAAGGGAAGATGAATATGATACATTCAGGGATTAGCACAGGACCTTTTGAAACTGTCATCAGCTCTCAACTTCAATATAATGTCTGAAAACAATGACATGCCATAATGTGCTCAAAACTAAAGCATGGCCATTTTTAACATTCAAAAAAACAAAGGGTAATATTCAGGAGGATTTCCACAATGATTGGATTTCCTTTGGATTTCCTGGATCAAAGTAATATCTTGAAATGTTTCCGTGTATACGGTAGGAGATGATGGTGGGGTCAAAACCGGGGCTTTTGTTCGCCGTGATAACCCCAGTGCAAGCTGGCTTTGACCAATCAGAAGCAGCGGACAGCTCCGTAAACTGATTGTTCTTTGAGTCCAGCGAGGTGAGGATAAATAACCTTTAAGCATTATAACTCTGATCCTCATCATCTCATACAAGCGTGTATGCATGCACAGAGTAACAGACGTTATAATCCCTGTTTTGTGCAAATCCTAAATGTAATGTATTTTGGAAAAAAACACATACAGTAACCTTTAACAGTAACACGATTGACCCACGGTGGGTGCGCAACATCATTGATTTAATCTGAGAATGTGCAGCCTGATAAATAACAAAAGAACTTTAAAGCCAAAACCAAGTGGCCACAAAAACACACTTTTAAATGACATGAGATATTTTCCCCCAGTACAGGACAGATTCATAATTTAATAAGTAAAGAAAAACCTTTTGATGTTGCATCATTAATCAGCAAAAAGCTCCATCTCCACCACACATGACAGGTTTTGCAGTAAATTCATTTACATTCAGCTTTTAGTTTGAAAGATAATAAGGGCATGGAAGCACTGCTTCTGTCTTTAACCTTTGACTGGAAGGGGCGTTTTAAAGCGTTAGAACATAATAATGAAAGATAATAACGCTCTCTCTGAATCTTTTGATTTTAAGATCTGGACATTTTGGCACCATGATCACACGGTCCCCACCTTTCCTGTTTACTCACAAATAAATAGATGCTTCTTCCTGTGTTTGGGCCAGGGGACATCTAACTGGTCGGACTGGGACATCTACAGAGGGGTCATTATCAGTGCCATCTCTAAAATGCATCCGGTGTGTGAGTCTAGGCTTTTTATATTGTATTCAGGATTTATTTGAATATCCCTACATTGAACACCAAGACAGGTTCATCTAGTTTAAATTCTCAAAACGTATTTTCAATCCTTTTATGGTTAAAAAAAATGAAGGTAAATTGGGGGAAAACGCTGCCCGAAGATAATCGAGAAGCACCCTTTCCCACCATTAGGTTTCCCAGCTGTCAGCTGTTCTGGAGACAAGTCTCACCAAAACTATCCGCTGAACTCATCTGTGGTGATAAACTTGAGGCGAAAAAAAACCACGGTTATTTAAACCGTTTAAACCAATTTTTTACGATGTTGTATTTTAGTGTTGCCTCTGTGTTTAGTGTCCTGTCTGTCTGTAACTTTGTGTGGTAGTGTTACCACTGAACAGGTCTCTCTTGAAAATGAGACCTTGTGTCTCAATGAGATTTTACACCTGTATAAATAAAGGCTAAATAAAAAAATGAAATACATTTTTTTTAATTGCTTAATTTTAAGGTAGAAAGTGTCATGTTATCATGCAGTTTGTTGAGTGGCTACTATAATCTATAGCCAACCACTGTCAAGTTCTTTGTTTCACACCTCACTTTTTATAGCTCAACAGGCACTGACCTAATACACACTTTGAGAATTGACTAGAACACCAACTGCAGATAAAGCCTTACCTCTTAAAATAATAACAGACCCCACTGCTCCTGTGTTTGAATGGGAGCAAATCTCTACAGCAAAGTTTACAAAATCAAATGTAACATCTTCACAGAGGAGGTGTTGCAGCTGCATAGCAATATTTACTGTATGATTTTTAATTGTCAAGCTGATTTACTTTTAATATTTAACTGTATTGTTGCTTTAACTATTGGCTTCAAAGTGTATGTACCTAACAAGTGTCAAGACCTTAGTATTTGTGTTTGTTTTACTTCCTGTGTTTTCCCTCCTGTGCCTGATTGTCTGATTGTGTTCACCTGCTGCCCAGCTGTGTCTTGTCTTGTGTCTTGCACCCTTGTGTGTATTGAGTCGAGTCTGCCCCAGTGTTCTCTGTCAGTTTGACATCGTTCCCATGCATGGCTCCCTGGTTTGTACATGTTTAGTTTTTCTTTCTTAGAGATTTCTTTCTTTTTTTAGAAACTACTTGACATATTATTTTGTACTGCTCGTTGGTCCGCCTTCCTGCCTCACTTGCGGCTTTCACACCAGCGCTTTTCAGTTTCTAGCTCCGAGCGGGAGCTTTTCTGGTTCAGCTCCGGTTTCCCTTTTCAGCTCCTGCTCTGTGCACACCGCCCACTGGCGCCCCAGAGCTGCCCTTGCTGCGTCATGACGTCACCGTTTACATCGCTGATTTGCCCCCCAACGGCAGCCATTACGGCAGCTCACAATAACAACAACAACTGCGTCGGGTCGATGATCGTGTTGCTTTTAATCACACGAAGCCAGAATAAATTGAATAACGACTTCTCCAACCTTATACTTTTCTCCAGAGTGCCGTGGTTCATTGTTTATTAATGTGTTTCTGCAGCATTTACCGACCGCTGCAGTGCTGCTCTTCCACGGAGTGTATTCTCCCGTTAGCTCCCGGTTAGCTCACACTGCAGCGGCCGCTCTAAAGTATTCACTGTCCGACTCACACAAGCAGCTGATGCATATCCCCAGTTCCCCTTAGCCTAAGTGAATGTGTGTCAGTCTGAATTGACACTGTTTGGCATCACAACGCTGTTATGAAAGTTTCTCTGGTATAAAACGGGTGATGTTAGCATAGCAACCGAAGCTAAACTGACTACTTGCATCCGATAGCTGCAATAATACAAAACAACACGTCTGCCTCTCTCCACAATGATCGATAACAGTGAACGGATGGTCAAAGTAAGGTACAAATAAACAGAATCACACGAAGCCTGGTTAGTGTTGCCTGACTTTATAAAGTGTGTTTATAGGCACTACTGCTTGTAGGCAGGCATAACAGTCGACCCATGGGAGGTGGGTTTAGTTTCCTGCACGCCTCGACGTAAGAGAGACGTAAGCGACGTCACCTCTTAGCTCCAAAGCTCTTGCCTCTGGACCGACAATTTTTTGGAGCTGGAAATGAAGCGGATTCCGGAGCTAAGAGCCGGCGCAGCTCCGGTGTGAACTGGAAAACCCGGCGCTTTTCAGGCTCTAGCTCCGAGCCGGAGCTGAAAAGGCGCTGGTGTGAAAGGGGCAACTGTGACAACAAGGCTGATTTAAATCTGGATCCAGACTCATATCTTTACAACTGAGCCTTGGAGATGAAGTGCTCGGCTGTAGCTTCAGCTTTAGCGATCCTTTTGAGATTCCCACGAAAAGTAAATACACACAATGATTAACTCAAAAAAAGGTGCACTGAATCCCTGGACTCTTTGGATACAATTGGAGGAGTTTTCACTTTTAATACCTTGTGGTCTAAAGTGAAAACACTCTTAGGCTATCTGTAATTCCTTTTCATTTTATAGAGAGAGCAACATAAGCTCATACTGCAGAAAAGACAATTATGGTAGAAGCAGCTTTTCAACATGTTACTGTACATTTGTTTTATTTTGTATCACATGTTGTGTCCCAAGAGTGACACGTGTAATCTGGATGTATAGAGTCACTGTGCTGCGAAGATTTGGATTAAAATGACATTAACATAAAAGATAATCTGCTCAATCCCTATATGTTCCCTGTGTCAATAATTGTTTTATATGGTTATGGATTCAAACGGGTCTCCCATGACTACAGTAAAAGTTTGTTTTGATACAGAGAAACAAGAGGCTTGCTCTTTATGGTTTAATGGCGACCTCCCAAAGAGACAGATGGAGAAGATAAAGAGGGTAGAGAGAATGGAATAAAACCCCAGGGTTTTTGGATTCAACAGTAAAGACATGAAGAGGACACAAATAGAATGATAAGGAGCGAGTGTGTTTGGGGGAAGATGTACAAACAAAGAGGAAGGATGGAGGAAAGGCAGTGCTCGAGGGACAGAGAGGATGAGAGGACACCAACACAGACACATGCAGATAACAAGTTCAAATCCCATAACGACCCATGTTACCAGATGTACTCACTGTGTAAAGAAACCAATACAATTAAGGGGAACCCAGACAAATGGAGTATGCGCAGTTTCTGTGGAATTGTACAGTAGATGTTCAACATTAATTGTTCTGACTATATTAAGGACTTCTCACCCATGTTGGCTTATAGTTGAGCCAATTGAGTTGAGTTTAATCATCAAAGTGCTCAGAAAAACACACAATGTGGACAGCTACAATTACATGAAAATTGGGCAGTCAATTGATGATGAATGTGTCATGACTCCAAATACAAATTATTTTACAACAAGAGTCAGTGTTGGCTAAAAAGCAAACCAGACATGTATCCAGATTGTGTGTATTGTAAATTACTAATGTGTAGTGGTGTATATTATTCTATTACCATATTTATCAAACGTAATTACACTGCACCAGCACAACCCAACAAAGAACAATGAAAAAGGCAAAAGCTCTAAGCTCTGATGTACTATGTAAAATTGCATCCTGCCTATCAAATAAAAAAAGCATGAATGAATGTTGCTGCTGGAAGGTAGTTCCTACGTCTATTATGTTTAACTTGAATTTGGTCATGGTTGAAAAAAATAAAATAATCGTCAACTATTGATTGTCTTATTGGTGCATTTGTATGTTTGAGTATAGATTGTATTCCCTTTTCCTTGACTAATACATGCGTAATGTCTTAAATGACTTAAAGCTAAAGAGCACTTAAGCAAAGTCGCACAAAATGAAATGAAACAAAACTGCAAACATGATGGTCATCTGTCTGACTGTGGACAGGATGCGATCACTCTACTCTTCCAGATTCACATTGCATATTGTAATGGCATCCAAGCTTTCCTCTTGCCACGATAGAGCGGCGTTGACGACACGCAATCCAAAACAATAAGCAACCGAAGGTTTTCAGTCAAAAAATATGTAATTTATTTACAAAAAGGTATTGACTTAAATAGTCTCAAATTAACAAATCTTCAAACAATATTTCGGCGATATGCTTTCCTATATAAACTAAACTATACTTTGTGTGCAGTCAAATTTGCAACACTAATCTCTGTCTGCAATTTGCGGTCGAAAAACTGTTCCGCTCCCCGTCTCATCAGGTCTCCGAGCACGCCGGCTGTCCTCAATTACCTCACTTAAATACTCACCGGAAGGTACAAGGAAACAGATCCTATTTACGATATAAAATTAACAATCATTTCATCATAACATATTCACCATGGCAATATAAATCATTTTCCATCATTAAATCATTTATCCAATTATCACCTGAAATAATAACTTTGTGGCTCTAACATACCGGTAGCAAAACAATTAATACATTATAATAGAGCCAAAAAACAAGCAGTTACTCAAAATGTAACCGTCATCAATATACAATCATTGTCATAGTTCATAGTCCAATGTTTGTGTGTGTGTGTGTGTGTGTGTGTGTGTGTGTGTGTGTGTGTGTGTGTGTGTGTGTGTGTGTGTGTGTGTGTGTGTGTGTGTGTGTGTGTGTGTGTGTGTGTGTGTGTGTGTGTGTGTGTGTGTGTGTGTGTGTGTGTGTGTGTGTGTGTGTGTGTGTGTGTGTGTGTGATACTGGGTGTCAGAGGTTACTAGCACATGACACCTTGTGTTCAATCAACTGCTTCCAGAAGCAGGCAGAGTTTGTCAATTGGTCACTGTAAGGTGCTACTCTTGGTTTTCACCAAGACACTTCGGACAAGCCCTTTGGACCCTGACAGTGTCTTTATCACCCGGCCCAGTTGCCAGGAATGTCTTGGTGCAGTGTTATCCACGATGACGACGAGATCATTGGGGCGAAGGTTCCGTTTGGGGTTGTGCCATTTGACTCGCTGTTGCATGGTTGGGAGATATTCTCTTATCCATCTCCTCCAGAAGAGATCTGCCAGGTATTGTGCCTGTCTCCATCTCCTCCGTGAGTACAAGTCCTCCTTGTGAAAGAGTAATGCATTTTGAATCTTGTGTTGATTCAGGTCTTTAAGAGCAGCTCTCAGCTCTTTCTGTGCTCCCACAAAGTTTGTGCCGTTTTCGGTCCTGATGCTTGTCACTTGCCCTCTGCGACATATGAATCTGCGCAAAGCATTGATGCAGGAGTCAGTGTCCAATGAGCTTGAAACTTCCAGATGTATGGCACGACTCACAAGGCAGGTGAAGATCACTCCCCAACGTTTTACATTTGCTCTGCCTCGTTTAACCTCCAGGGGTCCAAAGAAGTCAATACCAACATGAGTAAAGGGTGGTAGATCTGGAGACACCCGATCCTCTGGGAGGTCAGCCATGTTCTGCTCTCCAACTGTGGCTAGCATTCTTCGGCAGAAAACACAGGCTCTGATTATCTTTCTGGCTGCCGAGTTAGCACGAGGCAACCAGAATCTTTGATTTAGTCTTGAGAGCATGTGGCTTCTCCCCGAGTGTCCAATCTGCTGATGGATGTGGCCCAGGATCAGTTTGGATACAGTAGAGTCTCTGGGCAGGATAATGGGGTTCTTCAGATCCATTGGCATTGCTGATTTGCTTACTCGTCCTCCCATTCATGCATGCCTTCAACTAAGATTGGGTCCAGCTTCCTGATAGAGCTGCTTGCTCTTACTTGCCTTCCCTTCTCCAAAAGTGCAAGTTCCTGAGAGAAGTGACGTCTTTGCTCAGAGTGAATTATTGACCTTTCAGCTTCTCTAATGTCCTCCACAAACAGATGCTGTGATCCAAATGTCAACTTTAGCTTGTTCATTTTGTCCTTTAAGGATTTCAAAAGAGTCCAATCTGGGGCAAGGTCAGCCTTTGCAGATTTCCTTCTTTGATTTAGCAGAAGAAGAATTCCCCTTAATTTAAGTATCCAAGCAACCCCTCTCTGCAGTCTGCTCCATGATGAGTAATACTCAAACAGTTTGCTGGTTGGGTTGGTTTCGTGGACACTCAAACTGTTAACTGCTACGTCCTTTCTAACCTCTGGGTCCTCTGATGGAATGAGGCCCAGGTTCTTAGGTGTTTTTGGCCAATATTCCTTTTCCTTTTCCAGATACTTAGGTCCTGTTATCCACCTTGATGTCTTTAGAAAGTCTTCTACATGCAGCCCACGGGACGCGTCGTCGGCAGGGTTGTCTATGGAGCTCACATGCCTCCACTGCTTCTCCTGAGACAGGTCCTTGATCACTGAAACTCTGTTTGCCACAAATGTGTGATATCGTTTAGTCTGGTTGCTGATGTATCCGACGACAGAGGTGCTATCTGTCCAGAAGGTTGAGTCGTTGAGGTCCACTTTAAGCTCCCTTTTCAACATCCTGTCCACCTTTACTGCAAGTGTTGCTGCAGTAAGCTCCAATCTAGGAATAGTGATCTGCTTGAGTGGAGTCACTCTGGATTTTCCCAAAATAAATGAAACATGGACCCTTCCCATACTGTTTGTAAAGCGAAGATAGCTGGTGGTGCCGTAACCGTTTTCGCTTGCGTCACAGAAGTGATGAAGCTCTGCAGTCCTGATTGGTCCAAAGTTCTCAGGTTTCATACACCTGTCCACTTGGAATCTGCTAAGCTGCTCCAACTCTGTGATCCATTTCTGCCATTGTTTTGAGTATTCTTCTGGGATGGTTTCATCCCATCCACACTTTATCCTGCATAGCTCTTGGAGGATCTGCCTGGCTTTAAGGATAAATGGGGAGAGGAATCCTAATGGGACGTAGATGGAACTGACTGTAGAGAGGATCCCTCTCCTGGTAAGAGCTCTGTTTTTGATATTGACTTTGAATATGAAGGAGTCTTTCTCTGTATCCCATTTGATTCCAAGTGCTCTTTCAATTGGCAGGTTTTCCCTGTCAAAGTCCAGATCCTTGAATAGCTTTGCTCTGTGATGCTCAGGTATACTTGCAAGCACTTCACGGTTGTTACAGACCCATTTGGTCAATGAGAAACCTCCTTTGGCGCATGCGTCTCTGAGTCTCTGATAAGCTTAATAACTTGTTCAACTGTGGCCACTGATTTGAGGCAATCATCAACGTAAAAGTTGTAATTGATTGTTTCAGTTACCTCTTCGTCGTACTTGAAGCTGTTGTCTTCTGCCACTTGTCTGAGAGCATAGTTAGCAATGCTAGGTGAGGACACAGCGCCAAAGAGGTGGACCTTCATTCTATATGCCTCCAATGCATTTTTAGTGTCTCCATCTGGCCTCCACAGAAACCTAAGGAAGTCTTTGTGCTCTCTCTGGACTTGCACTTGATAGAACATTGCCTCGATGTCCCCCATGAAAGCAATTTGTTCTTGGCGGAATCTAAGCAGAACTCCAATGAGAGTGTTCGCCAGGTCTGGACCTTGGAGAAGTTCCTTGTTAAGAGATGTGCCTTTGCATGATGCAGTGCAGTCAAACACAACTCTAAGTTTGCGCTTTTGTTGATGGTAAACACCGTGGTGAGGTATGTACCATATCTGTCCATCATTCCTTTTAAGCTGTTCTGGTGGCACTCTCTCTGCATAACCCCTTTTTAACACATCCTCCATGAATGTTTTGTATTCCATGGCATATTCTGCATCCCTCTTAAACCTCTTTAGGAGATTTAGAGTACGTTGTTTTACCATTTCGTGGTTGTCAGGCATAACTATGTCCTTTTTTCGAAAAGGCAAGGGTAGATGATAGTGTCCATCCTTGAGTTCTACGGAGCTTGATGCTATCTCCATGAACCTTTTGTCTTCCCCTGACATTTCCTTCTTCTCTTCATAATCTTTTTCCGAGAAGTCCTGATTGTATTGCGTGATGAGGAGATCATTCAGGTTGGCTACTGATATTCTGTTGACCATTGTGACCACAGGTCCGGATTCCACAGCAGTACAAGCATTGAGTGGTCCATTCACCACCCTTCCAAACACTGTCCTGACTGCATATGGTCCATTTCCTTGACTTATTATTATGTCCCAAGGTTCCATTGCCTTAGGAACATCAACTCCTATTAGAAGCTCTATGTCAGCATCAATTTCTTTCAGCTGTATGTCACTTAGATAAGGCTATCTTTCCAGATCCTTTTGGGTAGGTACATTTTCTTTTGAGACAGGAATCTTACTCTGGGGAGTTTAGATGGTTTAGATGGCAGTACTTACATTGACATTGACATTTAGATGGCAGTACTTACATTGACCTACCTCAGGTGTACACCTGAGGTAGGTCAATGTAAGTACTGCCATCTAAATGTCCTATCTCCAATCCTTTGAGTTCGTAACTCTTTACAAGTCGTTCCTGACCCATTGTTTCGTAGAACGACTGTCGTTTTTCGTGCTTTGGGATTCAGCTGTCTCATTAGATTCTCTGTGCAGAATGACGCTGAACAGCCGGGATCAAGAAAAGCATAGGTTGGGATAAACTTATCTCCTTTGTGAACCTTGACTCGAACAGGCACTATGGCTAGGGCACAATCCCTACCGGCCCCAGTGGTGGCTTCACCAGCCGAGACAAGTGCACTGTTGACCATGTTTTTCTTTATCCCGGCACATCTTAACAGCCAGTGTCAAAATGGTCCAGGATGCACAGACCTGATCATCTCCTGGCTGATCTACAGAGGGACAAACCCCGTCACCTCTGCCTGCTATGCTGCTCGCCCCATCCTATCAACTAAAGGGCATTCATACAGCTCCCTGACGTCATGAAGCAGCGTCACAAGTTAGTAATATCATCATGAGGAATATCATCCTGTCAGCCAGCACTAGTTATGGATCAAGCCAGCTGTATCTCACACACACACACACACACACACACACACACACACACACACACACACACACACACACACACACACACACACACACACACACACACACACACACACACACACACACACACACACACACACACACACACACACACACACACACACACACACACACACACACACACACACACACACACACACACACACACACACACACACACACACACACACACACACACACACACACACACACACACACACACACACACACACACACACACACACAGTCGGTCATTTATGAGAGCGTCTGGTCCGAGTAATAAAAGCCCAGTGTTCAGCTCACAGAGAGAGTGAGGCATAGAGGAGGACTATTCAGAGTGATTAGATTTAGCTCAGACTAAAGTGTTCCCATGCACTCTTTAAAAAAAATGTATACAGTGCAGTGTGGGATTTTGTCTTTTTATTGTGCCTTTTTCTAATGTGTCATTGTGAGATTGTGAGCCATGACAAGTACACCTGGATGAAATCTAGAAAGGATTTTAATCCACTCAAAACGCACAGAAAACACTTGAATATGATAAGGCAGAAATAAAGTCTGCAGCATGAAGAGCTGCATACAAAACCTTCATGTGCTCTTGCAAACATGCTTGCCATAAAGTTCCCACACATTACACAACATTGTAGACTTGCTCACACACACTCTCCTTTCTCTCACCTTTGCAGAGATGACAGAGTTCTTGTGGTAGAAGCAACACAGAGCTGCTGTCAGGTTCTTGAGGTTGCATCGCTCCGACATCCTTGTTAGCTTTTCTTAAATTCAAAGACAGTAAAGCTACCTGCAGTCTTCACCTGTAGACACTATGCAGCTCTCGTCACCCTATCTACACGCACACAGCCTAATCACTGTCAAGTCCATTAACAATTCCCAATGGCTTCTTCCAAGAAAAACTTCCATCACAGAGTTACAAAAACGAAACTGGACTAAACTATTTGAAGTGTAGTTGTAGGTGATGTAAATAAAGTAGAGTAAAGTCAGATTCTGCAGCTCCCAACACCCCCATCAGCATCTCCACTGTTGTAATCCCTCTCCTCCACAGTCCCCTGCAGAGTGAGCCCTCCACTTCACTCAGCTCCGGAGATCCTTTCTCACACATTGGCCCCGCCCCCATAGCTCCATATATGAAAGAGAGAAGGACCAATGTGGTCTGCTGTCAGCCAATGATATGTGTTTTAACTGGGAGTGGCTCACAGGCAAAGTCTCTAGAGATGAAAACACATGAATGGAAGAATATATAATCAGGGGTGCACATAACTTTTTTGCCCTGGTTCTCAAAGGAGCTGGAGATGTTGCTTGGTGCTCATCCTTAAAATGAAATAAACCGTAACTTTTGAGGGGGTCTTGACTTTATTTGCCAGACACACGACACTAAACACACATGCAGAGGTGAACACAGAACACACATGCAGAGGTGAACACAAGACAACATTAGCACGACCAGTAATCCTACAAGCTGTCATCACTACCCTCCTGACTGTTCTCCTCACTGTCTTCCTCTCTGTCAGACATGGTAGCTGATGATGTAGGCCTACTTCTTTCTCTCTGGTTGAGTCTGCGATTAGCTGCTTGCATCCACAAGTCTGGGTTTGGGTCGAAAGTCTCTGTTGTCATCTTAGACAAGTGGATGTAATCAAATAAGTATGTGAACATAACCAATAACCTATCATAGCCAATAACAAATTAATGTAACTTATTTTATTTATGTTGTTCATTCATATCTTATTTTACCTTAACATTTATTTATTTATGCATTTTTTTTTATCTCTCCAGTTTTAAAGGATATTTTGGTTACTGTCCTATAGTATACATTGGAATGATTTCAAACCTGTTATCCCAATAATTATAAAGGAGTGCCTTGGAAATATGTGTTTACATAAATTGTGACCATACCGTTTGAACTTTGACTAAAGTGAACTATCTAAACACTCAGAGTCCTTTACCTCACTGAGCTAGTTATCAGCCTCTCAGTCTGACTGGAGAGGACTCTTCTTCTTATATCCGTTAAAGCAGCTAGCACCAGATTCTAATAACAACAGCGCCGGTACTGGTGCACCCTCCCTCTCTCCCTAGCTCACTCGCCCTTTGGCTGTGAGCTGCGGGCGCCAGATAAGCCAACATCCCCCATTTTCATCACTTACGGCGCCCATCGTACAGGGCAAATGAAACGTGTAACCGGGGTGAAAAGGGTGTTACATTTACTTAATTATGAATGTTGTTACATCAAGGCCGAAAATGTGGATGTGCACCAACGGTCAAAAATGTTTTTTTCCCTCCCAGAACTGCCAGTGCAGCGCCTCCCAGATCTGGCGCCCTAGGCGAACATCTATAACGCCAGTGCTACGTGCCGACCCTGAGTTCATATGCAACTTGCAAATATATTTCTCTCTCTCTTCTATTTTCTCTCTCCTCTCTTCTCTCTTTTCTCTCTCCCTCTCTCTCTCTCAATGTTGGTACGCAAATGCGCCTTTTTTCAAATGACACGCTCTTTTTTTGGCGCAGGTGAGCATGCGCACCTGCGCACCAGTTATGTGCAGCCCTGTATATAATACATAATATGTACAACTAAATACATAGTTAATATATTGCCTGACCTACATTTAATTTTCTGTGACAATTGTTTATCCTGGTTTTAGATAGTTTGCATATTGGGATAAAAAATAACCATAAAATGTCCTAGTATTGTGAAACATCTACATTTTTCAAAGCATAAGTTGATATATTCAATAGTTTTGGGTTTGTCCAACCAGCAGTAAAAACCCAAAGTTGTTCAAGTAAGATTAATTTTATTCATATTTGAGAAGCTGAAACTATAGGTTACTTACGTAACCGCAGCCTCAGAGTAACATGAAGTGAGATGTCTCACTATGGGATGCGCCTCAACGCGTATGCAAACAGAAGCATCAATCTCATTACGCCAATCCTGATTGGCTGGTGATCTTGATGTCTACGTCAGGGAATCCACCCACCCTTTAAGTAGCTTGTGCTACGACGCAGCGTCATTCAAAATAAGCACCTCTTCTCGCTTCGCCTTAGCAAGAAGGGCCGTCTGGTGAGACATCTCACTTCATGTTACTCTGAGGACTGGGGTTACGTAAGTAACCTATAGTTCTCATTCATAACACTCCGTTCGATGTCTCACTATGGGATATTGAAACTCCCGTATTGCTAGACATGCTTATCTCGAAAATCACCAAAACAACCAGAACTTAACAGGTAGAACCCTATCTCAACACGGGGCCCAGCACTGCGCGGGCCACACTTGGAGCAGAGAAATCTAGCCTGTAAAAGCGGACAAAAGTGAGCGGTGAGGACCAGCTCGCTGCTGCACAAATGTCTTGGATGGAAACACCCTTGAACAAAGCCCAGGATGTAGCCAGTCCACGAGTAGAATGAGCACGCAGGCCCGTTGGTGCCTGCAAACCCTGACTCGTATAAGCCAGAGCAATCGCTTCCACAATCCAGTGGGAGAGCCGTTGCCTGGTAACGGGCTTGCCCTTATGAGGGTTAGCCCAGGATACAAAGAGTTGGTCATTGCATCGAAACTCTTTTGACCTGTCCATATAGGTGCGTAAAGCACGGACTGGGCACAGCAAATTCGGCCGCTGTTCCTCAGAGGAACACAGTGGCGGAGGAAATGCCTCAATGTCAATGGGGGTACATGAGCCAACCACCTTAGGTACAAAGGCAGGGTTGGGCTTCAGCAACACTCTCGTTTGCCCTGGGGCAAACTGAGTGCATGAAGGATGTACAGAGAGCGCATGAATGTCACTGACTCGCATGGCAGATCTATGCCAGAGCCAGTAACAGCACTGTCTTGAGTGACAGGTGTTTCATGTCAGCTTCTTCCAGGGGTTCAAATGCAGGTCGAGTGAGCCCATCTAAAACCACTGCCAAGTCCCATAAGAGCACCAGTGACCTGGAAACAGGGAGGAGCCTGCGAGCCCCTTTTATAAAACGGCAGACCAAGGGATGTTGGCTAGCCGTCTTTCCCTCAAAGCCCACATGGCATGCAGCAATAGCAGTCAGGTACACTTTGATCGTAGAGAAAGCTCCGTGTTTATTAATCAGGTCCTGTAGAAATGATAGAATCACCCCGACAGGACATTGAAAAGAGATGTGTCCTTTTGAAGGCACCACTCCACTTACAGTCATAGAGGGACCTGGTGGAGGAAGCTCTTGTGTTTATCACCTTCTGAGGGAGTCCCACTGTATTCAGGTTATACCACTCACGGGCCAGGCCTATAGTGCCAAGCGCTCTGGGTGTGGGTGAAAAATCGCCCCACCCCCCCCGCCTGAGACAGTATGTCCCTGCGTAGTGGGAGCTGCCACGGCTGCCCGCACAGCAGCTGATATATCTCCGCCAGCCAGTACATTGCAGGCCAGTGTGGAGCTATTAGGATCAGTGTGTGGCGTTGTTCTCTCACTCTGGCCAGAGTTGGGGGTATCAGAGCCAGGGGTGGGAACGCGTACAGAAGGACCGGAGGCCAAACGTACGCGAGTGCGTCCACGCCTAACGGTGCGTTTAAATCGCGCATTGAAAAGAACAGCTGACATTGAGCGTTTTCTTTTGATGCGAACAGATCCACCGCGGCCCGGCCGTAACGCACCCACAGCTGACTCACAATTATTGGATGTAGAGTCCAGTCTGCATACAGTGGTGCACCTCTGGACAGCAGATCCGCCCCGAGGTTCATCACTCCTGGTACGTGCCTCGCTCTCAGAGAGAGGAGACGTCCGCCGCTCCATAAGATCAGTTTGTGTGCCAGCATGTGTAACTGGAGAGAACGCAAACCCCCTTGGCGGTTTATATATGATATTGTGGTCGTGTTGTCTGTCCTCACGAGGACATGATGTCCTCTGAGAAAAGGCAGAAAGCGTTTCAGGGTGAGGAACACCGCTAAAAGCTCCAGATAATTTATGTGTGACCGTTGGAGGTCTCTGCTCCAGAGACCCCTCACAGGTCGACCTTCGTATATACCCCCCCAGCCCGTCAGACATGCGTCTGTGGTGACCACCTTCCGCGATAGGACAGCACCCATAGGCACGCCCCGTACTAGAAAAGTCGGGTGCAGCCAGTGGCGCAGTGCCATTATGCATTTCATAGTGACCATCACTCTCCGCGCGCCATGACGCACAGGGTCCAGTCTGAGGGCAGCTACCCAGCACTGAAACTCCCTCATGTGTAAGCGTCCCAGTCGTACCACCAGGACGGCTGACGCCATGAGCCCCAGTAACCACAGACATGATCTGAAGAGAACATATTTGCGTGGCTGGAAATGAGCGAGGCAAGCCCTGAAGGCTTTCACTCTCTCTGCTGACAGGCGGGCTGTAAAGGGCACCGAATTCAGGCGTAGGCCCAGGAAGAGTACAGTCTGGGCTGGGGACAACATGCTCTTTTCTGTGTTTATTACGAAACCCAGGTCGAGCAGGTGTTTTACGCGGACATTTGTCTGCGTAATAGCCTCTTTCTCCGACGGTGCGAGAAGGAGCCAATCGTCCAGATAAGTTGCCAGGCGAATACCCTGTTGTCTTAACGGGGCTATCGCGGCTTCCATACACCGTACAAACACTCGTGGCCTGAGAGACAGACCGAAGGGACGTACTCTGTACTCGTAACAGACACCCTGAAAGGCAAACCTCAGATATTTCCTGTGAGGATAATATACTGGGATGGGGAAATACGCATCTTTCAGGTCGACTGATGTGAACCAATCGTTTTGGCGCACGAGACACAACAGAGATGTGTGAGTGAGCATTCTGAATTTGTATCTTTTGAGATATTTGTTCAGAGCCGAATTCCATCCCTCCCCGTTTGGGAACGAGGAAATACTTGGAATAAAAGCCGCTCTGACTCTGTTCGGAGGGTATTATAGATATAGCCTTCTTGTCTAGTAGCGAGAGGATCTCTTGCTCTAGAACATGGGCCGACTCTCCCCGGGCTTGCGAATGCAAAATGCCCGAAAAGTGAGGGGGGGTGACAGCGAATTGGAGTCTGTAACCCCGTGTTATTGTCTTGAAAACCCAAGCAGAATCTGTGAGCATCCTCCACTTTTCGCTTCTCAAAGCGAGTGGAGATGTCACATCTCTGTCGTCTGCCCTCTGTGTCTTTTTTTGTTGTGTTATGGGGCCCTCTAGTGTCTGAACACGGTGGTACCCCAGGTTGACAACCCCAGGTTGACAACCCCAGGTTGACAACCCCGGTCGACACTGCGCATGCGTGTGGCGGTGATGCCTTCACAGCCCCGTCCATCGCCCGCCTTCTGAGAGAGGTAGCAGCCACTCTTAGAAGGGGGGTAGACGTCAGACTGTTTATTGTTTGTATTGTCTTTATTTTCATTTTTATTGACTGCGTCCTTGGCTTTAAGCCTGGAAACGACAGTGGGAAATTATTTATTAAAAGACAATAGTGATGACATGTGTTTGTGTGACTTAAACGAGCAGCGTAGCTTGCTGTCGTTGATGTTAAGTCCATTTCCCTCATGGCGCGAACTCGAGGATGACGTTCTGACATCACTCGAGGCGGCGGGAAGATGGGGGCATGGTGGCACCCCGGAATCACATGAGCATCTAACACTGGAACGTGTTCTGAGCTGGAGAACAGGGAACTTCCAGCTCCTTTATCGAGGAGAGAGGAGGCTGTTAGGCTGCCCTCTTCTTCTCCCTCGTCTGGTGGCTGAAAGTCTAGGCCGGCTTTGCCTGAGCGGCTGCTGCCGGAACCGGATACTTTCTTGGCCAGCTCGTCCTCGCCTCATGTCTTCTTCGAAGCTAGAGCGGAGCCAAATATGCCCTCGGGAACAATAGGCATGTCCAAGACGTCCTCTTTTTCCCGGTCTGGAAGGTTCGTCAGGGTAAGCCACCAGGCTCTCTCCTGTACCACCATTATCCCCAGTGCTTTGCCCGTGGCTTGGACTGCACAGCGCTGCACACGGAGGCAAATGTCCGTGATCGCTGCGATTTCGTCCCACACGGCAGGCTCAGGTTTGATCGTCATGTCTTCGCAGAGTTCCGCCTGGTAGGCGGTCAGCAGCGAGGAGACGTTGAGCGCCCTGGCGGACAAAGCTGCGGCTTTATAGGCTCGTTCGGTCATTGCTGACTGGAAGCGGTCTGCCTTTGCCGGTAGCGTGGGGTTCCTGCTCGGTGCTGAAGCCAGCCGCGGTTGGAGGTGGGCTGCCACCAGCGGTTCCATGGGCGCCATTCGGAGCAGGCCGAGCTTCTCCATGCCGACACAGTCCAAAGAGGAGGCCCCCCGGATTTGGGCCTTGTTGCTGAAAAGGCGGTCTCTCCACGAGACCGACACCTCGTCCAGCATCTCTGGAAAGACTGGGAGAAGCTGCTTCCTCATCCTCGCTGCTTGGGGCAAGTTCTTCCCCTCGTAGCGAGATCTGGAGGTCTCCTTGGCCACTTCAGGCCAGGGGATGTCCAGGCGTTGGCACACGGTCTGCAAGTCCATACTGAAGCAGGGCGAAGCTGGTGTGCTTTCGCTGGGGGAGCGGACATCGCCTCCGGTTTGGCAGCCTGGGCAAATGAAACAAAGATGTTATCTTCGTGCTCATCCGAGTCGGATAAGAGGAACTCAGAGGCATCCTCTTCATCCTCCTCCATATAATCCAGCTGTAGGACATCCTCCGCGGGTGGAACCACGGTGAGGTCCAGTTGGGAGCCCCAGCTTGACACAGCGCGGGGCTCCGCTCTCGCGGCTTTTGCCGCCACCGGGCCCCAGCCTGACAGGGCGCGGGGCTCCGCGCCACCATGTCCTGGCCGGCGAATCAACGGACATGAAGGGGATATAGATAGCTTCCTGGGCGTGTTCCAGCCCAAGGCAGGACGAGCAGACCTGCTGTGAGTCCGTGCCCGAGATCCTAAACCCGCAGCCTCCGAGCCTCCGACTCCTCTGGTGTGAGGGAGAGAAGGGTCCATCCTCGTTTGCCGGGGTGTCGGCGCGGAGGGACAAGCTAGTAACAGGTATGTTACCGAAAAAAATCCAACCTTATCGTTATTCCGAAAGGAAAAAACGACGGGGTAGATTTTTCTTTAAAAAATATTAACTGGTGTGTTAATATCTTTCTTATCTCCGTCTCCTCTGGTGTGAGGGAGAGAAGAGTCCGTCCCCGCTCGCCGTGGTGTCGGCGCGGAGGGATAAACTAGCAACAGGTATATTACTGTTTGAAGAAAAAAATAAAACCTTACCGTTATTTCGAAAGAAAAAACGGCGGGGCAGATTACAATATTAACTGGTGTGTTCATATTTGTTCAATTCTTCTGCAAAGCAAAAAAGTAACCGGCAAGCGCCCGTCGACCGAATGTTAGCTTGGGTTCAGTCTGTGGACCGTTAAGCTAGCCCGGCTACTGATATTCGTGATGTGCTCTGAAGCGAGAAGAGGTGTTTGAATGACGCTGCGAACGTAGCGCAAGCTACTTAAAGGGTGGGTGGATTCCCTGACGTAGACGTCAAGATCACCAGCCAATCAGGATTGGCGTAATGAGATTGATGCTTCTGTTTGCATACGCGTTGAGGCGCATCCCATAGTGAGACATCGAACGGAGTGTTATGAATGAGAACTGGAGATTTCTTTTGTTGCATTTTTACTTTAAAAAGAAAAGTGATTAATCAACGGAAAATAAATGTTCCGTCCTTAATTTGTTCTTTTTTTATTCCAGTCTTATCCTTCTAACAATCATTGCTGTGGAGATTCTGCACTTGCTAGAGTTCACAAGTCAATCAAACAGGGCGTTCAGCACTGATTTGACTTTTGACCTCATCTGTATGGAGTTTAAGTCTTTTGTTTGACTGTTAGCCATGATTCTTTTATCTCTCTCTCAAAACACCTACTATTTATCACAAACAACTGAAAATTCTTTACTTCCTTTCAAGATTTCTTCTGAAGAAATAGCTGCCAGACCATAACAATTACCATTTAAAACATTTAATGGCAAGTGCAGTCGTTGTTGTGTATAATAATCTAAAATGCTGCATTATTGTCTAGACAAGAGGAAAGAATCAGGTGTGTGTGTGTCAGTGTGTGTCAGTGTGTATGTGCGTATGTGTGTATGTGTGTGTGTGTGTGTGTGTGTGTGTGTGTGTGTGTGTGTGTGTGTGTGTGTGTGTGTGTGTGTGTGTGTGTGTGTGTGTGTGTGTGTTAGCCTTGCACAGTGATGATAAATAGCTGGCCATTTGTGTTACTTAATGACTGCCAAGCAATTACACACACACTAGTTAAGTGCTACAGGACTTGCATGTACACTCAGTGTGCACAGAAAAGGACAAAAGGCAAGCATTTGTATACAGAAGAGGCACAAGTGTACACAAAGTATACAAAAACAGTCATTTACATCAAGAAAGACACAAACACACACTGAGGGTGACACACCAAGAGCAACCAGTTAAAGGAATATTCTGCCGCAGGAAATGGAGCCACTAATTACAGTTTGAACTCTCTGAAGATCCACGGAGGAAATACATGTAGAACATTCCCAGGGGCCACACACACACACACACACACACACACACACACACACACACACACACACACACACACACACACACACACACACACACACACACACACACACACACACACACACACACACACACACACACACACACACACACACACACACACACACACACACACACACACACACACACACACACACACACACACACACACACACACACACACACACACACACACACACACACACACACACACACACACACACACACACACACACACACAGCCAACCACAGCAGCCCCAAATCACCAGCTAGGTTACATTTCCACCTTAAAATACACACATTCGTCACACCAAGAATGCTTTGGAAAAACAACAAGGTTCTATGTTTTCTATTTTCTATCTGTTTTTTTCTTTCTGTCAACTGGACAAAAGAGAGCAGAAAAACAGGGAGGTTGAAAGGTTAAATAGAAAAAGTTAAAATGGTTCAAAAACGTTTTAAACAAAATAAACAATGATCTGACACTTAAAAAGCAAAGGGGAAATCATACTCTGTTTATCACTGGAGGTGCCACCTTTACATCGTTTTTTATAAATGTCATGTGATTTGAATCATTGTTATTATACAAATATTGATTAAAGCCGCTTTAATTAAAATGTCTTAGCTGGATACGCAAATTACATTAGGGTTTATTTTGTGGTGACCATTGATGATATAATGGCAATCCATCCACCAATTGCTCAGATATAGTGATGGACTGACCGACAAATATAAAAGCAATTTATGATCATCCCAATTACCTATTTCTCGCAATTTTTAAGTACAAAGAGAGATAAAGAACATAGCAAAGCGATCTTTCTGTTAACAAATGTACCGCAGACATTTTACATTAAACGTCATCTTTGTGCTACACTCAAAATAAAGTAAATATTCCACAAGCAGGTGGCTTTGAATACATCATCAGATCCCATGACACTGACAGGATGTTTGTTTGATAGGAATAGCATGAAGTTTTAGCATCAGTGTCCTTCTATACCAGTGATTCAGCTCCCATCATTATCTAATGTCAGAGAATAAATATCAGGCACTGCTGTCCGGCCCCTGGGTGAGTATTGGCGATGGGTCATCTCTGGTTAATGGACTGTCTTGATGGCAGTCATATTGATTTTAGCATCGTGACGCCTCTATACAACGTCAGTAAAAATGTGTGCAGTCAGTGGATCCAGTAGCTTTTAGTGCGGCTTCAAAAGAGAAAGAAAATCTAGGACTTTGTAGTTTAGAGTCAGATACAAGATTCAAACTGCTTCAAAGATAATTGTAGACTTGTAGATAAAGCAATAAATAAAAGCTTGCACGAGAAGACGGACTTCATGAACCATTGAGAAAATGAACACTTGTTTGGGTTTTAAGGATTGTTTTCATTATTTAGCCTTCAATATAGACCCAGAAAACTGTTGGGAGGCAAATCATGTAAAGTCATGATGTATTAAAAGCATGTCATGATCTGTTTTTATAATGACACGAGACACGTGACTGACATGGTTTACATCATGACTCCTGATCTATAGTCTGACTGACCAGCCCATTGACTCGAGTGGCACCCTTTGTCTGATTTGAAATGGGTGATACAGCCGATAGAATAAAAGGCTCTCAGTGGCAGTTCATTGGTTTTTCTAACTTTGAAAGTGTTACAGTATTGATGCTAAATGCAAGTCCATCCATCCATCCATCTTCTCCCGCTTATCCGTGGTCGGGTCGCGGGGGTAGCAGTTCCAGCAGAGAGCCCCAAACTTTCTTTTCCCTGGCGACATCAACCAGCTCTGACTGGGGGATCCCAAGGCGCTCCCAGGCCAGCGAAGAGATATAATCCCTCCACCTGGTCCTAGGTCTACCCCTTGGTCTCTTCCCAGCTGGACGTGCCTGGAACACCTCCCTAGGGAGGCGCCCAGGTGGCATCCTAACTAGGTGCCCGAACCACCTCAACTGGCTTCTTTCGACGCGAAGGAGGAGCGGCTCAACTCCGAGTCCCTCCCTGATGACCGAACTTCTCACCTTATCTCTAAGGGAGACACCAGCCACCCAGCGGAGGAAACCCATCTCGGCCGCTTGTATCCGCGATCTCGTTCTTTCGGTCATGACCCATCCTTCATGACCATAGGTGAGGGTAGGAACGAAAATGGCCCGGTAGACAGAGAGCTTTGCCTTCTGGCTCAGCTCCCTTTTCGTCACAACGGTGCGGTAAAGCGACTGCAATACCGCTCCCGCTGCTCCGATTCTCCGGCCCATCTCACGCTCCATTGTTCCCTCACTCGAGAACAAGACCCCGAGATACTTGAACTCCTTCACTTGGGGTAAGGACTCATTCCCTACTTGGAGTGGACAGTCCATCGGTTTCCTGCTGAGAACCATGGCCTCAGATTTGGAGGTGCTGATCCTCATCCCAGCCGCTTCACACTCGGTTGCGAACCGATCCAGTGAGTGCTGAAGGTCGCAGACCGATGAAGCCATCAGAACCACATCATCTGCAAAAAGCAGTGGTGCAATCCTTAGTCCACCGAACTGCAGACCCCCCCCCCCACGACTACGCCTCGAAATCCGATCCATGTATATTACAAACAGGATTGGTGACAAAGCGCAGCCCTGGCGGAGGCCAACCCTCACCGGAAATGGGTCCGACTTACTGCCGAGGACCCGGACACAGCTCTCGCTTTGGGAGTACAGAGATTGGATGGCCCTGAGTAGAGACCCCCTCACCCCATACTCCCGCAGCACCTCCCACAGTAACTCCCTGGGAACCCGGTCATACGCCTTCTCCAAGTCTACAAAACACATGTAGACCGGATAAGCGTACTCCCAGGCCCCCTCCAGGATCCTTGCGAGAGTAAAAAGCTGATCCGTCGTTCCACGACCAGGACGGAATCCGCATTATTCCTCCTCAATCTGAGGTTCGACAATCGGCCTGACCCTCCTTTCGAGTACCTTGGAGTAAACTTTCCCGGGGAGGCTGAGTAGTGTGATGCCTCTGTAATTGGCACACACCCTCTGATCCCCCTTTTTGAAAAGGGGGACCACCACCCCGGTCTGCCACTCCTTCGGTACTGTTTCCGACTTCCATGCAACGTTGATGAGACGTGTCAACCATGACAGTCCCTCAACACCCAGAGCCTTCAGCATTTCCGGGCGGATCTCATCCACCCCCGGGGCTTTGCCACTGTGGAGTTGTTTGACGACCTCAGTGACCTCCCCCCGGGAGATTGGTGTCGATCCCCCGTCATACTCCAGCTCTGCCTCTAACATAGAGGGCGGAGTTGTCGGGTTCAGGAGTTCCTCAAAGTGTTCCTTCCAACGTCCCAACACTCCATCAGTTGAGGTCAACAACGTCCCATCCTTACTGTACACAGCTTGGATGGTTCCCTGCTTCCCCCTCCTGAGGTGTCGGACAGTTTTCCAGAACAACTTTGGTGCCGCCCGAAAGTCCTTCTCCATGTCTTCTCCGAACTTCTCCCACACCCGCTGCTTTGCCTCGGCCACGGATGAGGCTGCTGCCCTTCGGGCCTGTCGGTACCTTGCAACTGCCTCGGGAGTCCCCCGGGATAACAAATCCCTGAAGGCCTCCTTCTTCAGTCGGACGGCTTCCCTGACCACCGGTGTCCACCACGAGGTTCGAGGGTTACCGCCCCTTGAGGCACCTAGGACCTTGAGACCACAGCTCCCCACCGCGGCTTCGGCAATAGAGGCTTTGAACACCGACCACTCTGGTTCAATGTCCCCAACCTCCACAGGAATGCCCGAAAAGCTCCGCCGGAGGTGTGAGTTGAAGGCCTCCTGAACTTGGGCCTCCTCCAGACGTTCCCAGTTCACCCGAACTACACGTTTGGGCTTACCAGGTCTATCCAGAGGCTTCCCCCGCCACTCGACCCAACTCACCACCAGATGGTGATCAGTTGACAACTCCGCCCCTCTCTTTACCCGAGTGTCCAAAACATACGGCCTCAGGTCCGATGATACGATAACGAAATCGATCATGGACCTTCTGCCTAGGGTGCTCTGGTACCACGTACACTTATGAGCATCCTTATGTTCGAACATGGTGTTTGTTATGGCCAATCCATGACTAGCACAGAAGTCCAGTAACAAACCACCACTCCGGTTCAGATCAGGGGGGCCGTTCCTCCCAATCACGCCCCTCCAAGTGTCTCCATCATTGCCCACATGTGCGTTGAAGTCTCCCAGCAAGACTAAGGAGTCCCCTTCAGGAGCCTCATACAGGACTCTTTCCAGGGTCTCCAAGAAGGCCGAATACTCTGAACTGCTGTTGGGTGCATAAGCACACACAACAGTCAGAGTTTTCCCCCCCATAACCCGCAGGCGTAGGGAGGCGACCCTCTCGTCCACTGGGGTAAACTCCAACAACGAAGCACCCAACCGGGGACTTGTGAGTATCCCCACACCCGCCCGGTGCCTCACACCTTGAGCAACTCCGGAGAAGAATAGAGTCCAACCCCTATCCAGAAGTAAGGTTCCAGAGCCGACGCTGTGCGTAGAGGTGAGCCCAACCAGATCCAACTGGTACCGCTCCACCTCCCGCACAAGCTCCGGCTCCTTCCCCCCCAGAGAGGTGACGTTCCACGTCCCCAAAGCCAGCTTCTGTCGCCCGGGTCTGGTCCGTCGAGACCCTCCGCTTTCACTGCCACCCTTCTGGCAGCGCACCCGACCCCATCGATGTTTCCGGGTGGTGGGCCCGCGGGACGGAGAAGCGGAGGTGTTGCCCACGTTGCCTTTTCGGGCTGGGCACGGCCGGGCTCCGTGGCAAGCCCGGCCACCAGACGCTCGCCGACGAGTCCTCCTTCTGGGCCTGGCTCCAGAAGGGGACCCCGGGCTTCCTCCGGGCCGGGTATCCTCACTTCTTGTTCTTGTTTCTTTCATGAGGTCTTTTGAACCAATCTTAGTCTGGCCCCTTGCCTGAGACCAATTTGCCATGGGAGACCCTACCAGGAACACAAGGTTCCAGACAACACAGCCCCCAGGTTCATCAAGGCACACAAACCTCTCTACCACGGTAAGGTGCTGGTTCTTCAGAGATGCAAGTCTCTAAATGTAAAACTAATACAACGTTTCTTCATGTTGTGTCTAACTGTTACAAGAACTGTCTGAAATATATAATACGTAAGAAATCAGAACAAAATCCCACTAATAATTCAGGAACTGATGAGTGATGAGTTCCCAACAGGAATAATCTGTATTCATTCAACACACTGAAAGATTGACCGGCTGTGTATTGACTGGCAGGCAGACGCACCCGCAGGCTGAACAGCTGACTAGCTGTCTGGTTTCTATGTTAACTGGCTCGTTGCTAACTGGTGTGATGATCCTGATGAGTGTCGAACTGCTGTTTGGATTTCTAACTGAATCCTTATTACAGGGTCTCACACTGCAGCACCTGCATCTGACCACTAGAGTGTACCACCTCACCTCTGAGAGCACTTAAAAGCCCTTTCAGAGATGAACTATTTCATGAATGAATATGAGTCAGTAAACACTTTGACTGATGTTTGGATCACTTAACTATAAGCGGATGGGTGTGTACTGTAAGCTGTTCAGTGCCTTTCACTTTGAGAGTTGAAATCAATTGCAAGACCGCACGAACACATACACACACGGACAGACAGAGCATTGTTGTTGGTCAATGATCTTTCATGATGGTAGAGCAAATTCAATTTGATGTTTTCAACTCAAAGACAGAGTGGGAATGAAAGAGGAAGTACAAAAGAGTGAAAGTCCTTTAGAGAACGCTGAGTTTCTTTCTTACCTTTTCAGACTTTCAAAGTCAATTTGCTATCAAAGAACGTGGAGAAAAGCGTGCATTATACTACCTATTGTACCAGATGGCTTTACAAACAACTTTCTTTTTTAAATGGTGCATTTTGCTCTAAATCCCTTCACCTTTCTTTAAAAAAAAAGAAAAGCTTAGGTATTAATTTTCAAGATTGAAACACTCCAACCTTCAGACAATCTGTTTTGTCAGCACTTTGTTCATATGATTAACTGTGACGGCAATATGAGTGAACATCATTGCTTTGTTTGGTTTGTTTCTTACTGTAGTGAGAGAACAAAAAAGTAGAAAAAGTACCTTAAATACCTTCATTTCTGATGATAAATGTAAAGAAACGGTCAAAGGTTTGCAAAAATATTTGTATTTATGCAGGACAGGTTTTCAGCACTCTTCACAATAAAGATGTTGCTCAATGTACTGCGGCATAATTGAACAATCCTTTCTCTGTCCTAGAATTATCCTGTGGGAACTTTGTACCAATCCTTCTTCCTAATTCCTCACACAGACATGACTGTTTTGTAATCCAGCCAAATGTAGCTACAGGACCCCGCTGCACTGCATGTTTTCCTGCCTGTCAGTGTGATAACGTGAGTAGGTGATAGATCATGCAACACATTACTGTACATGTGTTAGAGACTTGTGCGTTTATCCTAAAATATCCAAACACTTAGTAACATTTCAGTATGTTTCTTGCTTTTTCTTTTACAGGATAAAACGCCACAGTCGTGTTTTTGCATTTTGTTAATTAACAATGCAGGAAGCCAATCATTAATAGTTCCTTGCATTGTGATTATACTTTATCTAAAAAAAATAAACTTTATGCAAATTAGAATCTAGTCATAGATGCCTCGGTAAAGCTGTCCAATATACAGTAGTTCTTTCTACTGTATTCTCTTCTTTTTATTTGAGTATTTATGGTTCATATTGAACTGTTCTCAAAGACGTTAGCTGATTTCCCTCACTGAGAGTAACTATAAAACATCCAACAGTAGAATTCAGCCATTTAACATCTCCGGGAATTAGAGAAATAGTCTTGAAATCAGACAAGAAGGATATCTTATATGATTTTACTCCGTGGAACATCCATATAGATATATCCTACACACTTATACTGGACATAATCGATGTCCAGATCAAACTAAACAAGGCAAGGCTCACTGCGCAGTTTACTTTTGACCTTTCCACAACACATGCACTGCCTGCTGCAGTCTGTGCATGTTTTCATCCACAGTGGCAATGCAAACACACCTGGAGTACCACAGCTGACAGCTACACTTTCACACTTATTATATAATACCTCGGACACAGTAGCTCCATTTGCGGTCAGCACACACACACATACACACGCACGCACGCACACACACACACGCACGAGCGCACACTCTGTTGACTCACACACAAACCTGTTTGTGTATTTGTGTGTGTGTGTGTGTGTGTGTGTGTGTGTGTGTGTGTGTGTGTGTGTGTGTGTGGTGTGTGTGTGTGTGTGTGTGTGTGTGTGTGTGTGTGTGTGTGTGTGTGTGTGTGTGTGTGTGTGTGTGTGTGTGTGTGTGTGTGTGTGTGTGTGTGTGTGTGTGTGTGTGGTTAGCTCCCATATGTTCTCGTGGGAAGGACCCAGAGTTTGCTTTTCAGACCGAGGTGTGAGCTAAGAGATGGAAAGCAGTGATGGATGGTTTTAGGGGGTTAACAAGAGGGGATAATATAAAGAGTTACAGAGAGAAGAATTGGAAAGCACTATCTCAGTGTAGTTAAGGCTGCTTTAGACTTACTGTATAATATAGCTTTAAAAAATATGGTTTTCAGATCAAAATAAGATCATATGAGAGACACAAGATCATAGTCTGCTTTGCTTTGTTATGACCAGGTCTATGACGATGATTTATACATAGGATAGGTTCAAACGTAATCAATTGTAATCAAAAAATGTTGAACTATCCGTGCTTTACTCTCCAAGATAATATAAGATTGTATATTTGTATTATTCAAGTATGTTCAGTTTTAGCAGCATACAAAATACAGAATTTCTGCAAAATGTAATTAACAATCCCTTTTTAATAACTTATATTTCGGAATATAAATGTAACATTTAAAAATGTCTAATTCGAAGAAAAATAACAGTATGCCTCCTAAATGTTGTTAATCCTTTGTATACTTCATAAACATACTGTGAGAGCAATGTAGGAAGCCTTATGTTTGTATTCAAAAGGTATTAAAGAGGCCCCATAATGCTTTCTTGGGAACTACCTTCCCTGTAGTTTGTTATTGGTTTGTGTGCATGTACAAAGGCTAACATTCCTCCATTGGACTCCTTTGTTTACTTCAGTGACACAGTGACATCACTATGTGACAATTGCGCTTCTAATGGCCAGTGCTCCAATACAATGTACGTGATAGGCTAAAGGGATGGGACATCTCTACAGTTGACCAATCGCAACAGAGCCGGCCGGCTAACCAATCAGAGCAGACTGGGCTCTGGTTTCAGACAGAGGGTAGAAAGAGGTGCTGCAGCACAGGCAGTACGAGCACAATAAAGAGCTTTTTGAACATTAAAGCATGGACACATGTCAGAGTAGAAGCACAAAATACAAATATGAAACCTGAAAATGAGTATTTGGAGCCCCTTTACATTTGATACCAGGGCCCCAGGTTCTTTGTGTACATGTATTTAGTTAGCTGTGCAGTGTAAGTATAACATGAATGAACAGAAAGAGAAACACAGTAGAGCACATCATCGGTCAGCTAGATGATATGGTGAAGAATGATCATCTCTCTGTCATCACTCTTTTGAAACGGGTCTCAGTGTGTGTGTGTGTGTGTGTGTGTGTGTGTGTGTGTGTGTGTGTGTGTGTGTGTGTGTGTGTGTGTGTGTGTGTGTGTGTGTGTGTGTGTGTGTGTGTGTGTGTGTGTGTGTGTGTGTGTGTGTGTGTGTGTGTGTGTGTGTGTGTGTGTGTGTGTGTGTGTGTGTGTGTGTGTGTGTGTGAATATGATGTGAAACAGTGTTGCAGCCAAAGCAGTGTCACATATGATTGAGAGGAGTGTTTTCCTTGTAGCCCCGGGGTAATTGGATTCACTTTTTGTTTTATTCAAATTACAGACGCTGATTGTGATGGATTCAATACAATTTGTTTTACTCTTTACCAAATGATTTCAACTGTGTGTATCTAATGAACATGTTGAGGAAAGAAGTATTTAGTTTAGAGTTGCAGTCATTTTTACAACAGAGTGGAATGCTTTACATTTTAATAGTATTACTTATTCCACAGTTTTAATAGGGCTCATTTTTTATGATCACACAAATGCGTGTTCATAAAATCTAATGCATGACATGTAATTATTGAATATATTGAAATGATATTAAATTGTTGTATATAACAAAGTCACTGTCAGACTGTATACATATTTTAATTCAAGTTTGTTTGGTATGTTTACCATATAAAAAGCACCATAAAGAAAAGTAGATTTCTTTCATTTTTTCATTATTAGCGTCATGGAACAGTTAAGCATTTTGAACTCTCGTGTTTTTCAAAATAATTGTTTCATAAGATATTTTTGATTGTTACAATTGTGAATAATTTGTATTATTTGTAAGGTAGCTCAAATTGATAGTAGGCTAGGTTTTTATAAGCAATATTTTTACATATAAATATATGCATGTGCCTTATCAGTCATATTGTATCCTAGACTGTGTATTCTATATATTGCTTATAATGATTGTATTGTGTGTAATGAATGAATGAAAGGTCCAACATACTGTGCGATACATTGGCATTAACTTTTTATATAGCCAGCCAAGAGATATTTTTAAATGCCATATAACTTTGCATCACAAGCAAAGTTTTAATCAAAAATCCTATGTTTTTAATGAGAAATATGACACTATAGTGGTAGTGTTTGCATGATTAAAACCACAGTGATACACGTCTTTTCTGCAGTTCTAATGGTAGAGGCAGCAACAGCAGCTTTTTTTGATTTTCTGTAAAAAAACAAACAGGCGGATTTGCTGTTCCTACCTTGACATAGTCCACCGTGGCATCCGGGCCGGCAGCAGGCTCCCTGGGGAACATAGACAGAGACATGGACCTGTTTAGTGAACACATCTTGCTCCTGGACCCAGGCGGCTCGCTGTTGAGCTTCAGTTCCTCTCTGGAGTTCCTATTACAAATACACTAGTAGTGTTAAGTCCAAGTGGGACCCTGGCTGGTGCTGAAGCTGCTTCGTTAGGAGATTCAGACACTGATCAGCTGTTTTTGGAGATGATTAAGTTCAGTGGAGGTTTTTTAAAAGATCCAAATGGGTGTTACAGGTCCAAACATAACGCCATGTCAGCCATACGATAGACAAAGAAGGTACAGCTGCACTGTAAGGCTTCTGTACAGTGAACTGTAAGGGTAATGCTGTCCAGATCTCACTGTTTTTAATCTAAAAGAAAAGACGTCCAGAGAAACAAGACTTCACACTGAACTGCTTTAAATCTTAGACTCTCTCTGTCCTTCTGCTGTCTATCTCTCAGTCAGCGGTAAACATGTTCACTTACTGCCTGCCTCTCTTGGCCCCCCTCCCTCACTCCTCCCCCGCCATAACACACATCGCAGCCACACGCCTATCCTTCAGAGTCTACTGACAAATTCACAGGGAGGTAAGAGCACACACATTTCTTTCATTTTTCTCCTTTTGCATTGTCTTTGATAACTTAAAGAGGCCCTATTATGCTTTTTGTTGTTCCCTTTCCTGTAGTTTGTTGTAAAGGTTGTAGTGCATGTAAATGGTCTGCAAATCCCCAAATTCCCTCCAGAGGGAAATGCCTCGATTGGACTCCTTTATTTACTACCGTAACATAGTGACATCACTATGTAACACTTGCGCTTGGCTAGCGCTCCCTACACATTGTACGTGATAGGCCAAGGGCCTTGACAGCTCCAGCTAACTAACCAATCAGAGCAGACTGGGCTCTGGTTTCAGACAGAGGGTGAAAAGAGGTGCTGCAACACAGGCGTATGAGAAAAATAAAGAGCTTTTTCAACATAAAGGGACAACGAATATTAATCTGAATATGAGCATAATATATCATCTTTAAAAACATCCACATCCGACAGCAGTTCTCTACATGATCTTGTTGGACTTTCATTGGCTGTTCTTACACATTTTAGTGTAAAGGTCAGAATACACATACAACATTATTTAAGTATTTTGGTTTTGTTTTGACCAGCAGTTCTTAACAGAATATCTGACTCAAGCACAGCTCATTATTTCCCTTTCTCTCCCTCGATATTGGTACTTGAGCGTATAAATGTAGCTCTCTCTCTACAGGAGGCTTATGTCAGAGGATCAGTGAAGAGGTAATTAGCTCAAATCCCCCACAATGTTAGCAAGGTTTGTAGTTTAAATCCCTTAAGCCCACATTGCTGTTCCCACGGGAATATTAGCACAGTCCATTGCTTACCAAACCAAATATGTTTAGCTCTAAGCCCTCTCAGTTTAATATGGCCCCAGATAATGAGGTGGGATTAAGTTATGTAACTAAACAGAAGCCTCCATTCACAACAATGTGTAGTTATTATTCATAGAATGAGAATGCTCAGGACTCTCAATCACCCTCAGCCAATTTCACTTTGCAGGGACGAGAGATGCAGTATATTCAAATGATCCTGTTCCAGGTCTAAACATCCCTAATCCAACATATCCTGACCCCCCCCCCCCCCCCCCATCACAAAGTATCAACACAACTCTACACTGAGGATACCCCACAGCAGAGAGCAGATCAGCTGTTGGCTGAACTGTTGTCTGATTGTGCCTGGAGCGATAGAAAGTTGAAAGTGCTGCAGATCACCCTCTATTTCACAATATAGTTGTTTTTGAAAAATCTGGTAAATTACAATGAGCCATTTTTAAAAAATATTCTAAGTAGGTATCTATTATAACAGCTGAAAGTAAATCAAAGTAATCAAAATGTAATCAGTTTACAGTTATTTGATGAACTGTTAATAGTAAATGTCATTTTTGTTTGTGCCTTATTGTTATTTTATGAACTTGAAAGGCAATATGCATTAGGCAAAGGCATTTGGTTAAGGCATACGATAATTTGAAATTATATATATGTGGATTTCATTTCATGATCATTGTTGTATTTAAAAAAAAAAAAGAAGGTTAGAAACACTTTTAAATCGTGATTACCCTTTAAGTGATTGAAGGATCTTAAATAGGGTTATCATAATTGATTATGCGAGTCAGTTTTATCTTTCATTTTCAAATCAGGCTCTGTTTTTCACCTCTTTCCCAAGAGTTAGACAGTTTTGCCAAGCCACTCATCTGAGGATATTCATGATAATCCTATTATGTAATCTCAGTGGAATTAAAACCTTATATTGTCCATTTTAATTTGGCTAAACATATGACATCGGAAAATAGCAATCATTATTTTCTTTAAAAAAAGGAATGGTTGGATTATGATCAGTGACAGCTTCTCAGAGCTAAACGGCTTAAAAATCACCACTGCAAAAAGAGGAAGGATATAGTGAAGGAGAGCAGGAGGAGAATGAGGAAGAAGAAGACAGGAAGTTTCTGTGGTCTAAAATCTAAACTTAAATCAGACATTCAGTTTGACACAAAAGTACCGTAGCAATATGTGTTGGTTTTCAGGAGTCAGTGGTTAGCTGGACCTCTGATTGGCCCCACATCTTTACCACTCAAACCACCTGCCCACCGTAACCGTGCGCTGGCTCCATGGTCAGAGGTGGGTGCATGGAGAGTCACCACATACCAGACAACACCCATATGAACCCTCCTGCAGTTGAATGTGCTACAACTGAGGGGAAATCCAGATGTGTTTTCCCTGAGGGAGGTCAGCAGGTCAGAGCAGCAGCCCTGGAGATGATGGAGATTCAGTGTTAAACCCAGGTTGTTAGCCAGGTGTAGGACGAGGTCTCCGCCCAGCGTCTTAACGGATGTTTTTTACTTCTATATTCTTCCCTGATAGCGTTAAGTAAGGCTGATTGCAGCACTAACAATCTGAAACAAAGTAAAGTCAGAGTCACGCATTCCAGACTAAACAAGCTGACCACAGCTAACTTTGCCTTTTTTTTGTTGCTGAAACAGCATCAGACGCTTTTTTTTCTGCTTCTAAGACCACAAAGTCAAAAAGGCAGAAAGACTGGAAGCAAGTGAAAAGATACAAGTACAGGGAGGGCAGCAGGAGCCACAGTCTTTTTCTGGCTACTGTTGTTCCTTGTGCTTCACCACACAACTCTCAGCACGGCCACAACTGGCTTCAGTGACTGACTTCACTATGTGTGTGTGTCTGTGTGTGTGTGTGTGTGTGTGTGTGTGTGTGTGTGTGTGTGTGTGTGTGTGTGTGTGTGTGTGTGTGTGTGTGTGTGTGTGTGTGTGTGTGTGTTCGTGCGTGTGTTCGTGCGCGCGTGTGTGTGTGTGTGTGTGTGTGTGTGTGTGTGTGTGTGTGTGTGTGTGTGTGTGTGTGTGTGTGTGTGTGTGTGTGTGTGTGTGTGTGTGTGTGTGTGTGTGTGTGTGTGTGTGTGTGTGTGTGTGTGTGTGTGTGTGTGTGTGTGTGTGTGTGTAGGAGAGAGAGAGTGAGCAACATGCAGGGGCTGCAGGCGGCCTACAGAGGTCAGTGTGTTTTCATATTAAGATCCACACACTAAGGGGAACATGGATTTGTGATTCCACTCCAGACTATACACATCTGTACCTGCTATGCTAACTGTATTGTTTTGGAAGTTGATGTTTTACAATTAAGTAAATGAAAGAAGTGAATGTGGGATGTTGAAGCCATGTAGCTGATTTACCTATATTTATAATGAAATAATAAGTGTTATTTTATTATGCAGAGGATGTTATGGATTTTCCTGTGTTTATATGTATTATTGTTTTGATTGAAGCTGACTATCAATCAGAATTACGTCACTTGTAGTCGTGGTTTTCGGATCTTTCATTTAGGAGCTATGGGTGGAAGAATTAAAGCCGTAATAGAAACTGCATGGTGATCTCTGCATGATACATGCAGTTTAGTTGATTCAGTGTGCATATTGAAATCTTTTGAAAGTGTATTGTCCAAGCGTGAAAACCCCTGTTAGAGCCAGTGTGTATTACGACTTTGCAACACATTAAGATGCTAAAAGTCTGGTTTGTATTTGCAGCTCTAAAGCAGCCTGCTGGTTCTGTCCCTCAGTTTGTCAGAGGTGTTACAAGAGCAATACATCAACAGGTATGAACAAGGTAGGAATGTTAGTTAAATACCATCTTTTACAATTCAAAAGAAAATATAGTGTAGACGCTGTTGATCATCAGAAGAGGTCAATCCAAACTCATTCAGCAGAAGCAGAATTAAAAAGGGTCAACAATAAGCTTATTTATGTTGCTGAACTGAAAAGTGGCATGTGTCAACACACTGCCTCTCCTCTCCTCCCCCCACTCTCTCTCCTTCTTCCTCCCCCTTTTCCTCTCGGGTGGTCTGCTGAGCTGTTCACTGAGGTCAACACAGAGACACACTGACCAATCTGAAGCCAGTGCAACATCAGGTCAGGGGTCAAAGGTCAGCTGACAGCATGAGGAATGGAAAGTCAAGACCGACCGGCCAGTGGTTGCATACTTTAGAGCTAGGCTCCCTTGTCTTTTTATAGAAAACTCCAAGATGGCCGACAGAGGAGCTGGGGGGAAGTTTGAAGGTTTCTTTTGATACTCATTGCTTTAACAACACCAGGGTCTATGTTTAACATTTACATGTTTGTTTTTTTAGAAAACACAATGTACAAACCATCTGTATTATTTGCAAAATTGTCTTTTATTTAGAAGAAACTTGGATTTGAGAAAAGGTACTTGGAACCATTGGAAAGCATTTCTTATTGATTACTACGAACTATATTTTTCTTTATTAATCAATGTACAGATATCTTTTTAATGAATGGTGGGCAAATCAATGTGAATATCAGCCAAACATCCAAAGGTGATGTTTTAAACCGTCTTGCTCCGTTAGTCCAAAACCCAACGATGCAGAGTATACTATGATATAAAACAGAGAAGAGCAGCAAATCTCCATTATTTTGTAGGCTAAAATGTTTTTTTTGCATAAAGAGTACCTTAAGAACTACAAAATGATCTAAAAAGCTCACCAAATATTTTTCTGTGCAACAACTAATACATGTCATCTAATTGTTGCAGCTTTAACCTCCTAATGAGCTGAAATGTTGTTATGTAGGTTATTATTCCAAGTATGTTTATGTCAATGATGATGTATCTTTAAAAACCTTTCACTAGGGCCAAGGAGATGAGTGTAAGTATGTGAAACAAGAACCTCAATCAAAGAGATAACATAAATCTGGACACAGTGAGATGTATGTCACTGACATAGCAAAGTCTCTTTTGTAGTGGTCAGGCCATTAGTAGGGTAATTCAGTAATCACCAAGTGCTGCTCTTTGATCTTCAGACAGTTTGAAGTAAGGCTATATATTAGCTGATTCTAAAGAACAACCCCCACCTGCCAAATAAAACCCAGCCTGAAAGAGATGTATCATTTTGTCACTTTCAGCTCATTGAGCTCATTGACACCTGAATTGGACATCATCTGACGGTAAGAGATACCATTGATTGATTCCAAACCCCATACTTTTGCCCTAACTTCATGAAAAATGAGCCAAAGTGGGATAATGATGCTGTTCATTATTTGGCCACCTGCACGGGTTGAATTTGACCTGGACAAATTGTGCTGCTGTATGTCAGCAGTGTATGAAATGTATCCAGCACGGAGGCAGAAGATGGAGAGAGCAGACAAAGAGCTCACAGTAATCTGTGATCTGTCCCGCCACACCCTGACCTACAAAGGTAACCCAACTGCTGGGGGCTACACACACACACGCACACGCATACACAGACACACACAACGCTGGCTACATCAGATACTGTCTGTTGTAACTCTACACTAGAGATAGAAAGATGGGAGGACATGTTGAGGGATGAGGTGTGTGTGTGTGTGTGTGTGTGTGTGTGTGTGTGTGTGTGTGTGTGTGTGTGTGTGTGTGTGTGTGGTGTGTGTGTGTGTGTGTGTGTGTGTGTGTGTGTGTGTGTGTGTGTGTGTGTGTGTGTGTGTGTGTGTGTGTGTGTGTGTGTGTGTGTGTGTGTGTGTGTGTGTGTGTGTTCCCTCTGAAGTGAGCTTCACCCCCTCAGGACTCGCATTTCTACGCATTTCTACGTTTTTCTTTCAGAGCATGGCAAGTGTGTAACGCAAGAAAGATTGCCTACAAATGTTGCATCCCTCTAAAAAACCTTACCCCAATACTACATAAATCAAGAGTATTTCTACTTAATTGGATATGTCATTGGCTTTTTGCTTAAAAAGTCTCTCCCAAAAGTTTGGTTGTCAGAAAGTGCAGTTTTATTGAGATTTCTCTGATTTGTGTGTGTGTGTGTCTTTTTCCATTTTAAAGACTAAACGATTTATAGATATAATAACCATCAGATTAATTAATAATGAAACTAATAAGCTTTAGCCCTAAAGCTTGGATTTTCAACATTTACAATTCTCCCCAATGCTGACTGTAGTCACACAAACTAGAACAACCTACCACTGGAATCTGTGGTAACTGCTCTGAAAACAAGATGCTGTTCTCCAAAAATGCAAGTTAAAAATATTTTAGGTGTATTTGAAAATATATGTTTGGTTGAGTGTTCCTTTGATTGTGTCTCTTTTTTGCCCCTTAATAGTCTAAAATTAAAGCTCAAGCAAAAGTAAAAAGGGTCATATTTTATATTTATGCAGCCTAATATTATAAATAACATATTAGCTTCAGTGGGTTTCCAATCTACATTACATCCTCTGTCCAAGACAAAATCACACAAAGACGTTATACATGTACATTTCAAAATGCATTGTGTTCATCAAAAAAGAGCTTGTATGACCTCATTATGTGTGTTTTAAACATGTGTTTACCTGTAACCATGAAAGTCGTCGATTATATGTTGGACCAGTGGAGAGGTCAGGGGTTGATGGGCGTGTCCGGGAGGCAGTGACGTGTTCCAGGTGTAGTTTCCATGTGGGAGGTTTGCTCCGCCTCTCTTGCGTCGAGGCAGAGTCCCGTGAATGGAGATTTGCTGGTAGGCCGAAGCAGGCAGATCTGAGAGGCCGCTGCCATGGCCTGTGGGGAAGCTGGGGGAGGGGGAGGGAAACATAAGGCTAAAGTGTTCCCGTAAACAAAAACACTTTTGTGAAGAATTTTTTCTCAGAAGCCAGATTCTGATGTGATGACCTTCTTATTAATACCTCAAAATGTAATTAAATGTTGGTAAATTGCTATGATAGAAACCTGCATTGCATTACAGAGAAGCCTATGGGTTTTTAAAACTCATTTCATTTCAGACCCTGAGCTCTGCCAGGCTTCTTTGAAGAGCTGTTTTCAGTCTCCCAACTCACCCCGGTTTGGAGCTGAGGAGGTCCATGGAGGAGGCGAGGGAGGACTGCAGCCCCCTGGAGGAGCAGGTGGTGCTGCCGAGGGAGTTTGAGGGGACTCCATGGTGTACAGTGCCTCCTCCCAGGGCGTGGTGTGCATGGAGGGACCTGGGCAGACTGGCAAAACGCCCTTCTGCCATCATCCTCAACTCTGGGAAAGAAACACACGCAAAGTCAGAGGACTTCTTCAGAGTGAGTTTACCTTACAGGGTGTGTTATAATATATGCTTCTTTACAATGACAAGGGAAATGCAGGGGATGTCATTAAGCTGTTATCAGTTTGGTTAATACATTTCTGTAAGACATATGATTTGAAAACATAAAAGACACGCAAAGATGAAATACTATATTAACACAATCACATTTCTCACATACCCTTTCACATCATCATGCATACATGACACTCACTGACGTTTGCCTTGAGGGTTTACAGCTTCTGATTACATATCCTCATACCAGCAGTGTTAGCTAGGTAATGTTATTCTACCTCAATGTACGCATGCGAACAATCAAAAAGAAAATCTGACAATATACTGTATATATTGCTTACTAATAGGCATAATTTAAGGTTAAAGTTGATCCAAAACACATCGGAGAACCGTTTTGAACATTAGGAGACATTGCCCGTTACTTTTGTCTTCAATTATTATTTTTCAGTTTAAACTGAGAAGAGCATAATGACATTGGACACTGGATTTTTTTGAAGAGGATAACACAGCCCAAATGCAGGCAGGAATACAAAGCACAAACTATATATGGTTTAGCTTGAATTCCTTAGGAGAGCAGCATGACCTTTAACAATACATTTGACATTCCGTGCAATAACAACCAACTGGAATACCATTTTGGAGCAATCAAAAGTACCACACACCGTCCGGTCGTAGTTTCATAGATTTCATAGGCCTCAAAGCCAAAAACAGCAGCTTCCTACTGGAGGACGTGAGAAGAGAACAGAGGTCTGACCTTCTGCTTTTTTATTTATTGAGAACCTCTATATGTCATACCGTAAGGGAATGCTTTGAATTATTTATATTCCAGCAAGGCACTAAAACATAGCTTTTACTCCAGCCTTTTCAAAAAGTAAAAGCACACAACATGTATTGCTAATGGGGATAGATATATTTACTGTACACAGAGATGCCCAAGATAGACAAGTCATAAGGGATGGGGAAAAGCACTGGACAGGTTCCTGATAAATTCCCCTGCCGTGTGATGATGACTGGACAGCAGCTAGAATCTGCTCTGAATCACTCAGCATGCTGACAGCAGACATGTTGGTACACTGGATGGTACGAAACTCCACATACCTTCCCTATTTCTAATCTCATCAGACATGAGAATCTGGCCCAAACAACTTCGCTGTTGTTTCTTTTTATTGTGTCTTAATTTGGACAACCTGCCTTTGATCAGAGAAAGTAGGATGAAGGGAAACTGTCTGTGTAGTTTGATGCAGGCAGCTCAGATGAAGAGGTATTGTTTTGAACCAAAGCGATCAACAAGGTTAAAAAGTATTTGATTTCGAAGGCAGAGGATACGCTGTTAATTTATTTAATCTTTGAATATAAATGAAATATTACCTCAGTTGATGAATGTTAGATGTTAGTACTGTCCTCGACAAAAACAAGTCTTAACCCGACAAATACATTGTTTCTTACAAAGTTTGTGCAAAGGCAAGCTTTGGCAATAATTGTCAACAAGTAAATAAGGGAAAGCTGGGTTGGCAAAAGCAACCTTGATGTTTTATATACTGCTCTTTTTTGTAGATAAAATCCACAAGGGGATATTACATATTAAATAAGATATTTATAAGTTTCGGACCCTAGCAAGTACAGAAACCTTGATTATAAAAGGAAAGTAAACCTTTAACAGGGGGTGATTGAGTCTACAGCTTGTGATAATGAAGATCAATACAAATGCAAATAGAGTTTTAAGGAGGAGAACAGCTGGCCAACTCTAGACATTTCAGCATGACAAGTAAAGAATACACACACACACACACACACACACACACACACACACACACACACACACACACACACACACACACACACACCACACACACACACACACACACACACACACACACACACACACACACACACACACACACACACACACACACACACACACACACACACACACACACACACACACACACACACACACTGTGAAGCCCTTCGAAGGCATGCTGGGTCAGAGAGTGGATTCCTCTGAGGGGCAGAAGGCCTACAGGAGGAGGACCTATTATAAGACCCTCAGGGATGGTCAGCCTGTGGTAATGTGTATTTGTGTGTGGCCATGGCCATCTGCCAGACACACACCCTCCCCTGTAGAGGAGAAAGGATGTCTCTCACTGAGTAAAAACACACAGCACTTACGCACATGAATACTTGGTTGATTAATCGTATTAATGAATTATTCATGCTAAGTGCTTAAGAAGTTGTTTCCACATGCAGGGAATGTGTGAACATCTTACTTTCTCCTTTAGCCTCTCCTCTCTCAATCTACTCTGTCCTTCAACACTGCTTGTTTCAGCTAGTGGAGCCTCGCAGATGGGGGTGCTGCAGCCCCCTCAGCACCCTCCCCCCCACATCCCGCATCCAATCGCGATGTCTCGCAGATCCCACGCAGCAAGCAGGAGATGAACCCAGCTCACACTGTCCGCTCCTCGCAGCAGCGAGCCGCGCGACGTCCCGCCAACACGGCACCCAGACCCCACGCAGCATTCTCATCTGTTTGTCATTGCTGGTGTCATTTCCTGGTTGCTAACTAACGCCATTGTAACACATAATCACTGATGTTCCGCTGTAACGGTGGTGGACTCATCAGAACAGAGTGGGCGAGCTGACCAATCAGAGCACAGTGGGCTCACAGGGAGGGGGGGGCAGGAGCTCCAACAAGCCGTTGAGGACAGAGAGTGAATACTCATACTTTACAGAGATGCTGAATGAGAAACCAATGTGAGTTTGGAAAATTGAACAATGTAAATCTATTCTAGAAGACCTCAACAATGGAACTAT
Source organism: Pseudochaenichthys georgianus (assembly GCF_902827115.2). NCBI lineage: Eukaryota > Metazoa > Chordata > Actinopteri > Perciformes > Channichthyidae > Pseudochaenichthys > Pseudochaenichthys georgianus. The sequence continues at coordinate 26,580,745 of NC_047506.1, read as the reverse complement.
GATCAGTAGAAATGGCCATGACGTAGGACCTTGAAGTCCCTCTTTCTTCTTTTGACTTCATCCATACTCATCCATCTCCCCCTTTCTCTTTTAGTGTTGTGCTCTTCCACAGAAACACAACCCCCCCTCCCTCCTTCTGCCTGTCCGTCATGATGTCAGCTCTTCTTTAGCTTCCTCACTTTGTCACCTTCTTTCTGCCCTTTGTCCACCCTCCTCTCATAATAATAGACTTTGCTCTTTTTTATCCCCCCCTTTTCTCTGCTTGCCTGATCCTCTCCTCCCTACAGCTGTTCAGCCATCAGCTAGCGCACACTTCAATAGACACACTCACGCACATACACAGAAACATTTAGTTTGTGGTCATTTTAACCACTTAGGTTAGTTTGTAAGTAAGAACATCTGCATTATCGAGCTGAATCTTAACATTACACCTAATAACACTTTCATTGGTTTAAAAACTTTCATTTTAGATTACTTGTCAATTGCAGGTTGAGGTTATGTTTTGAATTAGCTACTGACACAATATCCTTTCAAACTAACTGCAAATCATTCAAATTGATGTCTATAATTTAAATGTGTAGTGACTAGTTTAAATGTCCCTTAAACCCGTAAGCAGTGCTACTATTTGTAACTTTTGTAAATCAACTTATTCAAAAACATGTATATCTTCTTTTATATGTCATATTTTTAAAGCTGTGCCATCATTTTAAATGATGCTTACAAATTCCCGTTTGGAAGCCAGAGCATAAAAGTATCTTGTTTATTGTCATTTATAAGCATATATATATATATAGCGATACTAAAACATCTTAAATTAGTCAGATCATTTATTGGCTGAAATGGACAGCGTTTAAAACCAGCCTTCATTGAGGATATCACTCAAATAAAACAGTAAAATAAGATTTCACAGTGGAAGAATACACCTGGCATCAGAGGTATTTCCCTGCATGGTGCAAAAGACACAATATTCTGAGGTAAGGTTTGCTTTATCAGCAACACTAGTAAAGGCCTTGGGTTGGGAACGCCAGCACACACAAACAAACACACACACACACACGCACACACACACACACACACACACACACACACACACACACACACACACACACACACACACACACACACACACACACACACACAAGTCCTTGGGTGGGAAATGAGTGCAGATTAACAGGAAGAGGAAATGGCAGTATAAACAGTCGGCAGGCAGCTCATTATAAAGGATCACCAGCAATAAAACATAAATCGCCTCTCACCATCACTGTACTTCTTTCTATTTCTGTCTCACAGGGGATAAGGACATTACTTTGTAAAATGTAGTTTAACTAAAGTTGATAATTTAATAGAAGGCTTTTCCCATCTCTCTGTCTGACTATACACATCAGTGAGGAGTCAGAAAGCTCGTCTTTAATCCACTCAAGAACTTCACAAAAGGCGTCTTGGCCACTGCTGGGAATTCAGGTTGGACTAAAAGTCCTCTAATATACAAAAGAGAAAACAATCACATGTTGCACTACTGGTCTCTTATTAAACATGGACACACAATAGAGAGGACAACACAAACATGTTGGGGAATAAGTGGCTTCCTCTAGCTGCCTTAAAGAGTCTTCCTGCTATGGCATGCTCACACACACACACACACACACACACACACACACACACACACACACACCACACACACACACACACACACACACACACACACACACACACACACACACACACACACACACACACACACACACACACACACACACACACACACACACACACACACACACACACACATACACACACACACACACACACGCAAACCACCCCTGGCCAGAAGTGAACAATGGGAACAACTGTCACATGACCGCTGTTTAGAGCCGGCCTTTGTTAGACAGAGAGAGAGAGAGAGAGAGAGAGAGAGAGAGAGAGAGAGAGAGAGAGAGAGAGAGAGAGGTCCTACGGCGCTCTTCGGTGCGTAGGTTTACCAGTGTGTATGGGTGTGCAACATATTATTGAGTCTTTTATTAAATCCCACAGCAGTAGCTGCCATTTAAAACTGTTGAATCTCTCTTTCTCTCTCACACACACACACACACACACACACACACACACACACACACACACACACACACACACACACACACACACACACACACACACACACACACACACACACACACACACACACACACACACACACACACACACACACACACACACACACACACACACAACACCACCTGCCCTCCATGTGTGCTCGTTTCATATGTCGTTTAAGAGATGGAAAGTGTGAGGCAAAATGTGTGTACAGTCACTGATCAGCACACTGTGAGCCAGTCAGTCACTTAGAAGCAACCAGCTAAGTCAGTCAGTATTTAGTTCCTTCAAAAAGCAAGTCCATCTCAAATCTATAACTCAAGCTGTACTTGAAATGATGCTCCAGCGACATCAAAGATGGGCACACATGCAGTTAAGTTGCGCTTGTGGTGTCATCTCAGCCGGCCTTTGTGGGTGTAACAACTTTATAGCTATAATTAAAATCACCATGACCAACCAACCAATTGCTTAGTTATAAATGGACATGCTAAATTGGCATGTGATGACTTGTGTTTATCTTTCTGAGATAAAAAGGTTCAGTGTGTCCATCTTAGCGTCTAACAATCATGCAGATGATAATAAATAAAATTCCTTAATAGTCATAGGAAGTCACATTGTTTGTGTTAACGACTTATTTGCTTACTTCCAGAGAGTTGGATAAAAGGCAACGCTTCTGTCTGTATGCTAAACATGAAGCTTTAGATGGTAACTGATGACAAAACTAAATCAATTCACACATATTTCAGTGAAACCAGATATTATCAAGTTTTCAATGTTGTTCTTGTACTGTTTCCCTATGTTCCCAAACGTTGTGCTAAGCTAAGATACCGTCTAGCTCTAACTTCCTTATCTATGTACAGACAAATGAGTGTATCTTCTTTGACAAGAAAGCAAATGAGAGCCTTTCCTTTTATAAAACAAGTTGGAGATTTGAAGTGTGAGTGCCAAAAGCAAATCTAGTAATGCTCCTTTCAGATTTCAACATTATTGATGAGATGTTGTTGCAGCTTGTGCCTCAATATTTAGTCTACAAATGAATTCGTAGCATCACGGTTAACTAGTATAATTAATACTAATTTAATTTCTTAAAATGTAGCAATGTTAAAAGTTGGTAAAGGCGGTACTGCTAAGGTTATACACCAGTACCCCATCAGAATACTGAAGTTAAACCCTTAAAAAGTATATTTATCGTATTATTTTTTTGTTTGCCATGGTTCGGCTTTTTTGAAGATTACAAGTCACATGTGCTGACGGCTGGCTGGAATACCAACCATTTCATCCCACAGGAGCAAGTAACACAACACCACACACACACACACACACACACACACACACACACACACACACACACACACACACACACACACACACACACACACACACACACACACACACACACACACACACACACACACACACACACACACACACACTGCAAGTAGGCAACCGTCACACAGTTACAGCTGAGCTATGTGAGTCTTTTGGCATTAATCAAAGGTTGAATCTCATTGGCTCGATTCGACGCCACAACAGGGTTCAGACCTGACACTGACTAATATCTGAAAACAACCTGCTGCATGTTTCTCTTCACAAGACATCCACACACACATGTCTGCCTGTCATCATCTCGTGGGTGGTTTACCGTTTAAAGATGTCTTCTCAAAGGTCAGAGAGCTGCAACCTGTCAAAGTGTCTCTGAGCACGACAGCTGTTTGATAAGAGCCCTCCTTAACCTTTTCAAGTTTAAAATGAAATACTAAAATAAATGTTGGTGGGTTTACAGCAGTGTCAAAACCTATTCGTGATATTTGGCTGAGAAAATAAACCGTGAGGAAAGATCTTTATCTTATCTCTCATATTCCATGTAATTATGTCCTGCTGGGGGTTTCTACCGTTAGCAGCACCAACCAACCAACCAACCCCATCAACCACAGCTACACCCAGCGCCTTGGGAAGACGACTTATTGCTCAAAAAGTCCCTGAGCAAATTTCACTCACTTTTGAGATGTAAACAATTCAACCAACAGGGGTGGAGAGAGAGAGATGAGAGGAGAAATACACAGCAGCCACAGAAAGAGAAACACATCATTTACTCTTTTTACTTTTAAATAAAAAAGTCTGAAATGACTCTAATGCACGCAGAGGAGATGGCCATCAAGACTTAACAACACACATTCCTCCACACATTTATATGCCATACCTGTCAGCGTGACCTTTTCTCTATCCCTTGGTCTTTGCTCCTATTTTTCTTTCAGTCGTATCTAATCCAAAGTATTCCCTTTCATAGTTTGTTTGAATGACTGAGCTTCTGACTAGCGGACCGGCTGCAAGATTATACACTCACGCTGCTTGAGACAGGCAACAACAAGTAGCGCCGCACAATCGGAAGCCCTGCCCTCCTCTTTCTCTCTCAGGGGAGTGATTTGTGAGCAGACAGCCCCTCCTCTTTCTCCTCTGTATTTGGGAGGAGTTTTCTTTCTTTCTTTCTTTTAGCTGAGTTGTCTCTTGCCCCCACATCCCCTGAACAAAAACTCTCCCCTGCCACCACCTCCTCCTCCTCCTCCTCCTCCTCCTCCTCCTCCTCCTCCTCCTCTCCCCTGTGTTCCCTGCACAGCCCCGTATTTCATGCTCCAAGTCTTTTTGTTTGGGATCTCTAACACCAACACCACTAAGTGCTTAGAGAAGATTTAAACGTGACCTACTGTTGCTATTTGCAGAGAAGGGATGAAAAGGTTGCATGGCTGTGACATGTCTGAGAAACTTGAGGTGCACTAAAGACAAAGTGTAACTACTGCTGACAAATAAATCAGCGTCATAGCTTAAAATATACCACGAAATACTGTTAAAGGAAGGGAGGGAATGGTGGCCAAAAAAACATTACTTTTCATCTAGTAAGAGTAGAAGAGCTCCACATGTGTTTATCAGGCATGAGGTCATGGTGTGTGTGTGTGTGTGTGTGTGTGTGTGTGTGTGTGTGTGTGTGTGTGTGTGTGTGTGTGGTGTGTGTGTGTGTGTGTGTGTGTGTGTGTGTGTGTGTGTGTGTGTGTGTGTGTGTGTGTGTGTGTGTGTGTGTGTGTGTGTGTGTGTGTGTGTGTGTGTGTGTGTGTGTGTGTGTGTGTGTGTGTGTGTGTGTGTGTGCTGACTGGCCCTCAGGACAACACTCTCTCCTGTCTTTGTCCTCCTGTTCCTCCGTATTGTCTAGAGTTGATAACACCCAGACACGTGTGTGTGTGTGTGTGTGTGTGTGTGTGTGTGTGTGTGTGTGTGTGTGTGTGTGTGTGTGTGTGTGTGTGTGTGTGTGTGTGTGTGTGTGTGTGTGTGTGTGTGTGTGTGTGTGTGTGTGTGTGTGTGTGTGTGTGTGTGTTTCCTCTCAGACAATACAAGTAGCCCATCCTGCCGCTATGAAAGCCGAGATGATCAGATGGCCCCGAATACGACACACACATTGAAACACACACACATTGCCACATACATGTAGGTGTTTTGATCCTGAGCTACTCATACTACATGTGATAAGACTGTGAGAAAGCTGAAGTGCAGTCTGAAGCGCTGTCCATTTAACTGCCATAAAGCAGAGCACTTAGCAAGTACATTGTTATAAGCCACAATAGGATAAACAAAACTAAGGATATTTTAATATATTAATAATTGAATTCATCATAGGTGTTGGGACATCAACAAGGATTTTATTAAAGAATCATTAAAGGAGTTTTAAGATTGGGTAGTAAATAATAAGGCTAAAGCTAAAACCTGTGACACAATATTTGTATTTATCTTTTGTAAAATACAGCATTAATTCCTATTCCAGAAGGAAATCACTCTTCAAATGAACTGTCGTAAGCAACACAAGTAAAGGAGCCATTTTTTAAGGCTTTACTTTGGTTCACATGTGAGCATTTGTCTTTTTCACCACAAAAAGTAGATGAGGTCCAGTTACTAAAAGTAGTGACTAAGAGAAATGCAGAGTCACTGTTCTAAATCTAAGAGTTGTACTTCAAACAAACCGCTCAACATGTGGTCAATTAAAATCATGCATCACAAAGGTCCCGAGGCATTGGCTCTGGTGATCTGATCACTAAAATAAGGACGTATTTGCCTGTTCAGAATAACAAACATGGTGATCAGCAGATAGCCTGTGTCAAATCCAAGGAGAGGGACACGTGTCCAGTAGAGGACACGTGTCCAGTAGAGGACACGTTTGGTAGTAAATATATCCAGCTGAATCTAAAAAAATGGAGTAAATCTCAGTACGTTTTCAGGCTTGTGAACATTCTTGGCATCTTGTATGTTTGAGGGTGGTATTTCCAGGAAGATGTTCAGTGAGTCAGAAAGGTGATCTGTACTCATCTCCTGAATCACCTAAACGTCCCTAAAAAAGGTTGGTAGGAGGAGGCTGTCTGTGGGGGCGGCGAAGCAGAACTAATCCTTGACGGATACCTGTCCTTGTCCTGAAAGATGATATCAACTTGTTTGGGGAATAACAAAACCAAAAGCCAGCAGAGAGGCACATCCTCACTTTGAAAGGATCTGATCCAAAAGACATGAATGCTGATTTATGACTTGTTTTTAAACCGCAGAGTTGTTCCCACCTGTGTTCCCACTATGATGAATCCCATTGTCCTCGTCAATTAAAAGAGCATGCCAGTTGATTAGAAGTTAAGTGTTTTTTTATTTCGTGTTTAGTCCATCATCTTAGGGTTCTTTTGTTTTGGGATCATGCTGTCCATTAGATGTTTAGGCGATAATACATGAAAAGGAAAAGAAAATCCCCCCCGATGTAATGCACGGTGGCATTTCATCCACTTAAAACAGTATTTTTAGATGTTCTTTTGCTGGGTACAGAATAAGTGCTACTGCACAGGAAGCCCACATCATCAAGACTTTATCTTAAACTTCAGGGCAGTCTACACATCAAAACATTTACTGTGACTACATTTTCGGAATGAGTTTGGAGAATGCAACACCATTACGGCCATTTCCTGCACTTCCTGTTAATATGAGTCCTCGGGCCAAGCCCTGCTTCGGCACATTGGCACTGAGTCAGCGCAACGTGTTGGCACAACGCCTCACTGAGTCATCCATCTCCAAACATTGACCACCAATCCACCTCAGGGCACCAGGGTTTCCCAAACCATTACATAGATGAGTTTGGCCTCCCCACTTACTGGAGATGTCACCTGCACATAATTGGATTGGAGTAATACTGGTTTATGACAAGTGGCAGTTGCACACCTTTTTTTGCTTCTTATCCATACACACAGATTTGTGGTATTCCTGTTGCTCCACATAGGGAAGATATAAAGTGTGCAAGGAACTTCTCTTCCCGATTGTATCTTCTCCTCCTCTTCTCTCCCCCTCATTCCATCCACTGCTTGTCTCCGCCATCTGTTCTCCTCCTTCACTCCCTTTGCCCTAATAGATTTGTATTTACACATGCCTGTGTTTCCATGTGAGTGTTTCTGATCAAAAAAGAGTGAAGTGTAAACAGCTCAATGTACGAGCCACTCCTCATTCCTCTGGTTGCAGCCTCAGGGTCTTACGATCAGAAACGATTCGTCATCATGGTTTCTGTCAGTTATTTGAATACACCTCATTACACTTTAGAATTTCAGAGGAGCATCACTGGTACTCTACGTACAATGCATCTGTAAAGGTTGCAACATGATTATAAAGAAGTGCAATAATGACTGGGGTTGGTTACTTAACAGTAATTTAATATCTTTATAAAAGGAAACATAAAAAGACATAATTTGTTATTAGTTCAGATGCCTAAAACAGCTTAAGTTTAAGTGTATCTGAAAGGACCCATAGTCGTTTTAAAGCATTTGTTTAGCTGTCTGCAGAAAACGTTTGGATCTTTTATAGACCGCGTGGGACCATTTTTCTTTGCTTGATTAAAAAAAAAGCCTCCACAGTATTTCAGCTTCACTTAAAGTATTTCTGTTTCTCGGTGTTCCTATCTTTGGTCGGTCTTACTCTGTGAACGGGATCTTCTGTGTTTTGACGAACGAGAGATAACATTTGATGACACCCAGACAGAAGAACATGTTTATAGTACACTTAGTATTAACTCTCGGTCATGTTGATGAGTTTATCACCTGAGATTACCCCAGTTCAGCATGTACTCTGCAGAAGGATGTAACATAAATGATCTAACACGTAGTAAAGGTCGTGGACATAGAAATATCTGCACATTAAATAAGTAATAACCTCTAATTCTGTTTTTATGGATATTGTCAGTGGGACATGAATTGTGATCAGATCTCTGCAGTGAAGGGGAAACGCTGACAGAGTGCAAGCTTGTATTTAATGTAGTTTGATGTTGGCCCTTGCTTTATGTGGCAGCGTAACACTTTGTTCACAATGTCTTACATTTCCTTCACTCTAACAAAAGTACAGCTTGTGAACTACATTTTGTGCTATTGATTATTTTTGTGAGTATTTCATGTTTAATTATTTCATTCCCATGACACTGATTTAGGTTTCAGGACATAGGTATCTCTTGTAAATGAATGTATTACAAAATATCTGCCTTCCCAAACCACAATACCACTGGCAGTTGAAAGCTATGAATGTGTGTATCTTCAATCTATTTTTGGTCTGCAAACTAATTGAACTCCCGACTGACCATTGTAAGTATTCCGCTACCCTGACAACACCACTAACACAAGTTAAACAAACAAGCAAACAAATTGTCTCCATGAACACCTGCTGTCTCTCACACAAACACAATGTGTAGTGACTAGTTTACACGTCCTTTAAACCCGTAAGCAGTGCTACTATTTGTAACTTTTGTAAATCAACAAAAACATGTATATCTTCTTTTATATGTCATATTTTTAAAGCTGTGGCCCATCATTTTAAATGATGCTTACTGGACAGCATTTAAAACCAGCCTTCATTGAGGATATCACTCAAATAAAACAGTCAAATAAGATTTCACAGTGGAAGAATACACCTGGCATCAGAGGTATTTCCCTGCATGGTGCAAAAGACACAAATATTCTGAGTTAAGGTTTGCTTTATCAGCAACACTAGTAAAGGAACGCCAGCACACACACACAAACACACACACACACGCGCACACACACACGCACACGCACACACACACTAGCGCTGCACGATATATCGTGTCGTGACGATAATTGCGTTATGCGCATGCGCGATATTGACATCGCAGGACGTGCGATTTTTTATTATTATTTATTTTTAGGACGTGTGATATTAAGTAGGCAAATGAACTGAAATACGTCATGTTACAATTATTTTGCTGCTTGCTACAAAAGGAAAACTCGCGCGGCTCTCATGTCACTGGTACTTGAGTGAGTGACATGCAGGCTCTGCAGGCACAGCAAACTACCAATCACAACCATTCTTGATCAGATCACAGCAGGATAACGGAACTAGCTCAGCTTGTTGCTCTGATAACTTAAGATCCAGAAGTCAGTGACTAAAATCCTTCATCCGGTTAAATATTGTTAAAAAAATACCAATTGTATAGCATTACAGCTTCAAGTTCAAGAAAGGATGGTTTGCGGACAAAAAAAACAGTCTTTTCTTCAATTCCTGTATTTTTTCATATCGCAATATATATCGCAGGGGAAGAAAATATCGCAATGTCAGTTTTTTTCAATATCGTGCAGCCCTAACACACACACACACACACACTAGGGCTGCATGATATATCGTGTCTTGATGATAATCGCGTTATGTGCATGCGCGATATTGAGCTAGGCTAAATTTCCACCTTAAAATACACACATCCGTCACACCAAGAATGCGTTGGAAAAACAACGAGGTTCTATGTTTTCTATTTTCTACGAAGCCATGCTAAGCATGGTGCAGCATAACAGAGGGTTGTCTGTCTGTTCTGGTATTCGCATGAATCACTTCCTCATCCCATATAGTTCAGGAAGGGACAAAACAGCAGGGAGGCCATAGCTCATAGCAATGAACGGAACGATGGAAGAATCCACGAGAAATCAATACAAAGACATTGGAACTGGCAAAAGTTTAAGTTGCAATCTTCTTTTGAAGTCTATAGTGTATATCGGAAGGGAAGAGTGGGCATTGTAATACAGGGGTTAATGGGAGGCTGCTTTTGTCTGTTTTACTGTGCATTTAAAATGTACAGCACACGATGTAAAGAGAACGCAGGAAAACACACTTCTGCTTTCTGATGATGCCAGAAATCTACTAAACCCAGCAGTTGTAAATGACAGTGCTGGTAAGAACCACCCAACATTTTACTTAAGTGATATTAAAATATTATTGATTTCACATGTGCCCATGTCCACTGCAGTGTCTCCCCAGTAGGCGGGGATAATCATTTAACACGAGTTTCCTGCTTTGATTTGAATCAAACATATACTATATATAAATACAAAAATCTTTCCCTATGTTTATCATATTTCAGACAAGAAATCAGGTATGGTTACAGCCTTAGCACTGCAGCAACAACTGTAACTAATCATACTGTAACTTGAACCTAAAGCGTCTCAAATATGTGAAATATGAGCGTGCACGTGTGCGTTTTACCGATGCCTCCTACTTCACCCTCTAATTGTCCTAATTGGAGCATCTCTGCTGCATTTTAAGTCCTGCCAACGAGGAAAGTACCTGACACACACACACACACACACACACACACACACACACACACACACACCACACACACACACACACACACACAACACACACACACACACACACACACACACACACACACACACACACACACACACACAGGACTTTCATTCTAGCCACGTATGCACATACTGTAGCCAACAAATGGTTATATGATTAAATTAATATATACAGTGTGTGAGTCTTCATGTTTTTCATCCTGACGGTGGAATGCTCTTATCTTGGTCAAATGTTGAGTTGGCTTTTTTGGAGGATGCTCGGGTGTGTTTGTGAGGTATATGTGTGTGAAGGATACCATTAGCTGAACAAATCTGGCCTTTGTGTTAATGATAGGGGTGGCAGGCTGCCAGGCAGACAGATAATACCACAGTAGCTGGTGACTGAGTGATTTCAACTAGAGGCTGTTTCACCTCAGCAGCGGTCCTCACGTTGCAGGTTGAGGCTACGCTAGCGGTCACTCAGAGATCTCAGGAATGTGAAAAAGTATGCTTTCAAAAGGTTAACGCGCAAATTCCTCGTTATGTATTTGTATGTCTTCGGCGGGAATGTCACTCACTGATTTCCCCCCTCCCTCTTTCGTTTTTTCTGTTGATCAAGTTTCGGTTTGTTTTAATTATAATGCTCAATTCATCAAACCTTTTTCTATTTTGATCTTAATTTATTAGCAACAAATGTGTGACACTTTGAATAGCAGTGTCTATGTCTATTTGTCCAATGCTTTTGTCAAAACATAGAACTATCAGGTGGGCTGTCTTGACATTTTGTAGATACATTCACGTTGGTCAGGAGACGTATCCTAATAGCTTATCTGGCATCCCCAACAGGCAAGAAAAAACTCTTTCCACATACCTTTAACTTGCATTACTTCTTTTAACCTCCTCCACTGACACCTGTTGTTGTCCCTCCATTTAGTCGCAACTCAAAGAAAGTAGGACACTAGTCAAAATATAGCAATATAAATTATTAAAAAAGGAGAAACAAATAATAAAAAAAGTTAGTTATGCAATGGGAGATGAACGTTTCCACGAGTGAAAATGTATTACGGGTGCCGTCCTAGAGCCTAACATCTTGATGGAACTGGTTTACATTTAAAGTGGGTTTCAGGTTATAAGCACTACTCTAAAACATGGCATAATGTTGTTTCACAGTATACAGGCTCTTACGTATATAAAAAACATTCTAAAACGGTGGAATGAGACTTTGAGGTGAACTTTTTTATTGCCTGTTAACACTGTTAAAGATGGGCTATCAAACTGCATGCCATGTTAACTATAGCGAGAGACAGTCATAGTCCCTGCTTCCTTTGGTATAAGGAACTGGGAGACAACTGAATCCCCAAATACAGAACAGTTGTTAGAAAATAAATAGATATGTATACTATAGAAAAATGTAGGATTTATGACTGTGGAAATGGACCGACATGAGACCTGATTTGAACAAGCCCTTCGTTGAACGGAACGCATACTTACTACAAACTAAAATGCAATGTTTTAAGTTTTAAAAACAGTTAGCCAGGAAATGACTACATACATTTCAGACTGGATGTTTTGCCTGTCCTAAACACTTTTGATTTAACTCCTATTAAATGTGTTTTGTGTGATGTGAAAACTGTTGTGGGGTTCAACAAGTCAAGATTCAAGAAGATTCACTGAAATCATTAATTCACCCGGTTTAAACTGGACTCAGTCACCAAGACAACAGTTAGATTTCACAGTATAATGCATGGGAAACTGGGCAAACAAAGCAAGCAATCACACACACACACACACACACACACACGCACACGCACCCGCGCACACACACACACACACACACACACACACGCACCCGCACTCGCGCACACACACACACACACACACACACACACACACACACACACACACACACACACACATAAACACACACTTCTAGAAGTGATTAAACCCAGCAGGACTGCAGGCCTCAGCAGTATTCTCCCTATTTACTGACAGCTTTAGAAGTGTACACATTTGAATTTGTGTGTGTGCGACACTCTATTGTCTTCTACCAGACAACCCCCTCCCCACCACCGGACCCCCAGGCAAAAGCATGTCTTTACATGACACCAATGCTATCCATCTCTGTCTCTCTGTCTTTCTGTCTACTCTCTGGGTACAAAGGGAGAGAGAGACACGGAGCCAGAAACAACCACCTGATGGAAAAGATAAGTAAAGAAAAGGTTTGGTAAACTTTGTGTGTGTGTGTGTGTGTGTGTGTGTGTGTGTGTGTGTGTGTGTGTGTGTGTGTGTGATGTGTGTGTGTGTGTGTGTGTGTGTGTGTGTGTGTGTGTGTGTGTGTGTGTTGTGTGTGTGTGTGTGTGTGTGTGTGTGTGTGTGTGTGTGTGTGTGTGTGTGTGTGATGTGTGTGTGTGTGTGTGTGTGTGAGAGAGTGTGTGTGTGTATGTGTGAGAGTGAGTGAGTGAGTGAGTGAATGAGTGTGTGTGTGTGTGTGTGTGTGTGTGTGTGTGTGTGTGTGTGTGTGTGTGTGTGTGTGTGTGTGTGTGTGTGTGTGTGTGTGTGTGTGTGTGTGTGTGTGTGTGTGTGTTGTGTGTGTGTGTGTGTGTGTGTGTGTTGTGTGTGTGTGTGTGTGTGCTGTGTGTGTGTGTGTGTGAGAGAGAGTGTGTGTGTCTGTGTGAGAGTGAGTGAGTGAGTGAGTGAGTGAGTGAGTGAGTGAGTGAGTGAGTGTGTGTGTGTGTGTGTGTGTGTGTGTGTGTGTGTGTGTGTGTGAGAGAGAGTGTGTGTGTCTGTGTGAGAGTGAGTGAGTGAGTGAGTGAGTGAGTGATGTGAGTGAGTGAGTGAGTGAGTGAGTGAGTGTGTGTGTGTGTGTGTGTGTGTGTGTGTGTGTGTGTGTGTGTGTGTGTGTGTGTGTGTGTGTGTGTGTGTGTGTGTGTGTGTGTGTGTGTGTGTGTGTGTGTGTGTGTGTGTCTACCTCTCCTCCTCTCACGCTCCTGGAGGAGGCGTAGAGAAGTGAGAAGGTGCAGGCGGTGGAGGTGATTGTGCACTCCCAGCTCCAGGAGGTCGTACTCTGAGAGGTGGAGCAGGTCCTGGAAAACAGAAAGATAAAGGTTTAAATGGGAGTCCAGATTATATCATGTCAACTAGGTACAAGTTTGGATATACATTTTAAACAAACACAGAAACAGTTACCTGATTAAATCATAGAAACAAATGTACAGTCTTTAACGCCTGTTTTAATATGTGTATACACAGCTGCAGTTTGGTATTTTAGGATGTAAACATACCATCTGACTGTGTATATATTGCTGTTCCTGCTTTAATCAAGCCAGATTCATGAGCCAAACAAATGTTGACCCTTACCTCTGGTTACAATATGAACTTTGACACAAATAATGGTCACTCAGATCCTTTACTTAAATCAAAGTCATGCACTCAAAACCCTAGACTTAAGGACAGTGATGTAGATATTATCAGCAGAACATATTAGAAGTATATGCGGTAAAATGTTCCCAGTGAATGTTTTGCTACTATGATGTTTTTGGATTATTGTCACTGCTGCATTACAATTTATGTTGAATTTCACTGCTGTAGGTTTTTTCTTTTTTTAATAATACATTGTCATAACTGTATATGTTGACATCCTTAATTCAGAACATGAGTATACTAATGACAGACTTAGATCTTCTCACAGAGGAGACACTGTTGTTCTTAGTATAAGATAAGACACACAGTTGGTCTAGACAGGTTGGTGGCTCCAGCAGGGCATAAAGGAATACATTGCAGAGACCACTGGTGACCTCCTATCTTCCAAAAGTGTGCCGTCTCCTCCCATCATCCTGCTCCTCTCATTTCAGCATTGTTTTAAAAACACACAATAACACACCCTGGGACACTCCAACCCCCACTATGGTATTAACGTAAACGACCCCTGAAATAACCAAGTGAGGGAGAGCCAGAGTCTTTGAACCAGAACTCAACCTTGTACAGTAATGGAACCACACACAAACAGGCGCACACACACACACACACACACACACACACACACACACACACACACACACACACACACACACACACACACACACACACAAACAGCGCATACATGACACATGTCGTGTCATCACAGGACACTCCCAGCTCAAACCAATGCCTTGTTGTTTTGGTTCTTCAACAATACGACCATTCTTTTAGTTCATCACAAACACTGTTTTATTTAGACTACACACATGCAGTAGGCAAACCCATGAATATACACCCACACACACACACACACACACACACACACACACACACACACACACACACACACACACACACACATCAAAAACTCACAATCAACTATAGTCACTCTTAGTCACATACAGAAAGTTGGAAGTTATACACGTGCACATCTACAACCACACACACATACCTGCATACTAACGTAGCCAGTTGCTAACGTGCACACCAACGCACTCAAAGTCATCCAGTCACGTACACATGTGCACACAGACATGAAGACAACGAGGGTTTTAAAAAAGCCTGCAAACATGTCCGAAAACTGCAAACACTGAAGATGTAAGGGCATACGTTTACTGGAAACACACACACACAAACAAACAAACACACGCACACACACGCACACGCACGCACACACACACACACACACACACACGCACACGCACACATTATTGGGTGTGTGTTACTGATCAGCAGCACTAATGTACAGTAGTGTCCTCTTCTGTAACCTACAAACATGTAATTACTGAGCTGTCTAGGCACGTAAACCGCAATGACCGGCTGTGTGTATGAGTGTGTGTGTGTGTGTGTGTGTGTGTGTGTGTGTGTGTGTGTGTGTGTGTGTGTGTGTGTGTGTGTGTGTGTTGTGTGTGTGTGTGTGTGTGTGTGTGTGTGTGTGTGTGTGTGTGTGTGTGTGTGTGTGTGTGTGTGTGTGTGTGTGTGCGTGCGTGCCTGTGTGTGTGTGTGTGTGTGTGTGTGTGTGTGTGTGAGTGTGCGTGTGTGCGTGTGCGTGTGCGTGTGTGTGCGTGTGTGTGTGTGCGTGCGTGTGTGCGTGTGTGTTTGTGTGTGTTTGAGACGTGGCTGGCATATCACAAGTCTAATCTATCTCAGAACCTGTCTCCCTCCTCCCTCTCTCGTTCTCGTCTCCCTCTGTGTCTAACAGCAGGTTGACATGTTTTCTTTTTTCTTTCTTTTCCACATCGTGCACAGCTGAACAACAACATGAACTCTCATAACAGTCCTCTGCAGAGTTGGTATAGCGGTGGTGAATGTTGGCTTTGCCCTTGTGATTATTGCTGCGTCGATGAAGGTGCTTCTGAGTGAAAAGACTGGAAAACGTGGTACAGAGAGCAGGGGCAATGAAGACCTCAAATTTAACATTTCTGATATCAAAATGAATCACATTTTTATATGTTGACCTTGACACGTTTTTCAAGGCTTTTTACAATATACATTTCCTATTTCTTATTTAAGCTATCACGCACCAAACAGAACTGAGTTGCATGTGAAAGGACAACACGTTTTACTTATGGACACATTTACTCAAAACATGGACAACTTATTGTTGTTTTGGAGATGACCACTCATTTTCTTCATTGCTTACAATGAAATGCAAAATGCATAGGAAACTGTTTCTGAAATGTTTCAGTCGCCCACATAAACAATTGTAGAGCACGATTGCTACTACAAACAAATACTGTACAAAAAAAAAGAGATGTGCATGAAGCTGTTAGTTGCTGCTGATGATATTGGATTTGAGTTTGTTTAATCCACATGTTGTGTTAACGATCATTCTGGATGCCGAGGAGGCACTGAGTTGGAGAATGTTGATATAATATTTAGAGAGAGGTCGAGCTCAATATGCATGGACTATGGTCCAGCAAGACTTAGAGTATAACACTTATGTAGACCTTATGCTGCCCATACTTGCAGTAACTCTGTACAGAGACGGTTAAGAATAATAGAGGCTCTAGATATCAGCTTAATAAATATATTTAGACTTTTTTTAAAACTTTTTAACTTTCCTACGAGTCTGCAGTGACATTTACTGATTGATGTCGTATAATTCATTTCAGAAAAGTCATTTAACTGTGAGAGAATATTTCACACTAAAACTCCAAAGTAAACTCCACAATCTTTAATCAAGACTAGAACACTTTGTTGTCCTTGTCTCACCTTGTTGTCTCTGTATCACTCTCCACTCTCACCTTCTTCTTCTTCATAAGCTTTCCCCATTATGCCTTCACTAATTACACCAATGCATTCTTGGCAAACATTAGCGAAAGCAATTGAATAATTCATGTCTTACTGGCTAATCGATCTCATCTCCTAGCCAACTGCTGTGGTAGCTGTCAGTTTGCTAATGGTTGGATGTTA
The DNA here is from genome assembly GCF_902827115.2 of Pseudochaenichthys georgianus. Classification (NCBI taxonomy): domain Eukaryota; kingdom Metazoa; phylum Chordata; class Actinopteri; order Perciformes; family Channichthyidae; genus Pseudochaenichthys; species Pseudochaenichthys georgianus. The sequence goes on along the minus strand of NC_047506.1, from coordinate 26,563,658 downwards.
AAACACATATCACTGTCCATGTGTAAAAGGCCCATAATGAAGTTTTATTAAGCTGCAGTGGGAAATACTCTTAATAACAACAGTTGGTTTTTACCAGAATAGGAACCGTATCCTGTAAAACTCAGCTTCATTAACTAAAATCCTATTTTTAAAAAGACAAGTTAAAAGGGGATGTTGTTGCCTTATGGAGCCATTCAGATAGTGTCCGTTTATTTGCTGAATCTCAAAAGAAGGAATTTCTTTGAGAGAAAGTAATGAAGGAAACAACAATCATTGTCCATATGTCTAGCAACAACTACGATGTGGGCTTTTTGTAAGATGACCAAACTATAGTAACAAAAGTAACATTATGAATGCTACAATTTGCTCACTTAACCATCACTGGTATCAATTTGGGTGCACTGTGCATAAGATCAGGTTTTCTGATTTAAAAAGATGGCAGCTGTTCTGGAACCCAGCAATATTGTTTTTGATGGGTGAAATCTATAACATGCTAATTCAAAATGTGCTTCTTTTTAGATCCACAATGCCTTGTTCAAATAAGACAATAATTCAAAAGTTGCAAGGCATACGCTTGGAGACCATCCTCGTCAGGCAAAGTTTGTTTGGTTAAGGAACCTTAAACGACCTATGTTTTCCTGATAAGCAAGCTTGTTTGTTTCAGATGCAAAAATACCATGTTACAAAACGTATTGGGGAGGATGTCTGGGCTGATGGTCGGTGTTTTGTTCCCTTAACCTTGTAGTGTGTTGGGTCTACTGCTGCCTCAAGAGTTTTCTCAGGAACAGGCAATCCTATTTTTATCTTTGAGCAAAATAAAATAACTACTTATGTTGAAGCTATATATTGCTTTATATTATTCAATATTTAAACATTTGTTTTCTTGCTGTTTTTTTTTTATAGTAAATCTATCGTTATTATTTAAGTTAGTTAGAGTTTTATGCTTTTATTTTGAAGGCATATTTGGTGATCGGAGCACCTGGTGTAATTGTATATATTGGAGACAGGTGGTGGTGGGATTAGCCAGCAGTATGGCATGTGTTTTTTAACCAAGGAAAGCACAAGGAGGCCACAGGAAAGGCAAGATATAGGAAATATTCAATTGTATTTTGCTGATATTGAATCATGGAATAAATGCACAGCAACAAACAATCATGTCTGAGTTGGATCATTCTCTCAAGATCCCTATCTGGTGCCTCAGCGGCAGGTTAGCTGGTTTCTCCGTGTTTGTGTTACCTCTACACCGTCATATTCCTGCTCCAGCGCTGGGCAGTACTGCGGCAGTCCCAGCTGGCTCAGCCATCGGGAGATAGACTGGTGCTTCATCGTGACACGCACACAGGCATGTACACAGAAGCACACACACTCTGCCACTCACACACACTCTTTAAGATGGAACCTGAAACACAGAAGAAAAAAAAGATCAACTTAATTTAGACAATTAGTGGAACAAACAAGCTAACAAGTAAACAACATTCTAGTTTGATACCAAGCTAAAAATAGTGAAACCTTCCTTCTTTAATCTCACACAATGGGAGATTCAATGCTGTGTGCAATTACCGCATGTAATCTAATTAAAGATTGAGAGCCACACAAAGTTAACATTACTCTTCTCCTCTCTGCTCAGTGACCCTTCACTAGTAATGGCCCTGGAATTTGCCAGTGTACTACTAGCTGGCTTTTGGAAAGTACATCTAGACATGAATGATAGATGTTCACATCCTTTAGGAGGGCCTCAGAGAAGAACTACTTGCACGCACAGAAAAGATCTGGGAGGTTTTACTGAAAATATCCAAGCCATTTCAGTCTATGAAATAAATAATGTAATACTTTTCAAGGTGTTCACAAAATGAACTTGTATCCTACAGTACCAGACTACAGAAACCCAAGTAGAAAGATGTAGGATTGTTAATTAATTTCTAAAACGTGATTATAAGTGAGTTTGGGGATCTTTTCTTCACATTATGATACAACTTTTAACGTGTGTCTTCTATTCTCAATGTGATTTCAATCTTGAACCAGGCCAAATTAATTATGGCTGGATGATAGGGTGATTTTACTCAGAAAGCTACTGTAACAATCTTTAAAAACTACACATTTGACATTTTAAAGCAGGTGAGGGAGATTCGGCAGAATGTTGGGAAACCATCATCTGTTGACAATTTTTCTCATAGATTGTTGAATAGAAATTCCCAAGACAGCTCTATAGCCAAGTATTTCCTTTATCAGTCCAATGTGAGATTAGCTGCAACACTAACTAACAGACACTTCAGTGCTGTAAACACACCCGGGTGATGATTGTCTTACAGTCAACCCAAGGCTGATTTTGAGACTAAGAATCAAACTCTGTGTCTTTATCTGCTGCCATTCAAGATAGTGCCACACAACATTAAGCAGGGTGTACAGCAATAATAAGGGAACTGAATACTGGGAATAAGAGCTGATATCACCCTAACACCTCTGCTGATTACCACCACCAATCAACTTTACCAAGAAGCACTGAGGCTGTAACTACAGCAACATTCGTAAACAGGAGGTGATACAATAATAAATGACGAAAGTGCTTTATGTTAAGATAAATCTATGGTGGAGAAAATGTGCTGAATTAACTCACTAAAGAATAGTATTTGGCCTGCCAACATGAGACACTTATATAGGTGTCTCAAGTTGGCAGGCCAAATATTTACAGCATATCTGCAGATAGAGACGAGTAGAGGACAGGGGGTCACTTCCAATACATGCTGTATATTGGGTACCTGATATATTTGAATAGCATCTTTAGCCAACTTTGTTTGACAAACTTTATTATTTTTTTTAGCTCCTTGATGACAATACTGATTCTTGTTTAAATATAGCAAAACTTAAAGAAAACTCTGTTAAATATGGGACACTGATGAGTGCTCAGCAGCGGTGTTTCTTAAACATGTGCCATGCAGGGCTGAGAAGGTTATTTCAATCAGGAGAGACGTGATGTATGAAATACATGTTTATTATCGGGACACATGATATGCGGGAATAGTGATTGACGTATTACAACAAGTAACTGTAATGATGTTTTGGTGATTAGGCCCCGGTTAGCAGGATAATAATTCCTTACATTTATTATAGCGCTTTTCCAGATGCTCAAATACATATTACACATATCATACATGCAATGGTCACCACTGTGGACAATACCCACAGGAGCAAGTTCAGGTGAAGTGTCTTGCCCAAGGACACAACGGCTTTACAGACGCAGCAGCGGCGGGCTTCACCCCTTGATCTGATGATCATTGCACAGCGCACTGCGAGGCGCTTTTACAAGTACACATTGATATCATACATGTACTGTGGAGCAAATCCGGGTGAAGTGTCTTGCCCAAGGACACAACGGCCTGACGCAGTGGCGGCAGGAGCGGGTTTCGAACTGGAGTTCCCCAGTACCCCCCTTGATCTGATGATCAGATGCACAGACCACTGCGCCACCCGTCCCATAGGATGATCATTCAGGAGGGAAAGAACCGCTCTGATGAACCCCCCGGGGTCTAGACACTGGTGGTGGTGATAGTAGTTTGGTCCGATCTGAAGGGAGAAGGTTTTTAGCTTGGCCCTGGATTAGGAGACAGGAGGCGAAGGGGTGGAGGAGGGTTGTGCGTTGACACCTGAAATGACAACTGACAGGGAGGGGAGAGCAGATTTAAAGGGGTTAGCAGGTGCGATGATTGGCTAGCCGGGGCGTAACGCCCCTGATCGCTTATTGAGATAACGTGTGACACCAGATGATATTGTCTTCTTGATTGAACTTGCGCTAAGCTACATAACTTTTTCAAGTTCACTGTGTTTCCCCAAATGATATTGTATAGATCTGCCATAAATTAGGTTAAATTGTTAACATAGGTTCAGGAGCATGGCCACGCCTAAAACTCCGCCTCGAACCACGGCCACCACTATTTATATCGGCAACACTTCCGGCCACTGCTCGTCTCCATCCTTTCAAGGACTGACAGGCAGACCGTGATTCACGCCGCGTCCGTCACGGTTCAAACAAGCTAAACGCTACCACGGAGAACATTCAACTCACCATGGGATTCCAAACTGCTGATCAACTCACCGGAGTCAGAAGAAGATCTCTTCGACATCGGCTACCCGCCATCCACGTTTCAAGCAGTTGGATCTAAGCCAAGCATCCGAACGGAGCCGCGGTGCGCTCGGCAATCAGTGTCCCACACACCAGCCGCCACCGCTCCCACTCAAGCCCCCCCAACGAGACGCCTCCAACTCCAGACATGGTCCCAGGCTTCGTCTACTCCGCCAGCGAGGGCAAACAACCGGGGCCACAACAGGCACAGCCAGCTCCAATCTCCCCACCACCGGCAGCCTGCCACATTCGCAGCCCCCAGCCACTCGCAGCGGCGCACTCGACATGCCTCTCGGACGGAGCCGCGCTCCGAAACGGAGCCCGAACTCAGGAGGTGGACAGTCACTCAACTCCAACGTTTCCCGAAATAAAACGGCATCCACTTTCACCCAAAATGACAACACAGGCTAGACTGTTCAACCTTTACAAAGCCTATAGCAGCACAACGGCAAGAACAACGACACGCACAGCTCTTCCTGCTCCAGAGCCCAACCACCGCGCGGCTGCGCGCGCACCACGGGTCGTGGTGACGTCCACAGCCCGACTCACCAGCACCCCCTGGTGGGGCCAGGTCGTATTGCCCCTCTGTGCCTGCTCACAGGCTTCACGAAAATCCCCTTGCACGTACATCCCTTCATCCCTCCATCCCTTCTTCTTCTTCTTCTTTCATACCTTCAGCAATCCACAGCAACCCAGCTTCCGCTTACCTTCCTCCTCTAGCAGCTAACCCGTAGCAACAGCGCCTCACCCAGTGAGCAGACTCTCGGTCTCCCACTCTCTGACCCTCGCAGTGAGCAGACGTTCCGGTCTCTCTCTCTCTGACCCTCGCAGTGAGCAGACGCTCCGGTCTCTCCCTCTCTGACCCTCGCAGTGAGCAGACGTTCCGGTCTCTCTCTCTCTGACCCTCGCATCGAGCAGATGCTCCGGTCTCTCTCTCTCTGACCCTCGCAGTGAGCAGATGCTCCGGTCTCTCTCTCTCTGAACTTTGCAGTGAGCAGACGCTCGGGTCTCTCTCTCTCCGAACGTTGCAGTGAGCAGACGCTCTGGTCTCTCTGTCTCTGACCCTCGCAGTGAGCAGAGGCTCCGGTCTCTCCCTCTCTGACCCTCGCAGTGAGCAGAGGCTCCGGTCTCTCCCTCTCTGACCCTCGCAGTGAGCAGAGGCTCCGGTCTCTCCCTCTCTGACCCTCGCAGTGAGCAGACGCTCCGGTCTCTCTCTCTCTGACCCTCGCAGTGAGCAGATGCTCCGGTCTCTCTCTCTCTGACCCTCGCTACCAGTGAGCAGATGCTCCGGTCTCTCTCTCTCCAACCCTCACCGCGAGTAGACGCTCCGGTCTCTCTCTCAGGAAAAATAATACAAATAATAAAATAAACTTCGCTAGCCAAGCCGCCGGCCACATCAGATGACCATTACATGTATGTATGATCTGTATGTGCAGTGTATTTGTAAAGCGTTTTGAGAGTCAATGATAAAGCGCTCCATAAATATAAGGATATTATTATTATTTATTATCAAGCCGTTCAACCAGGGAACATACCGGGGTGCTCCGGACTCCGAGCGTTACTGCCGCATCTTCGCAGCACGCGCATCCCTCCCTTGCCAATTATGCGGAGCCCCCCGCCCACCCAGCCTTAGCATGCTTAGTCAGCTCTCCACCATCTCAAACACCTCACTCACTTTCCTCTCCATCACGCAACGCCTCAGATTTTTAACCGTCTATCACCCGCAGGGAGGCAAGACGGTGTGCAACAATTTCAATGACCTAGGCTGCTCTTTTTCTAGCTGCCGCCTCATGCACATCTGCTCTTTCTGCGGCGGCGCTCATGCCAGGAGCACCTGCCCCCACAACCCAACTACATCAGCAGATTGACTAGCACGGCACCTCAGCACACCCGTCAAGATAAGCAATTTAGCTACCGCCTCAGCGAATCATCCAGATAGTCCGTTTACTTTCTCACCAACGGCTTCACCCATGGTTTCCACCCAGGCTTAGCAATACTGCCTGACACATCTCACATCTGCCGCAACCTTCAGTCCGCTTTAACAGAACCTCACACCTTCGACACCTTACTGGCCAAAGAAGTCAAAGAAGGATTCATGATAGGCCATTCAATAGTCCCCAAACAACCACAGACTCCCCCACGTGCTCCATCTTCTCGACTTATTTCTCACAGTCACTCCACCATCCTCACCCCCCTGCCACGGGCTGAGCACACTCATACAAATATTTTGCAGACCTTGGCATTCCTCTGTCTGAGGAGAAAACCTCAGGGCCTATAACCTCCATTGAGTTTTTAGGCATCACCCTGGACTTAATGTCTTTCCGGGCTTCTCTATCCTCAGAGAAAGTACAGCGCATCACTCTCCTCTTGTCAAACTACTTACAGGCAGACAGATGCACGAAACGGCAGCTGTTAGCCCTCCACGGCAAACGACTCTCATATTCACACTCCGGAATAAAACGGATCAGCTGGGAATTTCTTTCCCCATCCACATCTTCCGCCTGAACTCGTATCCCAGCCATACGAGCCACTAACCAAATACTTCAGCGCAAGGTACGATGCATACGCAACACCTCAACACCTCAACACCCTCAACACCCACTCTTTCTCACCGAAACAGGGAAAAGGGCCACACGTTTCTGGTTCCAGAAACACTTCCACAACGTGTTGCTTACTTTGGGGATATGCTCAGAATATTATTCGAGCGATTCCTCCCGCATTGGCGCAGCGTCCACAGCAGCTAGACCGGGCATCTCTATCCAACCATCTCTAGGCCCTCGGCCGCTCGTCATCCCAAGCGTATCACGCTTACATCCGCAACAATCTTAATGATCTCAGACACGCACATGCTCAGCTGCTTTAATCCGACTCTTTTGGGGGCCCGTAATCAGCCCACGCAGATCATGCCGGAGACGGAACCCCCACTCTGAGTCTCCCACTGCACGGACCACAGCTCGTCCTCCCAGATCATCTCTTCACCCCCCTCATATCATTCACATGTTACTTCAATAAACTTACAAACATCACATCATGACCGAAAGAACGAGATCGCGGATACAAGCGGCCGAGATGGTTTCCTCCGCCGGGTGGCTGGTGTCTCCCTTAGAGATAAGGTGAGAAGTTCGGTCATCAGGGAGGGACTCGGAGTTGAGCCGCTCCTCCTTCGCGTCGAAAGAAGCCAGTTGAGGTGGTTCGGGGCACCTAGTTAGGATGCCACCTTGGGCGCCTCCCTAGGGAGGTGTTCCAGGCACTCCAGCTGGGGAAGAGACCAGGGGTAGACCATAGACCAGGTGGAGGGATTATATCTCCTTCGCTGGCCTGGGAGCGCCTTGGGATCCCCCAGTCCAGAGCTGGTTGATGTCGCCAGGGAAAAGAAAGTTTGGGGCTCTCTTGCTGGAACTGCTACCCCCCGCGACCCGACCACGGATAAGCGGGAGAAGATGGATGGGATGGATGGACATCACATCATTGTGGCGTGGTTCCTGCTAGTGAAATGAGGTTAAATTGGTTAACATAGGTTCAGGAGCAATGGCCACGCCTAAAACTCCGCCTCGAACCACGGCCACCCCTATTTATATCCGGCAAAACTCCGGCCACTGCTCGTCTCCCTCCTTCATCCCAACAGTCCCAACATCCCTCATCCCAACATCCCTTCATCCCAACATCC